>NW_024537392.1:600000-955044 GCF_016647745.1 Suillus plorans | reverse complement strand
TGAACATATCATTGCCATGTAATTAAGTACCTGAATGAGCATCCCGAAGATAGGTTCTGGACATAAATTAGATTATAATCTGAATAATGATGGACAGTGAGCTTACCAAAACATTGAGTAGGTTACTGATGAAGTCAGACATTGCTAATAGACATGCATTGAGTGTTTTGGTCCTAAAGAGCCATTCTTGGTCATTCAATGTTCCCAGGACTGACAATGGCCATATTGAATTTGTTGCCAGACAATCAGAGAAAATATTAGGATAGATGGATAGCAATAAGCCTGAGGACATTGAGTGGATCATATGCAGATGTAGGAACAGTTCAAACACGTCCAGGCGGATTTGGACGGGTTTGGAACTTTCAGGCATCAGCCGAACGCCAAATGTAATGACACATTCGGTTCTGAGAGCATGTCAAATGTCGGACCAGACCAACAGTCTGGTTTGGAAGGTTCAGGTTTGAACCAAAGTTCTGAACCGGACTTCCGCATCACTACCACACACAGAAAATTGTTGATACATAAATTACTTTTTTTTCAATGTTTTGACAGACAAAATGAGGAGAAAATTCTATCTTCTCAATCAATGTTTTTTGAATGTTTGATGGAGGAAAATGGATAAATGCCTGCAGTGGGAATGAGATATGAGTTGTGCTGTACTTGGAAGGTGATTGGAATGTTGGGGAATTAGACCTCTACAAGGCCACAGAGATGTCAGTCTCTACACCATGGTGGTCTGCCATCAGCACTTTTTCAGGACAATTGCTAGATAAACAGGTCTTGAGGTCAAGAGTCCCAGAAGAAGTCTGATGTCTTTTGCAATAAAAGCAGGATAAAAGAATCAACAGTGATCATGTGATTTAAGAACTGACAAAATGCAGATAAATGTGCCTTGAGGGTTCACTTCTGAATGAGTTCAGTGGAAGTGAATCTCATTGGTCTTAGCCAAGCAGTTGATGTGACAGAATTCAAATCTGTCTGCATGGGTTCAAAACCTGCTAAAGATGAAATTGTCAAGTGATGATCATCAGAGTCAAAATCTGTTTCTCTTGGACTGTGCAGGTTTGAAACCTGCCAGTGATAGCATTTTTATTTTTATTCTATGAAAGCACGCCTTGACATATGCTTATGGTCGGTCAGCTTGCAAGCTGATCATAGCTGTATTTAGCCAAGTGGTCGTCATAACAGAATCCAAATCTGTTTCTATGGGAGTGCAACAGGTATGAAACCATTGAAACATTTCACACCCTGACATTATTTCTTCATGAATCATTTTCTCAAAAACAGTCTGTGCTGTGTTATTGCCACAATATATTCAAAATCTGATTATCCTAGACTGAGCGGGTTTGAAACCTATATAATTACATCTTTTTTCATTGAAATATACATTGAACATCTGCTCATGAAAGGTTGTCGCAAAAACTCATCATAACCAGTCAATTGAGCATGTTCCAACATGAGAAAGAAATGTATCATTTGATTGGGCTCCAGGAGGATGTCAGAAATTGATGTTAGAACTAAAAAAAAATGCAGATAAATGTACCTTGAGGATTCACTTCTGAATGGATTCATTAGGAGTGCATCTGACTGGTCTTGGCCAAGCAGTTGATGTGACAGAATTCAAATCTGTCTGCGTGGGTTCAAAACCTGCTAAAGATGAAATTGTCAAGCGATCAACAGAGTCAAAATCTGTTTCTCTTGGACTGCGCAGGTTTGAAACCTGCCAGTGATAGCATTTTTATTTCATGAAATCACACCTTGACATTTTGTCATGAATGATATGTGCCTCTGTTTCTGGTTTTTGTAACTTAGCTTTCTATAGTGCACTACCACTGCATGGTTTGTCATTATGAGCCATAGATAGTAGCTATTGGAATATAATAATCAAGAAGTTGACAGAAGAACCAAGAAGAAAAGTCAGACTGGACATCTGCATAGTTTTGGCAATTACAACCACTTGGTTGAACGCAACTCTGATGAGCTTGTAAGCGAACCGACCATGAGCATATGTCAAGGTGTGGTTTCATAAAAAAAAATGAAAATTATCATTGGCAGGTTTCAAACCTGCACAGTACAAGAGACACAGATTTTGACTCTGATGATCACTTGACGATTTCATCTTTAGCAGGTTTTGAACCCACACAGACAGATTTTGATTCTGTCGTATTAACTGCTTGGCTAAGAACAGCTAGAAGCATCTTTAAAGAAAACATTCAGAAGTGAATTTGCAAGGCAAGTCCACCGTTCTCTGTCACTCACAATGTTTTCCCTCAGCTGAACAGATGAATTAAATATAAACTGCAATACAGCACTTTCAAAAGCAAGAGGAGAGCAACATGATGATGAAAGGGTCTCAAACACAGTGCACCTCAACCTTATACACGAGCAAATAGTGGTCAGATGGCTCTTTTGAATCTTTGCCTTGAATCTCTGCCTTGACAGATGTGTATTCTTCCTTGTTACCCAGGTCATTGGGATCAAACTTGAAAGTTTGATGTGTAATCTGCTCTTCTTCTTCAACCAAGTCAAGACCTTTGGAGAGAATTAAATTGCTCTTGTGCTTATCATTCCAAGTTTGTATCAAGACTTTGGTCATATATTGAACTTTGCATCAAAAATAAAAAAAATGAATAGCGACCATGCTATTGAAAGAACTGGCAAAATGCAGATGAATGTGCCTTGAGAATTCACTTCTGAATGAGTTCATTAGAAGTTCATCTCACTGGTCTTAGTCAAGCAGTTGATATGACAGAATCTAAATCTGTCTGCGTGGGTTCAAAACCTACCAAGGATCAAATTGCCAAGTGATTACCAGAGTCAAAATCTGTTTCTCTTGGAATGTGCGAGTTTAAAACCTGACGATGATGACATTTTTATTCTATGAAATCGCACCTTGACATTTCCTCATGATTGATATATGTTTTTTTTTTTCCTGTTAGAACACACCTTGACATCGACTCATGTGTACTTTCCTGAGAGGTTCATATATCACTAGTCCTAGCCAAGTAGATGTTGCAATAGAGTCAAAATCTGTTTCTTTCAAACCATGCAGGTTCAAAACCTTCTTGCAAAATATTTATATTTTGCAGTGTATAGATTCTCAGAGACACAAGTGCAAGAAAATAGGGACAGTTGGACATTTTGAAGTATTCATCAAAGTGATATCATTTGTGTCTGTTTTATCTTTTTCAATGCGGCCCAGGTGTTACTGCTTTGTACTAGTTTTGCAGCAGAATGTAGCAAGAATGCTTCTCTTGCATCTGTACATTGTGGTCTGTAGCTGGGAGTATCCTTCAGCATGACATGAAAAATAAAATGATGAAAATATACTAGCAGTATTGGATTGGACAATATATGGACATGTAATGTAGGGCGCGCACAAAAATGCAGTGCTTGGTATGGGACAGGGTGTGATTTCATAAAATAAAAATGTCATAATTGGCAGGTTTCAAACCTGCCCGGTCCAAGAGAAACAGATTTTGACTCTGATGATCACTTGCAATTTCATCTTTGACAGGTTTTGAACCTGCACAGACAGATTTGGATTCTGTCATATTAACTGCTTGGCTAAGACCAGTTAGATGCACTCCCAATGAATCCATTCAGAAGTGAATCCCCAAGGTACATCCATCTATCCTGCATTTTGTCAGTTTTAACATTAATTTCTAACATCCCCCTTGAGCCCAACCATATGCAATCCTTCCATTGTCAGTTGTCACTCAACCTGCCGATGATGATATTTTCTCATGGATAGTTTTCTTCAAAACCCATCATAAATGCTCTTTTCCACATCATTGCCACAATATATTCAAAATATGTTTCAATCAAAGCCTACAGGTTTGCAATCAGTCCTAGTTCAGGAGTTATAAAAGTCAAAATCTGATTTTCCTGGACTGAGCAGGTCAAAAACATGTATCACTCAGCATATTTCAAGCATGCACGATCCAAGATAAACAGACTTTGAATCTGTTGTAACAACCACTTGGCTGAGACTGGTTATGATGAGTTTTTGAGACAACCTTTCATGAGCAGATGTTCAATGTATATTTCAATGAAAAAAAAGATGTAATCATATAGGTTTCAAACCCGCTCAGAACAAAAACATATATCAATCATGAGGAAATGTCAAGGTGCGATTTCATAGAATAAAAATGTCATCATCGGCAGGTTTTAAACTCGCACATTCCAAGAGAAACAGATTTTGACTCTGGTAATCACTTGGCAATTTGATCCTTGGTAGGTTTTGAACCCACGCAGACAGGATTTAGATTCTGTTGTAACAACTGCTTGGCTAAGACCAGTGAGATGCACTTCCAATGGACTCAATCAGATGTGAACCCTCAACGCACATTTATCTGCATTTGACCACCACACAAAATAGTGGGATGCAATGACTCATGAGCTTGAATTTAAGGCAAGTTTTAATGGCAAAAGAAAAACCATGTTATTATACAGGTTTTAAGCCTGCTTGGTTTAACAGAAATAGATATAGAAAATGTCCATGGGCAAATGATTACTCAGAGGGATTTAGGATCGACAAAGACAGACCTTCAGAGTGTGTAGAGTTCAAAAAGCGTGCAGACCAGAGTCGTGGCAATGACATGAGTTTCTCAGAAAACCAGGTGTGTTTTTATAGAAAATAAAATTTATCATTGACAGGTTTTGAACCTGCACAGTCCAAGAGAAACAGATTTTGACTCTGATGATCACTTGGCAAATTCATCTTTAGCAGGTTTTGAACCCACGCAGACAGATTTAGATTCTGTCATATCGACTGCTTGGCTAATACCGGTTGAATGCACTTGCAATGAACCCAATCAAAAGTGAATCCTCAAGGCAGTTCTTTCAATAGTATGGTTGTCATGATTGATTTTATTTATTTTACTCTTATTGCAAAAGACATCAGACTTCTTCTGGGGCTCTTGACTTCAAGACCTGTTTATCTAGCAATTGCTCTGAAAAGTGCTGATGACAGACCGCCATAGTGGGCCAATGATGTTTGTGATGTCTTGGGATATTAACAGCTGGATCATGAGTGAAAACCGACAATGGAAGGATCACATATGATTGGACTCAAGGAGGATATTGGAAACTAATACTAGAACTGACAAAATGCAGACAAACGTACCTTGAGGATTCACTTCTGAATGGGCTCATTGGTTGTGCATCTAACTGGTCTTAGCTAAGCAGTTGATATGACAGAATCCAAATCTGTCTGCGTGGGTTCAAAACCCGCTAAGGATGAAATTGCAAGTGATCATCAGAATCAAAATCTGTTTCTCTTGGACTGTGCAGGTTTGAAACCTGCCGGTGATAACATTTTTATTTTATGAAATCATACAACCAGTGAGATGACACTCTCAGGAAAGTACACATGAGTCCATTTCGAGGTGTGTTCTAACAGGAAAAAAAAAACATATAGATCAGTGTCTGAGATGCTGTCTATGAGGAAATATTCAAGACATGTTCTAATAGAAAAAAATGTGACATTCAACAGGTTTCAAACCTGTTGAATTCCAATGGAAACAGATTTGGACTCTGTGATGACAACCACTTGGCTAAACACAACTCTGATGAGCATTTGAGTAAACCAACCATGAGCATATATCAAGGTGCATTTTTATAGAAAATAAGAATTATCCTTGGCAGGCTTCAAACCTGCACGGTCCAAGAGAAACAGATTTTGACTCTGGCGATCACTTGGCTATTTAACATTTGGTAGGTTTTGAACCCACACAGACAGATTTAGATTCTGTTGTATCGACTGCTTGGCTAAGACCAGTGATATGCACTTCCATATGAACTTCATTCAGAAGTGAACCCTCAAGGCACAAAGTTCAATGTATGACCACAGTCTTGATGCAAACTCGGAATGATGAGTACAAGAACAATTTAATTCTCTTTAAAGGTCTCAACTTGGTTGAAGAAAAAGAGCAGATTACACATCAAATTTTCCAGTTTGATTCTAATGACCTGAGGAAGTTGTAGATAAAGCAGAAGTGTTTAGACAATAGTGCAACATTCTGCCCTTAGATGCTTTCAAGCGCTCAGTGTCAAATAACAGTTATAGCGTATTTTATACTTTGAGTCCCACAATATGCAAGATGGTGGTGGAAAGTTGTTCAGAGTCAAAAGATACATGGTGCTATGTAAGTAATTCTAAGTGTGTTCTCAGTGTGCAGAAGCAAGTCAGAAGCATAGCAAATAGGCAAAAGTATGTAAGTCGCTTCTGAATGGGTTCATTGGGAGCACATTCAACTGGTATTAGCCAAGCAGTTGATACGACAGAATCTAAATCTGTCTGCGTGGGTTCAAAACCTGCTAAAGATGAATTTGCCAAGTGATCATCAGAGTCAAAATCTGTTTCTCTTGGACTGCGCAGGTTTGAAACCTGCCAGTGATAAATTTTATTTTCTATGAAAACACACCTTGAAAAATTTGCTCATGGTCGGTTTGCTTGCAAGCTGATCACAGCTGTGTTTAGCTAAGTGGCTGTCATAACAGAATCAAAATCTGTTTCCATCAGAGTGCAACAAGTTTGAAACTTGTCTAATGTTGCATTTTTTCTCTAAGAAAGTGTCTTGAATATTTGCTCATAGACAGCATCTCAGAAATTGATCTTCATTGGTCTTGGTCAAGTTGTCACCAGATTTAAAATCTGTTTCTCTTCAACTGTGCAGGTTTAAAACCTGCCAATAACAACATTTTTATTCTATGAAATCCAAAATGGTGGAATGTGATGAATCACGAGTCAATGCAAAAGACACATCTCCATATAGATTACAAACCTGCTTAGTTCAAGAGAAATATATTTCGATTCTGGCAATCGCTTGAATAAGCACAATAAAGAATCTCAGCCTTAATAGATCTGTGTTTTTCCTAATTCCCCAGGTTATTAGGATCAAACTTGAAAGTTTGATGTGTAATCTGCTCTTTTTCTTCTTCAACCAAGTCAAGACCTTTAGAAAGAATTATATTGTTATTGTACTTATCCTTCTGAGTTTGCATCAGGACTTTGGTCATACATTGAACTCTGTGTCAAAAATACACTGCTGTGATCCTTTCATTGTCAGTTTTCACTCATGGACCCACCGTGGTGGTCTTCCATCAGCACTTTTTCAGGGAAATTGTTAGATAAACAGGTCTTGAAGTCAAGAGCCCCAGCAGGAAGTCTGTGTCTTTTGCAATAAGAGTAGGATAAAAAATCAACACTGACCATGCTATTGAAAGAGCTGATAAAATGCAGATAAATGTACCTTGAGTACTCACTTTTGAATGGGTTCATTGGAAGTGAATCTAACTGGTCTTGGCCAAGCAGTTGATACAACAGAATCTAAATCTGTCTGCGTGGGTTCAAAACCCGCTAAAGATGAAATTGTCAAGTGATCATCAGAGTCAAAATCTGTTTCTCTTGGACTGTGCAGGTTTGAAACCTGCTGATGATAACATTTTTATTTTATGAAAATGCACCTTGACAGTCTGAAACCCATTGAACGCTGCATTTTTTCTATTAGAACATGCCTTGAATATTGAATCATAGACAGTCTCTGATATCATTGATAGAGAGTGACTCGGACAATTTTCAACAGTTGGCGTGGATCATAAAACAAGTTGCTGCAAGGCTAGCAGTGGAACATGGTTTCATACACCAGCTTTGAATTTTTTTTGGTTTCTCTTCCAAGAAAGTGATAATGCCACCAGAAAATTGAGGCCTTCCAATTTATTTTAAGATTCATGTAGAAATGTGAAGGTGTGATTTCATAGAATAAAAATAAAAATGTTATTGTTGGTAGGTTTCAAACCTGCACAGTTCAAGAGAAACAGATTTTGACTCTGGTGACAACTTGACTAAGACCAATGAAGATCAACATTTGAAATGCTGTACATGAGCAGATATCCAAGACATGTTCTAATACAAAAAATGTGTCACTCAACAGGCTTCAAACCTGTAGACTTCAATGGAAACAGATTTTGAATCTATTGCAGCAATGACATGGCTAACATCAGTTGAGATGAGTTGTAGAGAAAATCATTCATGAGGCAATGTCAAGATGTGTTTTCATGGAAAATAAATTTCATCATTGGCAGGTTTCAAACCTGCACGTTCCAAGAGAAACAGATTTTGACTCTGGTGATCACTTGATAATTTCATCTTTCGCAGGTTTTGAACACACGCAGACAGATTTAGATTCTGTTGCATCAACTGCTTGGCTAAGACCAGTGAGATGCACTTCCAATGGACCCATTCGCAAGTGAATCCTAAAGGCAGTTCTTTCAATAGCATGAAGGATCACATATAATTGGACTCAAGGAGGATGTTAGAAATTAATGTTAGAGCTGACAAAATGCAGATAAATGTACATCGAGGATCCACTTCTGGATGCATTCATTAGGAGCGCATCTAACTGGCCTTAGCCAAGCAGTTGATGCGACAGAATCCAAATCTGTCCGCGTGGATTCAAAACCTGCTAAATATGAAATTGTCAAGCGATCATCAGAGTCAAAATCTGTTTCTCTTGAACTGCGCAGGTTTGAAACCTGCCAGTGATAACATTTTTATTTTATGAGATCGCACCTTGACATTGACTCATGTGTACTTTCACATTGTAGCTTGCATTCCCAAACACTTGCTTCATATGAAGAAGAAGAGCAGATTACACATCAAACTTTCAAGTTTGATCCTAATGACCTGTGGAATGAGGAAGAATACACATCTGTAAAGGCTGGGATTCAATGCAAAGATTCAAAAGAGCCATCTGGCCACCATTCACTTATGTACAAGGTTGAAGTGTACTGTATTTGAGACCTTGTGATGAAACGAATGGTCCGACCGTTTCCAGGACTAGCGGACTTCTAACTTGAGTTATCTTGCGCTCGTCGATAGTTATGTCTTCTGTTTTTGACCTTGTTTATTCTACCATCGCAGTCTTGTAACCAGCGATATATCTTGTTCCCATCTACGGGATCATCATCAGAGCTATAACAACCAACTTAGGGTGTTGCTGACATTAGGTCAAAAACCCATTTTATTTGTCGACCCCTATCATGTCATCTACCACCAATTCACTTGACACCGACCAGAATATGGCCGCTCCTAATAATGGAGACACACCAGCCTTGTTCCAACTCCTTGCGCAGCTCGTACAAGGACAACAAGATTTCGGACAAGCGGTGACTCAAATTTTAAATCAACCAGCATCAGCACCACAGACACAGCCTGCGGCACCTCCCAAGGCATCAGTCGCAGAGCCTGATGTCTATGACAGAAAATACGACACCTTTGATCCTTTTATGAGCCAGCTCTATTTATTGTTCTCTGCCAAACTGGCCGTCTATGTTAACGACCAGATGAAGATTGTCACTGCCTTATCCTTTATGAAAAAAGGCTTTGCAGGAACTTGGGCGACCAACATTACAAAGCAGCTGAGAGAGGGAACTGTTACATTCGCAAGCTGGACGGCGTTCAAGAGGAAGTTGAAAGAAGAGTTTGATGATCTAAATAAGAAGCAAGCCGCTCAAGTAAAGCTACATGCAAGTTAGAAGAATCCCAAACAATCTGCCGACGAATATTTCGCAGAGTTCGACCAGCTTGCGACTCTTGCAGGATTCAATGACGAAGCCCTGCTTGATGTTTTACAGCAGAACCTTGACAAGCTGACCTTTGACGCGATTGTAGCAGTGCCACAGGTCGACCGAACTCTGGCGGCCTGGAGGGATTATGTGAAGAGCTATGATAGGAACAAGAGGGCAAATGAGAGGAGTGAAGGAGAAACCCCGAGTGGAAGGAGATTTGGAGACGGATGAGCAGGACCAGGATGGATGAGACCTGGAAGTATGCCAGTAGAACAAGGCTATCCAAATGTGGGGACAGCTGTGACTACCAATGCAAATTTGAATATGGGGGGTCAATCAGGCATCGGGGGCACTGGCAATGGGGGCACATGCACTTTTCCTGGACGAGGCGAGCCTATGGATCTGGATCAGGCATGTGGATGTGCGGGACCAATCAAGTGTTATAACTGCGGAGAGATGGGTCATATCTCCCGCAACTGTACCAAGCCAAAGGAATGGCAGACTGCGAGGGCGATGTTTGAAAGTTTGGTGGATGAGCAGAAGAAAGAAGTTGCAGAGATATTCAGGGTTAGGAGTGATCAAGCTGGAAATGAGGGTTTTTCAGGAAAGCCAGGAGTAATGGGTGCTACTTCACCGGCGGATTGTACGATAAGTGCTGAATCAGTCAATGAAACATGTGGTTTGGACTCCCAAGCACCCAGCTCTATAGATCAACTGAAAGCAAGTTGCAGAAGAAAAATCAACGGAGAAAAGAGCAGAAACAGAAAAATAAAAAAGAAGAAGTGAGTAAGAGACAGTTGGAAGATGAGGAAAAGAAAAAGAAAGGTTCTCTACTCTGGACCATGGAGATGCTTCGTTCAGATGATGAAAGGGCGTTAAAGATACTGCGTCGTTGGACAAATTGTCAGCGTACTTCTGAAGTCAATATTGATCTCCTACTTCAGCTTCGACAGCTTGCTCCAATCCAACAAAGGGAAGTCCTCAGGGAGCTAAAGCGTCCAAGGAGCTGGATCCACAAAATTAATCAAAACTCAGTTGTCACATCAGTCATTATCTGTACCCTTGATTATCAATGCACCTTTGAGCTGAATGCTCTTTTGGATTGTGGAGCCACTGGCTGTTACATTGATGAAGGATTTGTACGAGCAAAAGGTCTCAATCTTGAACCACTCCCTCGACCCATCCCAGTCTATAATGCGGATGGCTCGCATAATGAAGGAGGTCCAATTCGATCGGTGGCAAAGATGCATCTTCAAATACAAGACCATGTCAAAGTTTTTAACTTTGCAGTAACAAACACCGGCAAGACAGATCTTATTATTGGCTATGACTGGCTCCGCAAACATAATCCTTCCATTGACTGGCATGCTGGCAGTATCACCTTTAATCATTGTCCACTTACATGTCATGCCATGCTCAGAGAGAGATCGTCACATGAACCAGAGGAAGAACCAAAAGGAGAACAACAGAAAGCTGTAAGGGTAGAAGAAGGAGACCGTATTTTTGTCACAAAGTTTATGAGTGAAGGGGTTGAAGAGTGGCATTATTGGGAGCGCTTGAAGGAGCAGATGAAGATACGAGCTGTAGAAACTCATTCACAAAAGTTAGCAGAGGAAGCATTGAAGACAGGGAGAAAGATGTCATTGGAAGAACTTCTCCCAAAGTACCTTGAAGATTTTATGCCAGTGTTCAAAAAGGCTTCATTCAATCAGCTTCCAGAGCGACATCAGTGGGATCATGCCATTAAACTAAAGCCAGAAGTTGAATCCTTCAACAGTAAAATTTATCCACTGAGCCTTGCCAAGCAAGCAGAATTGGACACATTTATTGAAGAACATCTACATTCTGGACGAATATGGCCTTCAAAATCCCCTATCGCATCACCATTCTTCTTCATTAAGAAGAAAGATGGTTCCTTACGGCCTGTTCAAGACTATCGCAAATTAAACACAGTGACCATCAAAAACCAATATCCTTTACCTCTAATTTCTGAAGTTGTACACAAGCTTCGTGATGTGCACTATTTCACCAAGCTAGATGTCCGTTGGGGGTACAACAACATTTGTATTCAAGAAGGAGACAAATGGAAGACTGCATTCACAACTAATCGAGGTATTTATGAACCTTGAGTCATGTTCTTTGGCCTCATCAATTCTCCTGCTACCTTTTAAACGATGATGAACGATCTGTTTCATGGACTCATTAGCCATGGGGTAGTAATTGTATGCATGGATGACATCCTCATCTTTACCAAGTCGGTCGAAGAACATCGGTGAGTTACTCACAAAGTCCTTCAAATCCTCCGCGACAATCACCTATATCTCAAGGCTGAGAAATGTGCTTTCGAACAGATGGAAATCGACTATCTGGGTCTTGTTATTCGACATGGCGAAGTTTCTATGGATCCAGTAAAGGTGAAGGGAGTACAAGAATGGCCTTGACCTACCATGAAACACAAACTTCAACAATTCCTAGGCTTCATCAATTATTATTGATGTTTCATTCAAGGTTTCGCTCACATTGCTCACCCTCTACACCGATTGACGGGAAAGGAACTATGGCATTGGGGAGTAAAGGAAGAAAGGGCTTTTAAGAGTCTAAAAGTTGCCATTACAATGGCACTGGTGCTTATGATGCCAAAGGATGATGCACCTTTCCGAGTAGAGGCAGATAGTTCCGATTATGCCACAGGAGCTGTCTTATCTCAACTTCAAGACGACGGCAAATGGCACCCTATTGCGTTTAGCTCATGCGCATTATCAGATGTCAAACGCAATTACGACATCCACGACAAAGAGCTCCTTGCAGTTATGCGGTCCCTGGATGAATGGCAGCACTATCTCATGGGTGTGCAGCATACTTTCAAAATTCTGACCGACCATAAGAACCTGGAGTATTTCACATTGGCCAAGAAACTTAACTGTCATCAAGCACGTTGGGCTTTGCAACTTGCAGAATATGATTTCCAGCTAATTCATAAGCCAGGAAAAAGCCATGGGAAACCTGATGCCCTCTCGAGACGATTGGACCATGGAAAGGGGGAGGGAGATAATGAGGATTGAGTTTTGTTGAAAGAGGAATGGTTTAGAGCTGTTTCGATGGAAGTAGAAATGGAGGGAGACAACATGAGAATGGATTGAGTTTGTGGAAGAACCATGTCTATGTGCCCAATGAGCAGACTCTCCAGGAACGAATAATTCACATTCATCACGACTTACCTGTGTCTGGCCATCCAGGACGTTTCAAAACTGCAGAACTAATTCTGCAGACATATTGGTGGCCCTGAATCCATATGGATGTAGCGCGCTATGTGAGTGGTTGTGAAAGGTGTCAGCGAACTACAACCTTTCCTACCAAACCGTTCGGATTACTCGCACCTAACCCAATACCAGACCATAATTGGCAGTTTGTATTGGTGGACCTTATTACACAGCTTCCCCGCAGTAAAGGGAACAATGCTATTCTTGTTGTCGTGGACCGGTTGTCCAAGATGATACGTCTGGCACCAACCAATGGAGAACTTTTATCAGAAGGACTTGCACATTTGTACTGTGATCGAGTATGGCAGGACTTCGGCATCCCAGAATGAGTTATCAGCAACCGTGGATCCCAGTTTGTATCCAACTTCATGCGCGACTTGAATCAGCTTCTTGGAATTCAAACCAACTTATCCACTGCTTATCACTCACAAACGGACGGTCAGACAGAACAAATCAATCAAGAGGTAGAACAATACCTCCGCCTATTCACCAATTACGGTCAAAATGACTGGGCAGAATGGTTACCTCTCGCTCAATTTAGTTATAACGACAAGATCCAATCCTCTACCGGGTACTCACCCTTTTTCCTAAATTATGGACGTCATCCTCGTAAAGGTATCGAGCCCCGAACTAGTGTCAGGGCGGAGAGCACAGATGTCTTCGCCTCACGCATGCATAACCTCACTCAAGAAGCTACTACAGCATTAGCACGAGTGGCAGAGGACATGAAGTGTTATTATGACAAACATCATTGTGAGGCTCCAGACTATCAACCTGGGGATTTGGTTTACTTGGAGGCAACCAACTTGAGATCTGATCGTCCCTCAAAGAAACTAGATGATCATTGTTTCGGCTCATTCAAAGTTCTGAAGAAAGTTGGAGAACACGCATATAAACTGGACCTACCACGTACCTGGAAAAGAATCCATCCTGTCTTCCATACCACCCTCCTCCGCTCCTACAAACTACCAGTTTCTTCATTACAACAATGACCGCCGCCACTGCTGCCAATAGATCTTGGAGGGACACTGGAATACGAAGTCGAAGAAATCTTGGATAGTTGAGAAAGATGAGGAAAAAGGGAATTTCTGGTAAAGTGGAGAGGACAGCCAAGAGAGGAGAGTACTTGGGAACCAGAGCAAAATTTGAAGAATGAGTTCGGAATGAACGAAGCCTTTCAAAAGTTTCTGACACATGACTGAGAGCGCCTCAAGATATGCATTCCGTGTCAAGCAGAGTGGAGATACGCAATGCCCCTAGGAATTTATGACTGGAGGATAGGGACATTCAGAAGAATCGTCGATGAAGACATCAACCTTGGGAGAGGGTAATGTGATGAAAAGAATGGTCCGACCATTTCCGGGACTAGCAGACTTCTAACTTGCATGTAGCTTTACTTGAGCGGCTTGCTTCTTATTTAGATCATCAAACTCTTCTTTCAACTTCCTCTTGAACGCCGTCCAGCTTGCGAATGTAACAGTTCCCTCTCTCAGCTGCTTTGTAATGTTGGTCGCCCAAGTTCCTGCAAAGCCTTTTTTCATAAAGGATAAGGCAGTGACAATCTTCATCTGGTCGTTAACATAGACGGCCAGTTTGGCAGAGAACAATAAATAGAGCTGGCTCATAAAAGGATCAAAGGTGTCGTATTTTCTGTCATAGACATCAGGCTCTGCGACTGATGCCTTGGGAGGTGCCGCAGGCTGTGTCTGTGGTGCTGATGCTGGTTGATTTAAAATTTGAGTCACCGCTTGTCCGAAATCTTGTTGTCCTTGTACGAGCTGCGCAAGGAGTTGGAACAAGGCTGGTGTGTCTCCATTATTAGGAGCGGCCATATTCTGGTCGGTGTCAAGTGAATTGGTGGTAGATGACATGATAGGGGTCGACAAATAAAATGGGTTTTTGACCTAATGTCAGCAACACCCTAAGTTGGTTGTTATAGCTCTGATGATGATCCCGTAGATGGGAACAAGATATATCGCTGGTTACAAGACTGCGATGGTAGAATAAACAAGGTCAAAAACAGAAGACATAACTATCGACGAGCGCAAGATAACTCAAGTTAGAAGTCCGCTAGTCCTGGAAACGGTCGGACCATTCGTTTCATCACAAGGTCTCAAATACAGTACACTTCAACCTTGTACATAAGTGAATGGTGGCCAGATGGCTCTTTTGAATCTTTGCATTGAATCCCAGCCTTTACAGATGTGTATTCTTCCTCATTCCACAGGTCATTAGGATCAAACTTGAAAGTTTGATGTGTAATCTGCTCTTCTTCTTCATATGAAGCAAGTGTTTGGGAATGCAAGCTACAATGTGAAAGTACACATGAGTCAATGTCAAGGTGCGATCTCATAAAATAAAAATGTTATCACTGGCAGGTTTCAAACCTGCGCAGTTCAAGAGAAACAGATTTTGACTCTGATGATCGCTTGACAATTTCATATTTAGCAGGTTTTGAATCCACGCGGACAGATTTGGATTCTGTCGCATCAACTGCTTGGCTAAGGCCAGTTAGATGCGCTCCTAATGAATGCATCCAGAAGTGGATCCTCGATGTACATTTATCTGCATTTTGTCAGCTCTAACATTAATTTCTAACATCCTCCTTGAGTCCAATTATATGTGATCCTTCATGCTATTGAAAGAACTGCCTTTAGGATTCACTTGCGAATGGGTCCATTGGAAGTGCATCTCACTGGTCTTAGCCAAGCAGTTGATGCAACAGAATCTAAATCTGTCTGCGTGTGTTCAAAACCTGCGAAAGATGAAATTATCAAGTGATCACCAGAGTCAAAATCTGTTTCTCTTGGAACGTGCAGGTTTGAAACCTGCCAATGATGAAATTTATTTTCCATGAAAACACATCTTGACATTGCCTCATGAATGATTTTCTCTACAACTCATCTCAACTGATGTTAGCCATGTCATTGCTGCAATAGATTCAAAATCTGTTTCCATTGAAGTCTACAGGTTTGAAGCCTGTTGAGTGACACATTTTTTGTATTAGAACATGTCTTGGATATCTGCTCATGTACAGCATTTCAAATGTTGATCTTCATTGGTCTTAGTCAAGTTGTCACCAGAGTCAAAATCTGTTTCTCTTGAACTGTGCAGGTTTGAAACCTACCAACAATAACATTTTTATTTTTATTCTATGAAATCACACCTTCACATTTCTACATGAATCTTAAAATAAATTGGAAGGCCTCAATTTTCTGGTGGCATTATCACTTTCTTGGAAGAGAAACCAAAAAAAATTCAAAGCTGGTGTATGAAACCATGTTCCACTGCTAGCCTTGCAGCAACTTGTTTTATGATCCACGCCAACTGTTGAAAATTGTCCGAGTCACTCTCTATCAATGATATCAGAGACTGTCTATGATTCAATATTCAAGGCATGTTCTAATAGAAAAAATGCAGCGTTCAATGGGTTTCAGACTGTCAAGGTGCATTTTCATAAAATAAAAATGTTATCATCAGCAGGTTTCAAACCTGCACAGTCCAAGAGAAACAGATTTTGACTCTGATGATCACTTGACAATTTCATCTTTAGCGGGTTTTGAACCCACGCAGACAGATTTAGATTCTGTTGTATCAACTGCTTGGCCAAGACCAGTTAGATTCACTTCCAATGAACCCATTCAAAAGTGAGTACTCAAGGTACATTTATCTGCATTTTATCAGCTCTTTCAATAGCATGGTCAGTGTTGATTTTTTATCCTACTCTTATTGCAAAAGACACAGACTTCCTGCTGGGGCTCTTGACTTCAAGACCTGTTTATCTAACAATTTCCCTGAAAAAGTGCTGATGGAAGACCACCACGGTGGGTCCATGAGTGAAAACTGACAATGAAAGGATCACAGCAGTGTATTTTTGACACAGAGTTCAATGTATGACCAAAGTCCTGATGCAAACTCAGAAGGATAAGTACAATAACAATATAATTCTTTCTAAAGGTCTTGACTTGGTTGAAGAAGAAAAAGAGCAGATTACACATCAAACTTTCAAGTTTGATCCTAATAACCTGGGGAATTAGGAAAAACACAGATCTATTAAGGCTGAGATTCTTTATTGTGCTTATTCAAGCGATTGCCAGAATCGAAATATATTTCTCTTGAACTAAGCAGGTTTGTAATCTATATGGAGATGTGTCTTTTGCATTGACTCGTGATTCATCACATTCCACCATTTTGGATTTCATAGAATAAAAATGTTGTTATTGGCAGGTTTTAAACCTGCACAGTTGAAGAGAAACAGATTTTAAATCTGGTGACAACTTGACCAAGACCAATGAAGATCAATTTCTGAGATGCTGTCTATGAGCAAATATTCAAGACACTTTCTTAGAGAAAAAATGCAACATTAGACAAGTTTCAAACTTGTTGCACTCTGATGGAAACAGATTTTGATTCTGTTATGACAGCCACTTAGCTAAACACAGCTGTGATCAGCTTGCAAGCAAACCGACCATGAGCAAATTTTTCAAGGTGTGTTTTCATAGAAAATAAAATTTATCACTGGCAGGTTTCAAACCTGCGCAGTCCAAGAGAAACAGATTTTGACTCTGATGATCACTTGGCAAATTCATCTTTAGCAGGTTTTGAACCCACGCAGACAGATTTAGATTCTGTCGTATCAACTGCTTGGCTAATACCAGTTGAATGTGCTCCCAATGAACCCATTCAGAAGCGACTTACATACTTTTGCCTATTTGCTATGCTTCTGACTTGCTTCTGCACACTGAGAACACACTTAGAATTACTTACATAGCACCATGTATCTTTTGACTCTGAACAACTTTCCACCACCATCTTGCATATTGTGGGACTCAAAGTATAAAATACGCTATAACTGTTATTTGACACTGAGCGCTTGAAAGCATCTAAGGGCAGAATGTTGCACTATTGTCTAAACACTTCTGCTTTATCTACAACTTCCTCAGGTCATTAGAATCAAACTGGAAAATTTGATGTGTAATCTGCTCTTTTTCTTCAACCAAGTTGAGACCTTTAAAGAGAATTAAATTGTTCTTGTACTCATCATTCCGAGTTTGCATCAAGACTGTGGTCATACATTGAACTTTGTGCCTTGAGGGTTCACTTCTGAATGAAGTTCATATGGAAGTGCATATCACTGGTCTTAGCCAAGCAGTCGATACAACAGAATCTAAATCTGTCTGTGTGGGTTCAAAACCTACCAAATGTTAAATAGCCAAGTGATCGCCAGAGTCAAAATCTGTTTCTCTTGGACCGTGCAGGTTTGAAGCCTGCCAAGGATAATTCTTATTTTCTATAAAAATGCACCTTGATATATGCTCATGGTTGGTTTACTCAAATGCTCATCAGAGTTGTGTTTAGCCAAGTGGTTGTCATCACAGAGTCCAAATCTGTTTCCATTGGAATTCAACAGGTTTGAAACCTGTTGAATGTCACATTTTTTTCTATTAGAACATGTCTTGAATATTTCCTCATAGACAGCATCTCAGACACTGATCTATATGTTTTTTTTTTCCTGTTAGAACACACCTCGAAATGGACTCATGTGTACTTTCCTGAGAGTGTCATCTCACTGGTTGTATGATTTCATAAAATAAAAATGTTATCACCGGCAGGTTTCAAACCTGCACAGTCCAAGAGAAACAGATTTTGATTCTGATGATCACTTGCAATTTCATCCTTAGCGGGTTTTGAACCCACGCAGACAGATTTGGATTCTGTCATATCAACTGCTTAGCTAAGACCAGTTAGATGCACAACCAATGAGCCCATTCAGAAGTGAATCCTCAAGGTACGTTTGTCTGCATTTTGTCAGTTCTAGTATTAGTTTCCAATATCCTCCTTGAGTCCAATCATATGTGATCCTTCCATTGTCGGTTTTCACTCATGATCCAGCTGTTAATATCCCAAGACATCACAAACATCATTGGCCCACTATGGCGGTCTGTCATCAGCACTTTTCAGAGCAATTGCTAGATAAACAGGTCTTGAAGTCAAGAGCCCCAGAAGAAGTCTGATGTCTTTTGCAATAAGAGTAAAATAAATAAAATCAATCATGACAACCATACTATTGAAAGAACTGCCTTGAGGATTCACTTTTGATTGGGTTCATTGCAAGTGCATTCAACCGGTATTAGCCAAGCAGTCGATATGACAGAATCTAAATCTGTCTGCGTGGGTTCAAAACCTGCTAAAGATGAATTTGCCAAGTGATCATCAGAGTCAAAATCTGTTTCTCTTGGACTGTGCAGGTTCAAAACCTGTCAATGATAAATTTTATTTTCTATAAAAACACACCTGGTTTTCTGAGAAACTCATGTCATTGCCACGACTCTGGTCTGCACGCTTTTTGAACTCTACACACTCTGAAGGTCTGTCTTTGTCGATCCTAAATCCCTCTGAGTAATCATTTGCCCATGGACATTTTCTATATCTATTTCTGTTAAACCAAGCAGGCTTAAAACCTGTATAATAACATGGTTTTTCTTTTGCCATTAAAACTTGCCTTAAATTCAAGCTCATGAGTCATTGCATCCCACTATTTTGTGTGGTGGTCAAATGCAGATAAATGTGCGTTGAGGGTTCACATCTGATTGAGTCCATTGGAAGTGCATCTCACTGGTCTTAGCCAAGCAGTTGTTACAACAGAATCTAAATCCTGTCTGCGTGGGTTCAAAACCTACCAAGGATCAAATTGCCAAGTGATTACCAGAGTCAAAATCTGTTTCTCTTGGAATGTGCGAGTTTAAAACCTGCCGATGATGACATTTTTATTCTATGAAATCGCACCTTGACATTTCCTCATGATTGATATATGTTTTTGTTCTGAGCGGGTTTGAAACCTATATGATTACATCTTTTTTTTCATTGAAATATACATTGAACATCTGCTCATGAAAGGTTGTCTCAAAAACTCATCATAACCAGTCTCAGCCAAGTGGTTGTTACAACAGATTCAAAGTCTGTTTATCTTGGATCGTGCATGCTTGAAATATGCTGAGTGATACATGTTTTTGACCTGCTCAGTCCAGGAAAATCAGATTTTGACTTTTATAACTCCTGAACTAGGACTGATTGCAAACCTGTAGGCTTTGATTGAAACATATTTTGAATATATTGTGGCAATGATGTGGAAAAGAGCATTTATGATGGGTTTTGAAGAAAACTATCCATGAGAAAATATCATCATCGGCAGGTTGAGTGACAACTGACAATGGAAGGATTGCATATGGTTGGGCTCAAGGGGGATGTTAGAAATTAATGTTAAAACTGACAAAATGCAGGATAGATGGATGTACCTTGGGGATTCACTTCTGAATGGATTCATTGGGAGTGCATCTAACTGGTCTTAGCCAAGCAGTTAATATGACAGAATCCAAATCTGTCTGTGCAGGTTCAAAACCTGTCAAAGATGAAATTGCAAGTGATCATCAGAGTCAAAATCTGTTTCTCTTGGACCGGGCAGGTTTGAAACCTGCCAATTATGACATTTTTATTTTATGAAATCACACCCTGTCCCATACCAAGCACTGCATTTTTGTGCGCGCCCTACATTACATGTCCATATATTGTCCAATCCAATACTGCTAGTATATTTTCATCATTTTATTTTTCATGTCATGCTGAAGGATACTCCCAGCTACAGACCACAATGTACAGATGCAAGAGAAGCATTCTTGCTACATTCTGCTGCAAAACTAGTACAAAGCAGTAACACCTGGGCCGCATTGAAAAAGATAAAACAGACACAAATGATATCACTTTGATGAATACTTCAAAATGTCCAACTGTCCCTATTTTCTTGCACTTGTGTCTCTGAGAATCTATACACTGCAAAATATAAATATTTTGCAAGAAGGTTTTGAACCTGCATGGTTTGAAAGAAACAGATTTTGACTCTATTGCAACATCTACTTGGCTAGGACTAGTGATATATGAACCTATAGTAAAGCAATAGGATGCTGAGGGATACTGCATCATTAGCCTCTACGAGGCTACAAAGACTTTCAGTCCTACATCGGACGGTACTTCACTTCCCTTGCTATGAGTCATAGTTAGTAGAGTTCCTTTCAGATATTAGTACTTCGCACAATTGATCTTTAGTTCATTCAGAATGATTGTTTGGCCTGACCATTGCCATTTTGCTTATTGATATCCTTAAGTCTTTTGACAGACTTTGCATAGTTATACTACATAAGTTCTATACTTTGACAAACTGCCATATTCCTCACTGGAAACCTTGTTGTTTCACCAGAAGCTCACTGGAAGCTTTGCACAACCTCGGACCTTCATTTCTTGATGTTGGACCTCAACCGGACACATCAGTCCAACACTTCAGACAATTCAGACAATTCTTTGGAACTCTGAACATGCTTAAGGTATCTTTTCCTTCTCTCACCTTTGATTTTAACAAGATATCCCTTGCATTTTATATCAAGAGATAATCCTACAGGCAGTCTCTTGGGACGAACTTTTCACTCACACATTGAGTCTTAAGGTAACACCTTTGTATAGCCCACCAGGAACCAACTCTCTACAACTGGAGCCCACCATGAGGGACTCCATTAAGATTGGAGAAAGACGGCTTCAGAGAAATCCTCGCTGCATTCTGCAGAACATCAAATTCCCAAGAGAAGACTTCATCATCAAAGCTGACATCCCTGGACCATCGGAACTCCCTTCTCATGCATCTTCTGAATTCTCTGTTTTACAGCAACTCTCCCCAAATACACCTGACTCTACACTACTCCCCAAAACTCAGGAAGGAGAAGACACAAATCCTTCCAACACCCATGCCAAACAGGCACTTTGTTCCTTATTTTCAGATAGTCTGTTATCAGAAACCCACAACACACTCTCCTCAGTGTTTCCCCATGCTCCCTCACTGGATAACCCATTCCTAGGCATAACACTGTTACTTCTTGCACCCTCACCCAGACAACGTGTTGCTGCACTCCCTTCATTTTCTGGACCCAGATTATCTGCTCTTCAGATTCCATCACTTTCCACAACTCCACTACAAGTTCTGCTGACCACATCAATTTCATCACCACCTCCAAAACTCACACTAGTACAAATGTTTTCATCAATATTCAGAATGCCTCTCTGTGGCACCGACACCGCTCCCAAGTTTGATGGCACCACAACTCGTCTCCTCGCATACTTAGAGGATGTTGCTCTGCTCAGCAATCATGCTGGTCTAATGGATGAAGCGTGCATCAAGGCCATCTGTTATGCTCCCATTGAAGAATCTGAGACATGGGAAATGCTCAACAAAGCTGACAGCAATGATTGGAAAAAGTTTTACAATGCACTTAAACTCCTGTACCCAGGATGTGAAGGTGACTGTCACTATACTTGGAACGACCTAGAAAACCTCTGTATGGAACAGTCACATATCCCTATCTGCACGCTCGACAAATTCAGAATGTATTATTGGAGCTTCCTGAAGATCTCCAAGTTCCTGATGACAAAGAAGAAACTTGCCAGCTCAAATGTGACAAATTGTTCCTAGACAGTATTCATGAGGCCGCTAACACTATCATTCACAGGCACTTGGAAATCAAAATGGTAGATCATCATCCTGACAAACCATACCCAATGGATAAGGTATATACCGCAGCCATATTCCTGCTACCTGGAACTGCGGCAGTCGCTTCAACTAGTATCGCATCTTCTTCGCCAGCTTAGCCAACCTATAGAACAGTTACTGCATCAGTTCTGGTCACGCAACCTTCCATAACAGTGATGCAGCCATCCGGCAGCATCATAGTCAAAAAGGAGTATAACTTGCAAAGTACGCCATATAAATGCTACTTCTGCAGAGGTAAAAGCCATATCGTGAGATGGTGCAATAGTCACCACGAATATATTACAAGTGGAAAGATCATCAAGAATGAGGGTAAGGTATACATGCCTGATGGTAGCAGAATCCCCAGATCTCGGGAAGATGGTCCCTTCAAAGACCAGATTGATAAATATGCAGGTCAGACACCAGCAACTGGAGCTAACACTATTCAGGTACAAGCCAAAGTGTACTACTGTGCCACACTGGATACCAAAGTCATCGCGGAAATCAACTCATCGGCATTTCTGCACACCTGTAGTGAGACCATAGATGATGAAGAGGAACAGGAACACCTGGAGAAGATCCAGCAAGTCAATGAGGAGTATGCAGCATTCACCGCCAAACAAGCGAGAAGATCAAACAAGGGTAAGACCGCTAGATTCGAAGGTGTTGATGTACTACTGCATCCGAAACCAGGACCTTCATCCAAAGTCATAGAACAAGCAGAGGAAATCATATCTCCGGAGGTAAGGGAAGCAAAGGCCAAGAAAGCACTGAATCCTGGAATGGTAGTTGTGAAACCGGCAGCCAAACCATCCAATGCCAACCCAGTTGTTCTGGTCGCATCATCTTCGACAACCCCAGCCCCGCAATACCACTACACGTTTCCACTAGAAGACAAGGACACCAAGAAATGTGTTATGGACAGAATCCTGAACACAAATGTTAATATCCCCATCCAGGACCTCATTGCATCATTGTCAGACATCCGGAAAGCGTTAAACGATCTCACCATGTCAAAACGAGTCACAGTTGGTATGGTATCAGTAAATGAACTCAGTGGTCACCCCCAGACAGAGCAATTCCTGAAGGGATGGGATGAACATATGAAGAGAGCTAATGACGGATGCATTGTCGCCGACCACTTTAAGTTGTTGCGAACCATCCAAGGCACTACAACTGGAGGCCGGTGTAGAGACTAATATCTCTGTGGGCTTGCAAGGATCTAAATTCCCAATGTTCCAATCACTTCCTAATATAGTGTGACCCATATCTTACCCAGTGCACTTGAGTGCTTCATTGCCCACTCGCGCGCATGAGCGCTTCAGTCACGCATTGATGTGCACATCCTTGGTTCCATTGCTCGTCCTCCGTCCATTCATTCCATGTCTGTTCGGTTTGTCGGTGCGTATTCCCATTGTATTCCCATTTATTCTGACATATATCCAGCACTTATGGACATATTCCATATGTTTTGTCATGAACCCTTACATTACATATTATCTCGTATCTGCTTCACTTCTCGGTTCGCTTTAGCACCCGACAGCGCTTAACACTACTTAGTATATATACTCATGCCTATATTGTATAATGATCATCTTTTTGCACGCACACTGTTGGACTCTAAGTCTAAGTTCTTCGTCATATCTACCAACCGACAATAAGTATCTAAGTACAATATGAGCACCACCACCGTACATTACTAGAAACTCTGTCAATTTGTTTCCCGACTCATTAAGGGTCGCTCCGCTCCACCACCCGCACACACGTTACCATTCATAGTCACACATCGTCACACATTGTCGCTTGTCATTGCTCACTAGCGCTTCACATCGCTCGTGCTGAAGGTTCAACAATACTGTGAGACACGAATGAGGCTCCTGACTGTATCTGTAAATGTTGTAAGGTCATGTGTTGCCTAGTCTGCTATACTTGAGACGACAAGTGCGTTCGACCCTAAAGGGGAAGCGAGTGCAGCAAGGATCTAGTAATAGGTGCTGAAGGCGCTACTGGTCGGCCAATGTGAAGTGTGAGAAAGTGCAGGTGTGCACCAGGCGAGAAGGCACAGGAATGCGCGAAGCGCGGGAAAGTGTGCGTGTGTGTGTGGAAACAAAAGAGACTAAGAGTGAGTTTGCTTAAGTGATGATATGATGCGAGACAAGAGATGGGAGTGCGAGGTGAGATAAATGGATGTCAGAGAATAGATTGCTACTGCGACCTTCAGTTGGTAAGTTAGAAAGGTAGAAAGGTAAAGTGGGTAACAGTATGTAATGCTGGCGCTTAAGTATGGTGCCTAAGCGCTGTCATGCAGAGCCAAAGCACTACTGAGTAAGGTATGTAAAGATATATGTAAGTAAGGGTCCATGATAAAAATAAAGGTGGAACGATATGCAAATAAGGGAAATGGAAATATATGCACTAGTGGACTTGATGGACAGTGGATGGATGTGTCTGGATGGCTGGCACTATAGGGCGCTCAAGCATGGGAAAGCGCGCGCGCATGTACGTCGTGAAGTGTGGGAAGTCACGCGCGCATTGCACAGGAAAGCTGCACCTCTTATAGGAATATCTGCGGAAAGCATACAGAGTGATGCCACAAGTTCGTGCTGTGTACTCCCTAGTGAAAACTGCCATATCGCACAATGAGAGGCACAAGTCTCTACAGTGTGCCTTACCAGGCTTGACCAAGCGCCCGGTCCAGTGTTTCCCTCCATATACAAACTTAGAGGAACCTTCTCAGTAGCAATCCCCTTGGGCTGACACATAGCTTGCTCATCGAGGACTACTAGAGTATATCTCATAGCACCCATATATCTACACTACCAATTTCTCTTCTACAACGTGTCCATAGGGTCGGACAAGTCTCATAGTGCTATCCGGATGACTTCCAGATATTGGAAACATGTATAAGGCTAATCCAGATGGATCCAGACTAGAAACAAACAGAGTATAGACTATCCAAAGATAGAGCCGGAAATGTAGACTATCGGAATCAATCTGAAGTCTCAGAGATTGACGAGAGTTGATTAGACTCAAGTCCAGAGGACAGAAAGAGGACAAACTAAGATGATATTCAAACTGAGGTACTACAGGACATATACATGGGTTTATATACTAAGAGGATAATGGAAGGATCAATAAGCAAAGGTCCGAGGCTATGTACAAAGCATATGCAAAGCTTATCAAATGTGAGTCGGAAATGAAGCATAGGTTAATGGATCAGTAATCATACCGGTAATAAGTATAACCGAGATACCGGGAACAGGAAATACGGAATAGGCTGTGTTTAACATTATATGAACAGGAAATGAATTAAGAAGCTTATCGGATATCAGATCGGAAGTGGATCTATGCATCGGACCAGATCAGATCTAAGGGTCCGAAGTTCGGAAGAGAAGCATGAATATATGGGATATGACAACTTGGCTAAATACAGCTCTGATCAGCTTGCAAGCTGACCAATCATAAGCATATGTCAAGATGTGCCTTCATAGAATACAAATTAAAATATTATCATTGGTAGGTTTCACACCTGCTAATTGCTAGTGAGTTATGATAGTAGACTCTATAAGCCTATAGGGACCTGGTTTCCTACACTACTTTATCTACTCTCTGCTTTCTCTGCTCCTTACTTACTCTACTCTTCACTCATTTGTTCATATTGTTTTGCCATTGTTCATTGTCATCTCACAGTCCTTACCACTGCTAGCACTTGTATTATTAATGTCTATATGTCATATTATTTACTTTATCTGAAATGCAGTATATTGTGATTATTATCTGAGTAAGTGCACCATAAGTATTACTACATTATATCACACTAGCTTAGATAATACCCACAATATACTGCATTTCAGACTTATAGTAATATTCTGGCCCAGCTTAGCTCAAAAGCTGCAGCTTTGGCCTAACTTGAGCTTGCAAAAAATCCAAATTGGGCCAAAGCCACTAGTGATGGCTGGCTTTGGTCTGGCTCTGGCCCAAGCCATAACTCAAGATGAGTTATGATGTGTAAATGTGGCAACTCACCATTTTTGGATATGGCTTAATATAAGGATGTAGTTAAATCCCTTGAGGGTAGCAACAAAAATTTCAAAGAGACAAGAATAGATATTGAGAAATCAAAGATTACTAATTGTGTTTATTAAGTACAAAAGCCTCAGCCTGGGCTGCTGGCTTTGGCTTTTCAGCACATCAGGTCTGGCCTATTTTGGCCCGGCCTACAGCCTGAAGCCAGGTCATGCACATCACTAGTATCACCAATTTCTGCTACTTGCAATACAGTACACTATCTCATAATGAATAGTGTTGGTCCCCAGGTTCTCTTGTTCATTATAAGGTTATATGCAGAACAATATTGTCACTCTGTGTAACACATTGTGACCTAGTGCTACCAAGTTGCACTAAATGCACAATCTATCTTTATATTAGTTAGGTATGCAATGCATATGTATGCTGAATGTTGACTATAAAATACTAGTATAACAATGTAGTGAAAATATCAGATATACAAGTGAAGAAACAGTGTTAGGTTGCTTGTTTACAAATCACAAAGTCAGTCTTCCTCAAATAAGCATGCAACTTTTAATGCTGATGTTGCAATTTTCTTGAGTCTTATGGTAGATGTTTTGGCAGAACCTAACCTGGGCCCTCACTTGATGGGACTGATGGTTTGAGAGCCTGGTTGTAAGGTTTATGTCCAGTGCAAGGCTCATGCACTTTCTGCATTGGTTGAGGTGACATGGATTAACTTCAAAGATGCAAATTAATTTGCACTGTCCTATGGCATAATAAAATTTTCAGCTTACAGCCATACTAACTAAGTTACTTAGCTAAACTGCCTATATAATAATGCATAACCCCCAAAAATCAATATTCATTATTAAATATGAGATTCTATGCATGATTTAGTGGCAACAAGCATTGTTCCTGTGTCCAGTCATTCATTATGAGGTAGTGTACTGTACTTGCAATGTAGGTCATTTTACCAATGAGTGAAAAATGATTACCAAAAAAGTCAAAACATAAGTTGGAAAAAGTTGAAGTCAAGAGGAGGCACTTACTTTTTGGACTTATAATTGCCTTGTGGCATGTTGACAGCAAGTTGCAAAAAAGAAAGTTCAAGAAATGTGTGAATTTACTGGTGTTCTTTAGGCAAATTGTGTAGGTAGTTGGGATTCATACTAGGAGACAGTGTCATATCCCATGTTTCGAACCCGGACCTATCACACAAACCATTTCCAAGTTTCCGGATCCAGCTGACTTCTATCTATTGTCCGGATCCGACCTGTGTCTAGCTTCTGTGCCTTATCCCTTTGTACATTCCCTCTAAAGTTAGATCATCTCATTTTCTGTACCTCATTTCATTTCCGCCTTTATTTTCCTATGTCTTCATCTCCAGTTTCATTTACTATTTTTTGATAGACTAGTGTTTGACTTTTCTATATACTTCGTCCACAGCCTCGCATAGCTTCAGACTGTGCTGGCTGATTCTCTGTTAAGTCCTCCATAGTATATAAACCCTGTAGAATCTTTGTACTACCTCAGTTTGAATATTATCTTAGACTCTGCTCATTCCCTCCTCCGTCCGACTTGAGTTATACTCTCGTCGACCTCCCCTAGTCTTAGGGTTGACTTATCACCTCCACCTCTACCTCTGGTAGTCCTCCGCTGTTTCCTTTCTAGTTTGGACATTGTCTGGATTAGTCTTATCACCTGTTCACGAACGTCCACCGGAATTCCCATGCATCAGACATCGTCCGACACTTCCGGACATTGTCCGACGCCCTTCGGACATTGTCCATTAGCCTTCGGATGTTAGGGGCACGTACTTGGGTAAGGGGCACAGTGCACAAGCTGAAGCCAAGCCCTTCAGATTTGACCCTTGAGCACAATCTTAACAGACAGCAAGAAGCCAAGTTATTGCCATACTGACAGTAATGCCCACTCTAGACCAAGAAGGGTACAATTGTGAGATGATGTCATTGATTTGCATGAGAAGGCAATTTCACATAATGATAATAGATCTGTAGTACTGTATACTAGTTGTGAGTTTGCCATTATGATGTGTGTAGTGTAGGATAGGGGGTACAATTCCAGAAGCAGATGTTATTTGCGGATGCTGACATAATGGTGTTTGGGCTAATCTGTGTTTTAGAGAGATTACAAATATTAATGGTGATGAATGAAGCAGTAACGATGGTGGCTCCTCCAAACCCCTTAAACATCATCACTGCCCTGACTAGTGCTTTTAAAAGCCAAAATGGCAAGGCAGCATCGAGCATGTGCATAGCCCAGCTCCTCAAGCAGAACATGGGCCAGCTTGGCAAGCTCATGCAGCAGGGCAAGCTTACTGCCATACAGATCCAGCAGGTCCATCTGCTTTTAAACCAAGTGAGATTTGTTTTATCTCACTTGGGCATCTTGTCTGTAGCTGAAAGATTAGTGCTGCCGGAGTCCAGTTCTGAACTTTGGTTTGAACCTGAACACTTCCAAACTGGACCATGTGTTTGGTCTGGGGTTCAGTATAATGTGAGAATTGAATCTATTATTAGGTTCGGGGTTCAGCTGATGCCTGAAAATACTGAACCCATCCGAACCCATTCGAACTGAGTGGGACTTCTGCAGATCATCCACTTGCCCTTATTGCTATTTATCTGTACTAGGACTGATAATCTTTCCTCTGGTTCTTGCATGCAGTTCACTAAAGATCTTGCACATCTGTTACCTCCTGACTCATGCGAGAAAGAGTTAGTTGTGATGGCTGATGTTTGAGCTTATTATCATGTTGCCTACAAGGTGAGTCTCATTTATTATCTGTGCTCCAACTTGTGTATCCTCCAAGCAGCACATTATTGGCCATATATTCTGAGTCCCCCATCAGCTCTCCTCAAATCCACCAACCATCCTTTTGTCTCATCCACAGTTGCCTTTAAATTATCGATCCTAAGATTCAGCACCTCAAGCACATCCAAACTCATAGGCAACCACTTTGGTATCTTTCCTCCCTTCACGACCTCATACACAGTCCACATGAACTTGTCTATGTCTTGTGTGACTCTTCTCAAAAGACCTCTCTTTCTGGTTCTTACAAAGACCGTGCAGATATGGGTGCTGGAGTGCGTGAGTACATTCCACGTGTGGTGTCCTCCAAATCGTACACATGAAATATTGACTTGCATAATGCTAATGCATTTGGCATCTGCATATGCCAGCCAACTTAGCTCACACCAAGCATGAATAATTCAAAGACCAAGACACCGAAATTGGAAGGCACATCACTCGTGTTACCACTTACTCTGATGTGCTGAAAATGTCACATGTATTTTTCCAGGATGACGCCCAAAATTTGTCATAGCATTTGATGAGCCCACCTTCTGAGCAGCATGAGTAACAAGGGTTTTGTTCATCCCATATTCTTGGCAGGACAATCAACGCCTACTGTTATAACAATGATGCATTAGTCTGGGTCATTTTGCATCTACAACTTCACAAGTGGCCAATTTTTCAGCTCCTCAGGTGATCAGTGCCTTCCTTAGGTGAAGGAAAAGTCAAGCTCACCTCCCAAAAGCGAACGAGATCAGTCGTGAGCTCACCCGCATTGAATGTGACTGGTCCACACTCATAATGCTCAAGCTCATGCAGAGCATCTTTTTGGACCTCCTCGAGTGCCTTAGTAGGAAGCAGGCAAGAACTTGTCAGCATATGCTCAAGCTTCAAGGTTGGATGGGACTTGTGGTTTCTGATGAGTGTGTATTAACTACACTTACTACTGCTTGTCTTACAAATGAGCCACAGATTTGAGCATGCTCCAATTCCTTCTACCACACAGCATGATGGGGTGGATACTATTGACACCGAGCCAGCGGCTATTCATGCTTATACATGTTAGATATACATGTATGTTTTTTGTTCTAATGATACTGAGTGCAGGCTACTGCAAGTTGATATGATTTTCATGTACTTATTGTAATTTTTATGAATTTATATGTGTTTGGGGTTCGAACACATCCTGAACTCAAACCAAATGCTTGTGAATGCATTCATAAGGGTCCGGTCCATTGTTTGCCCTCCTTTCCTGAACTGGACCATAGGTCCAGTTCAGGGTTCACATTTAGAGGCCTAAGAACCGGACCGAACCAGACTTTGGCAGCACTATGAAAGATTATGCTGAAAAACACAAGTTTACAACCAGTGCTGCTTTGGGAAGCAGAGCTGGCACTTCAACCACAAATGGCAGTACAAAGATATGACTTGATGCCATTGATGGGTAGGACCCTCCTTCATCTCATCCTGGTTGTGGTAAGCTGGGGCCACTGCAACAACTGCTACTGCTTTTAAAAATGGGTCACCGGCACCTCCTCTTACATCTATGCCTGGTGACAGGTATCCTATCAGCCAAACTCTCAACACCACCAATCTGGGGCCAGTTCAGTGGGCAGCTGCACAGCAAGGAAGACCAACACTTACAGGTGGAATGACTAGTGGCAGAGTGTCTGGTGAGTCATTTGCCGGGAAAGTAGTGGTCCTGTTTGAGTACTGATTTTGATTTATGTTACCAGGCACCCCTGCTCAGATTACATGATTCATGGATGATGCTGGTGTGCTCAGCTTAGAGGATAATCAACCACAGAGAAAGAATACCCCAGGAGATCAGAGCATGAGATAGTTAATACAAGACCTCATCTCAAGTGTTGATCCCAACATTTGAATCAAACCTGAGGTGGAGGATGTAAACCACTGCACTCAAATGCCTTGACATACTATCCCTCATTATATCATCTACAACTACTTCTTCAAATCACTGACATGTTCATCAACTCTGTCATGAACTTTAGTTGTCAACTAGCAAAGCATTGCAGCAATGACACGCTTAAAGTCAAAGACCTCTCTTCAAGTTCTTCTTCCTTATTCTTGTACCCATTGCTCTGTCTCTTAGAACACAACCACAATATTTGTATTCCTGGATTTGCATCAGACGACACATAAATAGCCTTATCTCAGGCTGCTGTAACACCTTCTGGGGCTACAGCAGCAGGAAAGAAAAAGACCCAGGGTACATCCATGACTTTATGCAGTCACCACTTGGCGCAGGTGCAACAAGCAAAGAGGGAGAGCAAACTTGCATCATGGTAGTGGATCACACTGGACATTCTCATTTTCTTTGCTCATACCTTTTTCTTTGCTTGTTCACACACTTGTAACTTATAAGTACTTCTGCATAGAGACTCATATCATAGTATCTCAAGATCTCACATCGACAAGGTGCTACTGGTATGTTAAAGTCCGGAGGCAGAAGAAGCCTGGGAGTGCCCCTCAAAGGCAATGAGGTTGTGCTACTCAAAAAGTCTTGCTCCACATAGGTGTGCCAGAGCAACAGCAATACCATCTTCGAGTCACATCAGGAAAAGTGCACATTACTTAAACATTTCTTAAAAAAACTTAGATGAGGCTGAGAGCAACTTAAGAATAAATTAAGTCAGAATGTGTTAAGATGGACTCTCTTAGAATAATTAGATCCAGATTCTTGATTTCTGACTTGATTAATTCTTAAGCATGCTTAAATGAAACTGGTAGATTGCAACAGACTCAAAGTGATGGTTAAGGGAGGAACAAGAAAGTCATGAAAACGGGCTCAAGAGCAACAAAAAGGCAATGAAAGGGTGATGTAAGTAACAAAAAAAATCACAATGGAGACAATTCTGCAGGAGTAGAAATTGGACTGAATGGTGGTGCTTCCAAGGGAAATGAAGTGCCAGGAGACAAATCTCGAATACTACTACATCATTCCTGTATAGCATTGTCAGCAGTACACATAGAATTAGTAACAAAAATTACCTTCACCGAAAGGCAAAGATATCAGCATACTCTTCGTCAATGTCCTCCTCAACATCCATCTTTGACTGTCCACCATGAGAGGTGGTTACTTTCATGTATTATTGCACTTGTTTGATGATGGCCTTCATGTTGCTTGCAGGGATGCGATTGATGGCCTGCAAAAACATTGATGTGTCGTATCCCCACAGTGGCTCTGAGAAAGTTTTGTTTTCGCTGATCACGGCAGTCCACTGCTCCCCATTGGTAGCTGGAGCCTTACCCTTCCATGGGTTCTTCTTCTTACTACCCTTGGCGATGGTGGACTTGACCTCAAAACTCATCTGTTTGGTTGACAGAAGATGAAGAGCGTGCTTGACCTAAGTAAAATTAGTGTGAAGCTTAATATTAGTCCTGAAAATAATTACCACCACTCCAGAGAGTGCAAGAGCAGTTTGACAGGACTGTTCCTCACTCTGAAGTGACGGAACAGAGACACGGTGTAAAGATACAACAATTGCTGAATACTATACGAAATAAGTAATCAGCAATATAAAAATGTTGTGTGGTCTTGCACAGCCTAGTCTGCTATACTTGCTAGACAAGTGTGTTCGACCCGAGGGGTTTGCTATTGGAATAAGTCTGTAAATAGTCAATTGATGAACTGGCAAAAGTCCGAGCGCGGGAAACAGAATCCGAAGGTATAATTACGAGTCCGATGCCAAAGCATCGGCCGATGTTTTCGGGTTTAGCGGGTTTCGGGTGCAGGTTTGACGGGTTGGCGTCGGGTTACTAAAAGAACATCGGGTGAAGCGAGCGGTATGCGGATTATTAAGACTGCGGGTGTTTCGGATAGAAAGAGCGGTAATATTTCGCAATGTCAACTAAGAACTACAGAATATTGGGTTTGACCACTAAGCGTCAGGGAAATATCTCCCTACTACTTGGATGATAATATGCTATGTGGAAAACCAATATATATATAAGTACGTAGAAATCCGGAACCCTATAGGCAAAAGTAGTGGCCGATGATTTCGGATCCGAAGTACATGTAAATAAACATGAGGCGCTGCGGACGATGGGAAAACATGTAATAGCGCTGGCTACAACGTGAGTAATGTGAGAAATAATCAACTACGCACCTAGTGGGGCTAGCAGACAAGACAGGACACGGATAGGACAAGTGCGCGGGAAAAATGTCGGCCGACGCGGCCGATGCATCGGGTCCGCTGGTCAAAGTGTCGGGTTTCATCGGAAAGTGAATACTGTGTGACGGGCATTTGACACAATGCGTGAAATGGCTAAATACAAGCTCAGCGCTAGCTCGAGTGCTACAACGGCCTTATGTATAGTTGAGGTGTGCCACAAAGGTTTGCAAGACAAAGATGGACTGCCACATTCCTGTCCACAGCTCAATGTTGAAAGACGCGTTAGGATTCAATCACGACCAGATGAGAGATGATGCTAACCTTTTTGTCGTCTGATTTGACATTCGCAAAAAGCCACCTATTGTCATTGAGCCAGAAATCAGAAAAATCAGCACGGCTATCCTCATTATCATAAAGTGGGTCAGCCACTATGAAAGATGTGAACATCATCATGATGGCCGCAGAGCTGAATCCATCACACCATTCACTTAGGTGTTGCTTTGTCTGCATAAAATAATATGAATTAGTACCCAGGAAAATAGTTTGAGACTTAGACTTACAACTTGATAGACCACACTTCCAGGGACAATGGTGTGACCCATCAATGACTTTTCATTATAAATGACTGCCCAAACTTCCTCGAGGATCGGAATGAGAATGTTGTCTTCAATGAGCCATGGATCAATATTGTCTCCTCCAGTAGTGTGAGCAACAGTAGGAATGAAAATGCCATGCTATGTGTTGTTTTCGAGGCAACCAGCTGGAGGTCGCTATTCTTGTATTTTGCTCTTGTAACTTCTCCAGTGATGCCCTTTCCAGGCTTCTGTCCAGGTTCTGTTTTGACGCGCTTGGTAGGTGGAGCTGAGTCATTGGAATTGTTGTCAACAATGTCCACATTTGTCTAATGAGTCACCTGTTAGTACGACGTAGTACATCATTCATTCACATACCATCATCATTGTCCGTTTGTTTGCTTGAGCGGAATTGGAACTTTCTTCAATGACAAAATGATCCCCACCATTGTCACCTTTTCCCTCGGCCTCACCCTCACCCTTGCCTTTGGCTTCATCCTCTACATAATCCAAGAACATGATGTCTTCAGAAATTTTGCTAAGGTCCATAGTACTGTCCATGTGCTCCATTTTGACAGGTGCTTTGCAGAAGATGCATTGCGAAGGTGGAGGCGGTGGTGATGTGAGTGAACTGCTCCTAAGCTCGATGACATCCTATGAATCTATTAAAAACTGATCAGAGGCTAAGCAAAATACTCAACTGGCGCCACAACATTCCACAAACCACTAGGTTTCCTCATGCCTACAAGTGCATATGCTGCCATGCGCTCCGGATGATCCTCCTCATCTGGAAAGCATCCCTCTGAGAAGTTGTCACCTAAGACCAAGCTGGTTGGAGTCCCTGGTGGAGGAGTGGCATTGCTTGCAGCTGTTGTTGCCCTAGTGAGCTGTGAAAATGCTGTGCTGCTGGTGCACTGAGACATCACGAGGTTCTTTGGTGTCTTCATGGAGTGAGTGTTTTTTTTGAGGTTGATTTTGTAAACTTTCTGGGCCCATGTCATGACTCCGCCTGTGTACGCTTGCTTCAAATCACTGGTAAAGTCATTGAGTAGGTTCCAATAGAAGAGTGTAGGCTCAGTTAGTAGTAACATGGTGGTTAACAACAAAGGTACTTATGCTGCCATTTGTCCTTTTCCAATTAAGTCATGTGATGCACACAGACTTGACTTCGCATCAGATTTACCATTAGCATTTGATGGCTGGGAAGCAAGGACAGCACATGCTGCATTGACAGCATCACGGTGCATTGTCTTCTGTGCACATTTCCTCTTTCCTTGCATTGTCCCAATATCATTGTTGTCTTCATCAACTTCTACTGCAGCACTAGTCTGAGCCTGACCTCACAAAATGACTCCACCATCTGACACTAATGTTTGACTGGATTGATTGGCAGCCACACATCCAGCTTCAGAGGGAAGACTTGCTGAGGTTGCCTTTGCGCCATATGGAATGGGATGAGGACATGGTGTCTTTGGAGCTGAGGCATTACTCTGCTGAAGAGAGAGCTTTTCCTGTGCAGCAGCGACTCGTTCAATGCCCTTTTGGGTTTTCTCTTCCTTCTCTTGGTTAGCTTGCTGGATGTGAGCATTGTCTGCTTTGACCTGGGCTGAAGTGCGCCATTTCTGCTTGGTATCTAAGACCACCTGTGCAGGTCTTTTTGCAGCATTTGATGGATGTGTCAAGACCATACTGACCAAGAAGAGTGCAAGAAAAGCAGCAAGTGCAAGTTTTGAGAGCAAGACAAGACGAATGAAAATTGTTGCAGAATGGCATTTTTAATACTTTGTGGGTGGCAAACTATTATGTACTTTACTGCAAACTTCATCTGCTCAGAAAAAATGTGTCTCAAAATCCTCGCACAACATCTCCCGGACAAGAATTCATATCTCACTAGGCAGACATCCTATCAACCTTCATCGCATCATTCAGAATGCCACACAAATCTTCCACAATGCCAGATACGCCATCACCAAGTTATTCGACATTGACATCTCCAATGTCAATGGCATCACCCCCAACATCCCTACCTATCAACCTTCATTGCATTATTCAGAACACCACCCAAATCTTCCACAACACTGGATACACCATCACCAAGTTATTCAACATTGATGTCTCCAGCATCAACAGCATCACCCCCAACATCCCTACCCATCAACCTTCATCACATTATTCAGAACACCACCCAAATCTTCCACAACACCAGATACACCATCACCAAGTTATTCAACATTGCCATCTCCAGCATCAATGGCATCATCCCCAATACCCCTGCCCATCAACCTTCATCGCATTATTCAGAACACCACACAAATCTTCCACAATGCCAGATACACCATCACCAAGTTATTCAACATCAATGTCTCCAGTGTCAATGGCATCACCCCCAATACCCCCAGGTATGGAGGACTGTACTGCATGCACTGTCTCAGCTGAGTTCGTCATTCCAGCTGTACCTACCATGTACCTTACAAGTAGTGGTGCTCATAACTCTCACCATCCCAAATGCAAAACATTCAATGTTAACCTAATTCCATGCCCGCATCCTGGTTGCTCCTGCACTTTCAAGAATAGATCTGGGCTCACACAACACCGGCACACAATCCATAGTTTCTCATTTGAAATGCCAAGGGAAGCTCCTCTGAGTGAACCACATGAAGACACCAATTGTTGGCAGCCCGCAAATGATGGTGATATTGAGATGGATGATCAACCTGTTGGTGGTGAGACAAATAACAAAACTTTGAACAGCACACATTGTGACTATCATCTTCAACTAGACAGTCTGTTCTTGACTTAGGACATGTTGTTCTGACACTAATTTTTTTATAGCTCGTATATGTGATGAAGTGGGAAATTTTATTCACCCAAATACACCTCCACCTCCCTACACCTCTCGGGCCCCAGACAACTGGACACCTTACCACAATCAAACCAAGTTCGAGACAGCCAAATTTCTCTATTCAAAAGTCCAAATGTCTGCAGGTGATATCGACAAACTTATGCAGTTGTGGGGCACTACACTTGCAAAACACAATGACGCCCCTCCATTTTCAGACCACTGTGATTTGTATTCGACTATCAACAACACACCAGTTGGAGACGTCCCATGGAAATGTTTTTCGATGAGATACAATGCTAAGGACAGTGATATGAACAAGAGTGCGCCATGGATGGACAAAACATACACCACATGGTTCCATGATCCACGCACTATAATACATAATGTGCTCGCCAATCCATATTTCATGGATGCAATGGACTATGTACCATACCGGGAGTTTGTTGGAGAGGGTGATGATGCAAAGCGCCAATGGCGCAATCCAATGTCAGATAATTGGGCATGGGACCAAGTGGTACGTTTGCTACCACAAACACTTCTGTTCAGCTCATGCATTATCATTTAGGATGAGATCGCAAAAGATCCCCATACACATGGTGCAACCTTTGTTCCTGTAATCCTTGGAAGTGACAAAACAACAGTTTCAGTAGCAACCGGACAGAACAATTACTACCCACTGTATGTTTCAATTGGCAATGTCCACAATGATATTTGTCATGCCCACTGAAATGCTGTCGCTCTTATTGGTTTCTTGGATATCCCAAAGAGTACATCTTTTTTCACAATCATACACCATTTAATGCTCATCATTTTAAACTTATAGCATCCAAAAAACATGCTGAGGACCCACACTTCCGAAAATTCAAGAAACAACTCTTCCATAGTTCATTGTCACGAATATTGTCATCACTCAACCCTGCAATGTCTGTTCCCAAGGTTACACATTTCGGAGACAGGCACTTTCACCGTGTGGTATATGGCCTAGGACCCTACATTGCTGATAGTGATGTGCTCGGCCCAGCTTCAGGCCATGGGCCAGGCCAAGCTGGGCCTGAATAGGCCAAGCTGAGCCGAGCCAAAGTCATGGCCTGGTGATGGCTTTGGCCTGGCCTGGGCTAATGAAAAGCCAAAGCCGCCGGCTCAGGCCACGGCTTAGTCAACTGTGCCTGCAGCACCCAAGCTCAAACTGTTTTACAATCATCAATCGAAAATCTGACCTTCTGTCTCATTTTAGCTTTTCGATCACTTACATTGTGTGCATGTTCATGTGGTAAGAATCACAGTGAGTCGCAGACATTCTTTTCAAGCTCGACACAACTCACTTGCCACAGTGTTGGCAGATAGCACACTCATCATTTTCAGTAATCTGCCCTCCTTTGCCAGTTTCTTGCGACTTCAAATCGCAAGCTTGGTGACAACCATCATATATGTTTTCAGTCAAAAGGCATGCATTTGTGATGGTAATTTTTATTTTTTATATCTGCCTCTCACCACTTGTCTCTGATGGTTGGAACTGTCCATACAGACAGCGACGACGAATGTTGTGCACGCTGGCCGGTCCGCCAAACCAAGCCTACCACCACCCTTCTCCAACATTCTGAGAAGATGGCTCTCCCATCACAAACCAAGGCTATCAATGCCTTTCGTGCAGCAGAGGCTGTGAAGTTGCCTGATACTCGACATGCTTCTAATGCTGGCGCTGATCAAGCCACCCCCAGCATATCGCTGAATTCACCTCCGGGTGACACTGCACCATCAGGTTCAAGCTCGGCTGCACTCGAAAAGGATAAGAGGACTCGCGTTGAAGAAGTTCTTGACGACAAGTCTGGTGGCAAGGAACATGAAGATGCACGCACCAATCCACGACGTAAGTGTATTTGCTATCTGAGTCATGAATCATACAACTGATACCAAACTTTTGGCAGAAAAACGGTTGTGCAAATTAGCTGCACCGGTTGATGATTTAGTCGACAATGATGGTATTCCGATCGATGTCGACGTCCAACCTATTGCAGACATGGCTCCTCCAACATGCAAAGGCAAAACTGCCGATCTCAATGCGTTTTTTGGTGCGATGTTCGATCATGCAGAAACTAATGGTAAGGTTAAAAAGCATCAAAAGTGCAAGATATGTTTGTAAGTCTATGAGGTCATGGTTGTGCTCGCTCACTCACACCAACTCAACAGGAAGCAATGTATTCTTGTGAATGAATCTACGACACTTCGTCGTCACGCCGAGGCTAATTTTGCGGTGCGTATTTTTGCGCATATGGTTCATTGTGCTTATATTAACGACTTGGATTACACTGTAGGGAAAGTATCGACAGTGGGCAAAGAAGCACTCTTTTGAGTCTATGCTACCTGGCGATATCAAAGCTCAGAAGGAGAAAGCCGAGCAGGTGCAGCAGACCATCAATTCGCACCTGACTGAACGCAAACTTGCTGAGTGAGTTATACCATACTCCGATAAGTTATTCAAACGAGCCGCGATCGAATGGTTAGTTGCAACAGACCAAGTATGTATGATTCCCTTGATATAATAGTTTGACCATTGACACACTTTAACCTAGCCTATCCAAGCCCTCGAGCACCCAAAGTTCTAAGACATGATCAATGTCACTTCATGGGCAACGAACGGAGTCAAGATCCCCAATCATAAAGCCACCTGCGCTGAGATCATGCGAATATTCAAGAATCACCTGACGAGACTCCAGACGATGTTAAATGTGAGTCGCAATCTAGTGCTGCATGCTGCTTCATTACATCTCATTTTTCAACACAGAGCGCTGCTGTTAGTGGCGCAATAAATATTACTTGCGACGTGTGGCAAGCTACCAATATTGATGGATATTTTGCCGTCACTGGACACTGGATCGAAGAGAAGTCAATGATGCTTTGGAAGAGTGAAATGGCACTTCTCGGCTTTACCCAGCTCAACAATGCACACAACGGGAAGCGTCTCAGAGGTGCGCTGTTCAAAGTTCTAGATCGTGTTGGTATCGCGCATAAGGCATGTCATCTTCGCTCTTCGCATTCAGCTTGGCTTTGTCTAATCATGATATATAGTTGGGCCATGTTACTTGTGATAATGCTGCCAACAATGGCACAATGCTCAAGGAGTTCACTCAACTCTATGAAGGACGATTCAAGAAGAAGTTTCCTTGGCGTGAATGAAGGATCAAGTACGTTGCTTGTTGTCTCGCAGCTAACATGACTCACAATTGTGTTCACAGCTGTCTCACTCATGTAATTAATCTTGGTACCCAAGTACTGATCAGTACATACAGAAAAGCACCACATTACGAACCTCACAACCCCCATGCTCACGAGCCAGATACCACCATGCATCGTGAGCATGATGAGATTGGCCTCATACGTTCAATATGTGTAAAGGTGATTGGTTTCTCTTTGCGCACAATGATTTACTGATTTTTTCAAAGGAGCGATCTTCCACGAAGCGCAAGGAACTATACAAAATGGTCCAAGTCAAGGCTGGCATCTCCCGCCCTACACAACTCCTTCTGGACATGAAGGTTCGTTGGTTGTCGACCTACGTGATGATTAATCGTGCAGAAACTAATCAAAAGGTGAGTCAAGCTCCCACATGCACGAAGTTGCTCTCATCTGTTTTGACTGATTTCCCATTGCCCAACAACAGCACATTGACGTCTTCGTGTACGAGATGGGGCTACAAGAGCGAGACTTGACGAAGCGGGCGAAGATTGACTTCCTTAGGTTGGCGCCAGCCGAATGGACCCATGTTGGTAAATTTGCTGATTTATTATCTGTAAGTTACCTTCATCATTTGATATAATGCTGTTGTTGATTTGATATTTCAGTATGCAGACGTGGCTCAGCAGGCATTCTCGTCCAAATCGAGTACTACACTGCATCTTGTGATCCCTGCACTCGAGACTCTCCATAGAGCTTGGTCTTCACATGCAGGACGGCCAAAATATGCACGTTTTGCACCTGCATTGCACGCCGCTGCACAAAAGCTCGATGAATATTACAAGAAGACCACTGGCTCCCCGGCCTATGTCATGACCATGTGTACGTGCTGACTGTTTCATGTTCCATGTGTCTTCGATGTTAATGTTGCATGCAGTGCTTGATCCAACAGGTAAAATGTTGTATTTCAAGAAGAACTGGCCGGAACATTTGCAAGATGATGTTCTTGCTTGCGCCGAACGAGTGGTATGTCTGACCGAATTATTCACCAGCTCACATTCACTTACAAACCATGTAGTTTGAGGCTCACTATCGTGAATTGGGCCAAGCAGCATCCACATCGCAACCATCACTGGCCAAGAAAGGGAAGGCTAGCGGGCTTAAGAAGTTTATTCGCGAGACACAAAGCTCCGATGAAGACGACGACAATGAGACTGTTGTCACTCATACAAATCCGTCTAGACCATGGTATGCGAGTTTCAAAAACTATATTGATGCTGTAGAGACAAAACCTCCACCGGGAATGAGTGCAATCCAATGGTGGGGAGTAAGTACACAACTGAGTCCATATCTTCTCGCTACTGACTGGTTCTTTGTTGTAGATCAACGGTGTAGGTAAAACAACTTTTGCTGAACACTACACGAAGTGAGTGTCTAGCAAAATATAATTGTTGTGGTCTAGCACAGCCTAGTCTGCTTATACTTGCAAGACAAGTGCGTTCGACCCGAGGGGTTTGCTGTAAGGTATTAGAATAATTAGCTATACGAAGTCCGAAGCGCAGGAAACAAGTCCGAAGGTATAATTACGAGTCCAATGTCAAAAATGTTGGGTCCAATGTTTTCAGGTTTCGGATTAGTGGGTTTCGTCGGATTAGCGTCGGGTTTGTAGTGAATGTCGGGGATAGTGAATGGCGGGTTACTGTCGGTGTTTTTCGGAGTGTTTCGGATAAAGAATGGATGATATTGCGGAATTCAACTAAGAACTACTGATATCCAATGACCTCCTCCTACTCGGAGGTAGAAAGGTAGATAAGTAAGTAGGAGGTATGTGAAAATATATAGTGTCTATGTAGAATTTCGGAGTGCTATAGGCGAAAGTAGTAGCACTAATTTTCGGGTCCAATGTCCTATGTAATAAGACATGTGGTACTGCGGACATGTAATAAGGCTGTCTACAATGTTAGTGACGTGAAAACTGATAACTGCGCACCTAGTGTGGATAGATACGACTGGACAGGACATAGGGAGGACAAATGCGTGGGAAAATATCGGATCCGAAGCGGCTGATGCGCGGGAACACTGGGTTTGCATTGGGTTAGTGTCAGGTTTAGCGGGTAAGCGTCGGATTGAGTGGGTGAGTGTCGGATATCATTGGAAAGTGATTCTTGTGCGATGGGTGTTTGACGTGCATCGGAAAATAGCTGAATACAGGCTCAGCGCGAGCTCAAGTGCTACAACGGACACAGATATGGGGCAGTATGGATCTCAATTGCTCGTGACTACCTGTCAATTATGGCATCGTCAGTTTCAAGTGAGCGCACGTTCTCACAGGGCGGTATCACTATCAGCAAGCGCCGAAACCGTCTCAAGGGTGACCTCATTGAGGCACTTCAATGCGTCAAATGTGCCCTCCACCACAATGTACTCTTCCGTGAGCCTGGACCGTCATCATCAACTGAGGAAGCTCTTGAGGACTTGGATATTGAGTCAGACACTAGTAATGACTCCAAGAAGCTGAGTGATGCTGAGGATGAAGGTTGGGACACTCTTCTGGAGGGAGATGAGGATCTCGTAGAATCAGACAGTGACTTCGTGTAAATAGTATGTCATCCTTGTCTGAACCATTTTTCTGTTTTCAGTGCTCGGGCCGTGGCTCAGGCCGAGCCAGGCCAAAGCCAAGCCGTCATTGACGGCTTTGGCCTGGCCCGCAGTTTTTCAAAGCCAAAGCCATCTGAAGCCAGGCCAAAGCCGCAGCTTTCAGGCCAAGCTGGGCCGTGCACATCACTAATCGCTGATTACCCTGAACAATCAGTCCTTGCTTGCATTGTTTACAATTGGTGTGTGAAGTAAGTGTTTTTAATGAGCATTCACTCCAGCCTATTGTCATATCCCATATTCTGGACCTACATCCGATAATATTCCCACGCCTCATCCGGACCTTCGGATGTCTTATCCATGTCTCCAGTACCCATCCGGATCCCTGCACCTCTGCACATCCACATCCGCATGCCCACGTCCAGATCCCTTACCCTTCGCAGCTAGCCTGCATCATTCATCCTTGTCCCATTGCCCTAATGCCACATCCTATATATCCACGCATCTCGTCTGGACCATATCCAATCTGGTCCAATCCGATGTATAGATCCATTTACTATCCGATATACGATAAGCTTCTTAATTCATTTCCTGTGCATAACGTTAACACAGCCTATCTGGTATTCCTTGTTCCTGGTACCTCGGTTATACTTACTACTGGTATGCTTACTGATCCGTTAACCTATGCTTCATTTCCGACTCGCGTTTGATAACTTTGCTTATGCTTCATACATAGCCTTGGACCTTTGCTTATTGATCTTTCTGATAGTTACTTAGTATATAAACTCTTGTATATGTCCTGTAGTTCCTGAGTCTGAATATCATATTAGTCCTCGCACTAGTCTTCACACTAAGTCTTCATACTAGTTACTTCCTTGTGAATATCCACTTAGGCCTAGGGAGGAATTCCCTAGGCTGGAGCTCCGCTCCTCCGATCCTGTATTCATCCGATCTGAAACTCATCTGATCCTACAATCCTACCTTCCTCCAAGTTTCCGGAAGTTCATCCGGATCTTTCCCGCAGTCCTCCGGACCTATTCTGCTTTGGACATTGTCCTTGCAGCCATACCTCTGTTTGCTTCTACTCAGGACAAGTCCTGAGTAGCCATTACACATATCCGTATCAGGATGAAACCTCATTGTAATTTCCGAAAGTTCCTCTGGAACTTTCCCACACTCATCCGGAAGATACTTGCACTCGTCCGGAAAGTCCTTCTGAAGTTTCCCGCGCCTTCGGACGTCCTTCGGACGTCTTCGGATCTTCTCTGGACATCAATCTGAAATTAAGGGCACATACTCAGGTAAGGGGCGCAGCGCACGAGCTGAAGCCAAGCCCCTCAGAATCAGTCCTACCCTTTGTGCTTGGTCTTAACATCTATGCTGACAATAATGCCTCAGGTGCTTTGCATTCCCCAACAACTTGGATGCACTTGACAATGGGCTGCATGGCCGAGAAGTTACTGATACTCTTTGTGAGGAGTTCAATTACACAACACTGTGGGAGGAATGGGGAGTTATCAGTGACTTAGTGGTAAGCATGCTCAACTTTCATTTCTCTCACTTCATTCACACTTTTCAGCCTTTCACCAATGATTACCCTCATGCCGGTATCCATGAGCTCCTGTCACCAGATATCTTGCATCAAATCGTTAAAGGCACATTTAAAGACCATTTAGTTATGTGGGTCGAACAGTATCTGCTGCAGGAACACGGAAAGACATGCACAAAAGAGATTCTCGATGACATTAACCGCCAGTAAGTATTTTTATCATTGCTTTGTCACTTCAATTTGGCTACTAACTACTTGTCATCTATTCAGCATAGCTGCAGCACCCTCTTTTGCAGGACTTCGCCGATTTCCAGAAGGACATGGGTTTTCGCAATGGACAGGCAACGACTCAAAGGCCCTCATGAAAGTCTACCTTCCAGCAATTGAGGGCCATGTCCCACAAGACATTGTTCAATGTTTTCATGCCTTTCTTGAATTTTGCTACATTGTGAGGCAAGATATTATTACTGAAGACACTCTCAAGAAGCTTTCAGATGCACTCCAATGCTTTCACCAGTACCAGAAAATTTTTCAAGACACAGGAGTTCGGATAAATGGGTTTTCACTACTGCGTCAACACTCCCTCACCCACTATATCTCACTCATTCACATGTTCGGAGCACCAAATGGGCTATGCTCATCGATAACAGAATCAAAACATATCAAGGCCATCAAGGAGCCTTGGCGACGATCGAGCAAATTCAATGCACTCGGACAAATGCTACTCACCAACCAGCGCCTCAACAAGATTGCTGCATCGCGAGTAGACTTCACTGCACGCAAAATGCTTACTTCATGTGCTGTCAGCCATCTTCGTATGTCATTTTTACTTGCACAATACTAGGTGTTTACAGCTAATTTCAGATGCCATACTTGACCCGAGCTCAAATACAACTTCAAATGCCTCCAACAATACTCAAGATGTCGAAGATGATGATGACGGAGCTCAAAACAACGATGAAGATGGTATGTTGGAAGGGTCGAAAGCACAGAGTGATGTGAAATTAGCATGTACTCCCCGTAAGTTCTATGTTCTCATATTTAAATCAATTCACTCACCAAATCTGATGTTGCTTGAAGAACACTCTTGCACTCACAACATACGTGCCCTGGCAGTTGAAATGGATATCCCGGATCTTCCCCAACTCATCCGACTTTTCCTTTACGATCAACTTCTTGCTGACGACACTCACACCTCAGATGATATCCCTCTGAGTGCCTGTCCACAATTCAAAGGACCTATCAAAGTCTTCAATTCTGCAGCCACTACATTTTTTGCTTCCAGTGACCCGAGCGGTGTTTGTGGTATGCAACGCGAGCACATTCGTGCTACACCATCATGGCGGGGAGGTCCTCCTCATTATGATACTGTTTTTATCAACACTGCCAGTGAAGACTCGATCAATGGGATGGAGGTTGGATGGGTCCTATGTTTTTTCTCATTTTCTCACAGGACCAAGACCTTTCCCTGTGCACTGATACATTGGTTCAAGCTTATCAATAACAAACCAGATCCAGACAGTGGCATGTGGATGGTACGGCCTTCCTTCCATGAGGATGGCTCACAAGAGCTCTCTGTGATACATCTCGACACAATCATTCATGCATCGCACCTAATGCCAATTTTTGGCGCTCAATTCATTGATGGTGATGTTTCATTTCACAACTCATTGGATTCATTTGCCGGTTTCTATGTAAACAAATTTATAGATCATCACTCGTTCGAAATACCATCTTGAGTTTTAACTTACCTGCATTATTTGACTTAATCACTCCGTGTCTTAACTTCCTTGATACGAAATTAGCTGTGTATCTGCCGAGGGACATCAAGTCTACATTAAGTGAAAATGTTCAGTCTTGAGCTCAGCTTAACGAGCTTGCTCGACTTCATACAAAATTTCAAAATTATAAGCACGATTAAGTAATGTGCACATTTCCTGATGGCCAGTAGTGCCTGTGTATGCGTCCGTGAATATCACCCAGCAAAGGCGATCCAAGACGATTCTCACCGAGCGGCATGTGTTTAGCTTTGTCTTGAGCCTCGTTCTTGAATCACTCATATATCATATCTCTGTCGCAGGTGTCCACTCGAATATGATCTCTCGAGAAAAGTTCAGCGAACAATGTTTCAATGTCTCTCAAATAAGATCATCGCAGAGTCCATTCAGCACCTCGATGATAGCATGTAAGTATACGGGGGGATGACAGGTATAAGCATGTCTGTCACAAGCAATGACAACACAGTTGGAATCTCAAGATCTCAGCGCTGATCTCCTGGTATCCAGTTTAGTGTCAGTATCCATGAGACTCCTGAGCTCACTTCCAGGGATTGTCATGTCACCTGTCGCAGGCTGTATGCAACAATGGGTTGGAATTACATATTATCGGCATTTCCTAGTATTCTGCCGCCAATAGATCGTCAAGGATAGAGCAAATCAAACCCAAGGTCTGCTGGCAATGCAAATGACATCTGTCTGAAGGAGTATTTCGGATGCACAGAATATTATCCACTGGCAGGATATAAAAGCAAGCCGTCTTCCTACCATCCCCTTCAGCTTTGTTTTTGAAGTCTCATATCACATCTCACAGATAATGCGTCTCCCCTTCATCCTCGTCGTCGTTGCTGCTTTCAAGTTGTCAGTGTCCACATCAGTGGTCAGTGATGAAAGTAAATGTCCCGACTCCTGCGACAACGGTGAAGTTTGCTGCCCTGGCACTACATGCCAGGAAATAGTCACTGACTGGTGGGTGAGTATGAGTAGTTTTCATCTACCTCCGTCACGGTGGCTTACCGGCGTGGTAGGTCTACTGGTTGTGTCTCTGACGCTACAGTGAGTCGTGTTTCCGTTCTCGCCTTCGTGCACTGTGGTTGACAAGACGACTCGGACATGTGAGTAGTTCGTCGCCGAGTGCTCGGTTGTCACAGTGAACGAATTTCACCCTGCTCGAGTATTAAGAACATGTCAGCGTGCATACAATATAGACGGTAGAACAGGCAGACTCAAAAATCAAACTTTGCGTGTGACAAAACCTTTCTCCCACTAACCATGAGCGGGAATATATCTCTAGAACTGAACCCGTGCTTTTGACGGTGGGACATGAAGATACAAACTTGAAAGTGTCTTTCGGTCACCTACACGCCTGTAGTGGTTTTGCTTCTTCGCTATTACGCACCTCGGACCGACTAAATGAATACTATCAAACCGAAAGCAGTGATCGAATTTAGCCTGGTGTGTCGCAATATGCCCCATCCAAAGAGTCTCATGGATAATGACAGAGCGCTGAGATGTCCAAGTTTGGCCGGATTAATTCACACAACCTCTTGGTTCGAAGTCAGCGCTAAGGCCTGACCCGACACCGCTTGAAACAAAAGTTCACCGTGATCCATTCACTTTCTCTTTCACCCACAAGCTATGAACGACTGTCTCCCGTCTGTTATGGTCTGCCCAGGGAAAAGCGCTCGACTCAGGCACTCCATATTGTTTTCCACCATTTAATCTCAATGTCAGGCAACTTTCGGACCCTCTTCAATCACGCTCAGTCCATACGATGGTCGTGTCGTATCGGTATATGACATCCTCACTTCATTGCATTCTGACTTTTGGAAGAAGGAAGAAGATTGCAAGGGAGGTCTCAGGACTCAGCCAAGAAGTCGTGTTTGACGATGGATGAATACTTCAGTGCCTCTAAAACGAGTGCATGGGTACGAAAACACCTCGCTTAAACCATGGAACGACTATTACAATCTGTTGTATCACCAATCCTTCTCTGTTCCAACCGTGTTGGACCCACGTCCGTGTGTTCAAGGTGACTATAACTGGGGAGACAAAATATTGACATTCGGCTGAAGCCCTAGCATATAGATGCGATTCGCATTTTCAAAGAATGCCATCTTCACGATAGACACCGCCTGGTCTTCCGTGAGGTCTCGTTTGCCGACGAAGCTCGCTAGGACCTGAAAAATTAAGGTTCATATCTAAAGGATTCACCCCAAAGAAATTTGTCGATCACCTCGTATATCACCTCGCGAGCTTGGGCAGTGGCAAGGTAGAACCTTTCTGGCCACCATGCCGCATCAGCTGTTGGACGGTAAGTAGTGTGTGCGGTGACAGATGGACTGCTGACGAACTAGACCACAAGATCTTATTGGTAGGCGCCAACTCAAGCACTTCACGCACCACAGTGCGTTGGGCATCAGCGGAAATAAAAGGGAAAATCTCTCCAAAGTCGAGATAAACGTTCTTGTACACGGACGTGAGGTAGCCAGCGTCTCTCGTGTAAGGATAGCTGGAATGCAGGAGAACGAATATAGTGTCTGGGAACGCCTTGATGATAGGCTGCATATGCGCCGGAGAAGACTTTGTCAGCGTGATTTCATTATCTCCGAGACCTTCAGGCGGATAAGCATCACATGATGCGACCCGGGCCGCTGTTGTACAACGCACCTGTGTGGAACTGGACTTTCGACAACGTAAGAGGGAGGGCGTCGCGCGGGACGGAACGAACGCTTACTAGGTTTCTTGCATTTGCCTGCGATATCGAGGACTATCTTGACTAGGTGATCATTCAAAGCTTTGTGCTCGAACCGAATGGAACCCTTTTCCTTGAATTGCTGGGATGCAGATGCTAGGCACTTGAAGAGTTCATCTGCGCTGCAGGGTGCAGGGTCGACATCCAGACCGGTTCTGTCGCATAAGTGAGTTGATATGATCATCGATTCAAGTCATGATGCAACCACTTACCTGTAGCAAGCGACAGACTTGTACCCTACCACATGATCGTCTACGGCAGCGTCATTCATGCAGGTGGTGAACTCCTTCAGGAACTCGCCCCACAGACTATCGATCGAAAGAGGCGAGTCGTCATTTGCGACAAGGATGTCTTGTAAGATGTTCTAAGCATCGGAACTGAGCGTTTCTCAAAGATGGGGGATGACGATACCTTACCTGGCCTTCCACTTCTAATCTCACAATCCGCTTCGATGGATTTCCAGTGTACTGGTCGTGCCAATTCAAGTCTTCAGCCATTTCTGCGATTCCACCCAAGCCATCGTCGAATAATATACACTGAATTCCCGTAGGCTCCATGCAGAGCTTACACAACTCTGCATAATCGAACTCAAGCCTCTTCTTCTTAACGCCTTCCCAGGTAGCATCATCACCTGTCAATCCAAAGAGTTGGGATAACTGAGCTGCTGCACGCAAGCAAGGAAGGGTGTGAACGGCATCATCTAAGGCATCACCGTGGGCCTCAGATATGAGTACTTCGTATCGGATAGAGTCGCGGTGCTTTGATTTCAGGAATGGGTGGGCGTGGTTATCGATGATGGGGTACCCGAAGGCGGCTTTGGCTAGTTCTCTGTACATTGATCCCACAGGAGTTGGATGATATGGTGATGATATGGCGTGCTTGGAAGCAACGTCTTATCTAGGGGTTCTGAATCTATTTATCCGTGCTTGAACTAGAATGTGCTATAGAATATTATGTAATAAGCGACTGATATCTAATCAGATCAAGCAAATACAAAGTTACTTCCGCTTTTCTTCCTCCACACGACCATTGAATATTGAATATTGACTATTGGCATGCCTGTGACAGTCGAGGATTTGGAACGAGCCATTCGAGCTGCATTCCCTGTGTCCCATCTCGACATCGAGGATCAGTCGAGTGGGTGTGGATCCAGCTATGCAATTCTCTTGGTTAGCGAGGTACGTGTTCGAAACGAGCTGGAGCTGCTCATAGTCAATGTGAAATGGAATTATCACACAGGCTTTCGAGGGAAAGACTACTCTTGCAAGACATAGATTAAGTGAGAGAGTCTCAGCATGCCGTTCATCATGATACGGGGATGCTCATCGTCTGACAGTCAACCAGGCACTGAAGCAAGAAATATCACAGCTGCACGCATTTTCTCAGGTGGGTTTGTGGGCTTATTTGTGTTGGAACGCTACTTTGGTTGAACGACTCTCTCTGCAGAAATCCTTCACGCCAGCGCAATACGCTGCGCACCAAGCGAAAAGTGGTTGACTTGTGGAGTACTTTTGCAACAGCACAATAGTGGTGTTTCGCCGGAAATTATTAGATGGGTGACAACCGGCATGTTTTTTTAGTTCAAATGGGGAATGTGGCTAGTAATACTGAAATCAACGCTTCAAGCGTGACCTTTAGATCTAGTGTGATGTAAACGTGGTCTTCAAGGCGGACAATAGAAGCGCCGGTTACTCCTGCTCAGACCTTTTCCACTGTCCGAGCACAGTGGCTGGTATTCAAGTTTGATCAGTTGTTTCCACAAACAACCGACATCATTCTACGCTATTCAGATGGTTCACATGTCAAGACCACAGTTACACTTGAACTGCGTCCCCTCATATGACCTTGCCAGAGTGGAGACTTTGCCGGTTTGAAAATATTATGATTGTAGATCAATGCTAATGGCCCTTTGTTCGGTGCTTTAAACCACTGTCAGTGTGATACGTTCCCGCTTCGTTGTGGTTCGGTAAACATCATCCACAGGACGCTTCAAGCAAAACAATGGTCTTTCGCCCTGCCACTAACGCTGCAGCCAAAGATATAAAGATGCTCGAGATGGACAGCAGAACTCCCAACACACTCTCATCTTCTTCCCTGTATCTCTCGAACTATATGTCGGAACAAACTTACTCCGAAGTCGATGCCCTTTTGCAAGAGTTCCAGAATTTGTCACTCGGCGAAACAGACGCATTCTTTGCGAACACTGAACTTGGGACAACTTTCGTTAACGACCAGCTAGGCGAAATATTCATTGCGTTTTTGTCCCAGTTCTTTACGCCAGACATAACAACATATCGCTCCACTTGTGATAGCCTAATGCCTCTGATTAGCCTGGCGCTACTTACTGCGAAAAGTCGCCAGCTGGTATGTTTTGTCTCAAGTCATTTTGACGCGCTGGCTTACAGAATTTATAGCTTTTAGATATCTTGGAGGTATGGGTTTTATTCTAGCTTGCTAATGTGTTAGATGTTGACTTCGTGGCACACCAGCTTGCCGATGTGATGTTCGAGAGTTCTGTGAGCGTCTCTCTGACACTCCAGGAGGGCTTCGACCCACAGTACTTTGTGCCGACGCACTCAATCGCCCGAATACGCTTGATTGACATCATTAACCAATGCCTCACGTCTCCACACGATTCCAGCGACATCCGCTGTACGTATCCAGTTCATTCTCGATTATGCGTGCATGTCTCACGATGCCTACTTCAGCTGAACTCCTGGCTCTGAGATCGAATATTCAAGAGCGAGAGAATCAGGCAAAAGCTGCCTTGCTTGCTCCCGATACCCAGTGGATTCACGATCTAGCGGAAATGTGGCCTGAGTTCAAAGCATTGGACCCTTCATACACCTCTACTGAGGCTTTTCCAAACCCAACCGCCCAACTCGGACCGAACTCGGCTATGAATATGGGAAACCCGCGAGTATCCGAGTTGACGCGCCTTATGGGAGCGTCTCGACATCTATCTACCCTATCCACAACATCTTCACGCCCCATCAAGAGTCTCCCTGCACGAGGTGCCTCGGTTGCCCGCATGCGATCACTTTCCGCGATGCTTTCTCCTCGAGTTTCAGATCGTGTGCTGGCCGCGCTTGGGACAGTCGCTGAAGAAGAGATGCAAGTGGACTGAGGTTGTATTTGTATCGCATTTTATTGGTCTCGGCATAGTCTCAGCATAGTACGCAAATAGTATATCTGTAAATATTGTAGCATCACAAACATCTGGAACATTCGTAGGGTAGCATATATCAGGGTTTTGAAAAGGTTGTATATACTGGTCATTTATAATTATCGAGAGAAACGTGGTATAATGGATTTGGCTGGTTTCTTTACATTCGTCTCTTCGAGTTGAACGACCCAAAAGGGGCCAATAATTTTGAACATTGTTGTCTGAGGTCAACAGACTTTTATTTGGAGGTTCTATGGAGGTCGGAGACATGCGCAATAATAGCGGTCAACCCATACTTTTACAGTTCAATGTAGTACTACTGTAGTAGTAACTTTTCGAGTACTAACTCGGAGCAGGTCCCGGCCGGGCCGCTAAGGAATTCAAGAATGTTTGACCATGTTTGGTGTTATTGAAAACAGAAGACCGTTTTGATCATCTCGGTGGCCGACTACATAACAACTTGATAACTGAGAACAGCACACATATACGACATTTAAGTAGTATCACACGTCCAATCAACATCCAGAAGATCACTATGAACAACCAATCTTCAAGCTCTACATTGCCTGGCAGTCCTCGTGAGTTAACCATTTCAGTCTAACTATCGAATCACACGACGTGCTATCATCTCTAGCGAGGCCACGAAATGCTGATGTACCTGAAGCTGAAGGAGCCCAGTTCAAGTCATCCAACCTCCCAGGTAATGCCAAATTATCGGAAGAGCTAGGTATGTAGTGCTGCTTACTAGTAGCACGATGTAATCATCCTTTGGCAGATACCTATGATGGGGCACACAGATCTCAGTTCTATGAATTAGGCCAGGTTGGTTGCTATTCGATGCGCTGCGCTAAGGACACGATTGATACAGCTTCCTTCTTAGAAATTATTGGAGGAGAGTATGGGTCGAGATCGGCCTCTGATATCTCCACCGACGACGATACATGAGCTCCGGGCAGAGTACACTGGCGCCCCATCGTTTGTGGCGCAGATCGACAGCTTGCTGAATCGAGGTTATACAAAGATTATCCGTACTAAAGGTAGTATATCAATGAAGCCAGGTACTCGCAGAACCTGATGCGAACCTTTAAACTAGGTGATGGAAATTGCTTTTACCGAGGTAAAGTTTAATGTACAACTTCTGTCTTTTGCATACTCAAGATTTCATATTATAAGCTCTGGGATACGCATACCTTAGCAGCCTCGTTGATTCGCCAAATCTCGTCTATTCTGCAAAATCCGTGATAGAATCAGGCTCAAGAATGATGGAACGTAATTTCATGGACGCGGATATCATTTCGACATTCTGCGAACCCCTTATGGATCTTGTAGATGCCATTGGGAATCTTGACCCTAATAAAGTGTTGACGCATAAACGTCTATTGTCTGCCTTTCTTGAAGACGAAAGTGAGTTTCTCGTGTACGACCAACCTCCTTGTAGCTGACACGCCCCAGCGTCAAACTGTATTGTCACGTACTTGCGACTTTTAACTACCGCTCAAATCCAATCCGCGAGCGATGACTATGCTGGCTTTCTCTTCGACGATTCAGGAGAACAATTGGAACCTACTGAATTCTGTCGGCAATATGTCGATCCTCTTGGGAAAGAAGCAGGTCACTATACTGAGTTGTAGTCACATCGATCTATTCAAGTCGTTGATGTCATTCGATAGATCATGTTCAAGTGGCGGCCTTGTGTCGGGCTCTAAAACTGCACATCAGGATTGCATATCTTGATGGTCACTCTCCGGATGGCCAAGCCCACTTCCAAGATATCACACCGCCAGACGGCGGAAATAACAAACCGTTGATTCTCATCTATCGGTATGTTGACGATAAGGTTTTGGTTATCACAAGCTGATATTTGGTAGCCCTGGCCACTACGATGTTTTGATAAAGACGAACTAATTCGGTGCAGTATGAGCCCACTGGTGCAAATATTTCCTGTTTATCGGTGTGGCATGGCCGCATCTCCAACCCACAAGGAGTCTGACATACCTACTTATATATATCCTATGCGTATCCAAGTGATTCTTGACTCAGTGTCCGGGTCTATGTCACGCGTAGTCAAAATTGTGAATCTAAGCACGAATAGCCGCCGGCTCGGTGTCAATTGTGTCCATCCCGTCATGCTGTGCAGCACTTTTCATCTTTTCTTCCACCACTATGCACGACCAGCTGTACTTTTCACGGATTGGTTGGCATTCAAAATACTTCTAGATATCACAACGACAATAAAAATTACTGGAAATACGACAGCTACATTGCTCTCCCTGACAGTGACTTAGCGGTCGCCATTTTTACTTTTGGAGTCAATACAGGCCGTACAGCATAAAACCCAACGACCGCAGGTCATCGCTTGTATGTTCTAATTATAAGCTTTGTATCGTTTAGCGGCTTTCTCGCTGTGTCTATATCTCACTCGTTTTCCTCGTTTACTCTTTGCTGAGCCTCGCTGGCGCGCTCCCCGGCTCTTGCGACTTTTCACTGGGCATCACCATAACAATCAAGTGCACGATGCATTGAATCTAGTGGGTGGTGAGATATACTATTTGCTCTACTTCGGCCCACTGTGTCATTCTCTGGTGCTATACCGCAGAATGGCCCTTGTTTCGTATGAGTAATTGGAGGGCTGTTACGCATCAGACAGTCAGACTCAGCCAGCGAGGCTGAACAGAGCGTGTTGCCCGTTTCACCCAACATCACGCTTGAAGCTTGAGCTGTGTTGCATCGATGACTACACGATTTCACAAGGAACTCCTCTATTTTTGCAAGCTTGCAGCACAAAATCACGTTGGAAATAAGTTGCCGGCATCACCAACGACTGGAGCTTTCTTGGTATTCAAGTGATGGCCTGCGCAATAGTACTGGTTTTCAAATCAAATTCAACTGATTATATATTCAGCACGGAAGTACCGCTATATACCACTAACATCTCCCACTCGCTCACCCTCATCTCTCAAATATGACCGTAATTTTCAATGATCCCAGTTGGTGGCCAACAATCAATTCAAACATTATTTTCAGCTATTGGACAGGTTCGTCACATCAAGATGCCTAGTTCTAACATTGACCCGCAGTTTCGCAGTTGCTGCCGGCGTCATGGTAGTATATGATTGGGGTGAGCGGAATAGTGTTCGACGACTGCTTATATTCTCATAATATTTCTAGTACTAACACTGGGACAAGAGGTAAGTTGATGTTATCGTCGGAGCAGTCAACTTGCTGAGAACGGTGTCATAGATTGAACTGATATGGGTGAGTGACAAATTCCCGTATTAGAAGAAAACAGGAGAACACAATACATTCGCGACAGAGGCAACGCTGGTCTTTCATGACTGTGCTGTATTTGGTTGTTCGTACCTTATGTTATACTATTAGTTGACAGCTCATACTAACTCTGATATGTTTTAGGTACGTTATATTGGAATACCATATGCTGTGTATGTGTCGAGATCCACAACTTATCACTGTGCTAATCACTCATTTCTGACAATTAGTGTCAGTGTTCTGGGTATGTCTCATATGTGCTGTGTTCGATCCTTTTGACTCAGGCTGATGGCACATAGGAGATTTGCCATTGGTCTCGCTGACGGATACAGTGAGTATTGCACAATCATCTCATTCCTACGCTCATGTTTAGTGGTGAGTGAGATTCTGACCGTTGAACTTGGCTCAACATAATATAGGTGTAAGTCGGAGCTTTTGATACCAGCACGAGGGCGTTCACTAATTGAGTGTTTTAGGTAATACTGTGAATTACGCTCTGAATGGGATATTTGGGGTCATATATGCCATGTTGGGTGGTAAGTTACCCAGCTGTAATACCTGTGATATTGACTCGACTAAAACACAATGCAAGTCATCATGATTGCTCGCTTATATGCCATGTATCTGGGATCTAGAATGATGCTCACTTCCCTTCTGGCAATCTCTTTGGCTGTTATCATTGCTTGCGCAGTCACTGGATCAATAGCAATCAAGGACACTGTAGCGGGTGAGCTTTACTTGTTGACATAAAGAACACAGCTCATTGGACAAACACCAGAGGAGCTGATGCTCTCTGGCATGCACATGTGCGATTACAAAGATGAAGGGAACGACCAACTTCTGTATTTGATGTTTTGGATGATCTACACTGTTTGGGAGGTCCTCGCACTGTGTCTTTCAGTCTGGATTACTGTAAAACACTTCCGTGACCCGCGACGACCCCGCCCATCGATAGGATCGACAACCGGGGACTTTTTCAGAGTGCTGATAAGATCTCACGTGCTTTATTTTGCAAGGTAAGCTTGTGAAGTGAATGTGGTTATCTTTTTCTCAAGTTTCGCACATGCTAGCTTTGTTTGCCTCTCTTGCTTCGAGCTTGCTATTCACTCTGCAGAGCTCATGGTGCGCCGACCTGTCGCTGACTTCTGCTTGTAACCACTGCTCAATATTTCTGTAGAATACACATTCTACTATTGGAGTTCAGATACTTGGTGGTCCTTCTGACATTCTACTATCCATGCAGATGTTTGTGCTGGGACCACGCCTCATCCTTAGTGTTCGAGAATACCACGCCACACTCGTGGCCGACTTCGACGCAGAAGATAGCATGAATTCGATTGTCTTCCAGGAGCATGTACTTATATCAACTAGCAGTACTGTGTAAGGAAATGCTTGGCGAGTGGTCTGCAGGGAGGAGAAAATGGGTCGAGGATCCGTCGAGGCATTTATTTAACATATAGTGTTTCAAAATGTCTAACAGCCAACCCAGTCCTTGAAAGCTTGACACCCAATACTAAAACACAATGAGAATCAGTATAAATTGCCGAGACAGCAAATTCTACGCATTTGCGGAGTTCCGCTATCTGAGCACACAGATGATAATGAAGTTACTGCGAAGCGTGAATTCCTGTGGCTGATAACTCATTGGCGCTCAGATGCGTTTTCCTCCATCTGGGCCATGGAGAATGAAAAGGAATGAATCGCGCGGACTCCTGGATCAACGTATGCTTCTATCACGAATGAGCATGGCAAGGAGATGAGGTCTGCTGAGTGGGGACTGGAGAATTAGAGAATTGGAGTTTTGCAAGTCAGAAGACCTCAAGCATACCTATCAAACTACTAATAACCACGATATTCTGTTGGAGCCCCTGCTAAAAGGTGGAAGAGCAACAGGTTACACAGGAAAATGCAAGGCAAGAGAGACTTTGAGCCACGTGCCAAAGTTTTCGAGTGTTTTAAACATACAAGATGACATTGAGGGTAGTAAAGAGTATCATAGTAATGTAGATAGTCTCGGACGGCATGGAGCCCGTCACCAGGAAGGCAGTGATCTTCTTCGAGGACGCGAGCCAAACGACAGGGCACCTTTTAAACAAAACCCCTAAGGGACGAGCAAATATCACTTCAAGAAGGACAATAAGACGCGACCCAAGACGTACATTTTTGGGTACGCCAGGCCTTCGTCTGTGGTTAGTACAAGTCTTGCATGAGGAACATGACACAGACATGATCTTCATACAGGTCTGCAACAATCTGCAGACCATCTGATGTTTTCTGCATCGCTTTTGTGAGCTTCAGACAACCTTCGAGTCATGTCTCAGTTAGTCATGAACTCAGGAATTCACGTGAGCACCTTGACAGCCTTCACGCCAACACCAAGCTCCTTCTTCGTTCAAGAGCCCGTTTCTCTGTTGAGGGGTGTCCCCCGGATCTTCGTCAATCCCCAGGGGAGTAGACGACAAAGGTGTCGACGTAATCGAGGACAATAATGAGTACGACAACAATCGTTCGGCTTTCGACATCTATGGAAAGCACGATGATGATAATTTGGCACAACTGACGCCCGTACTCACCTAGTCTCACTTCACGAATGCGACCAAAAACTCAAACTCTGCGTGCCCTTGCCCACTGCAAGGGTGTGACGACTGAAGCAATCGATTACTTCTGTGGCATCGTCCACATCTACGTTGAATGCGGGATGAAAAACGTGTGCGAAGAATGAAGGCCCAGCAGCAGGCATTGAAAGTAATTGCCAGGGCATAAGCCGTTTCCAATCCTTGAACATGGGTTAAACAGCAAAAGTAAACCTATCATTCACGCTCACCGCATCATTGTCGCAACCAAGAAAAGACGTGACAACTTCGGCATATCGTGCAACAGGGTGCCTCACAATACCCAATATATCTCTCGAGTTCGCCTCTACGAACCTTGACAATATCAGCACTGGACCGCCCAGCATACTGTTTCTCAGGAAGTGGTGGGAGCGCAATACCAGGAAGACGTCTAGTTGGTGAAGTGTGTAACACGATGAAGTGAGAGAACCGCCCTTGAACTGTTATGCGGGTAGGAGAGATCGGTGGGATGTATACATGGTATATGCTCCTGAAAGACCCGACGTGCGCTTCGAAGGTGAGTGAACCAAGACCCGAAACTTTGGAACTTTAGATTGCCACGCAGGTCCAGCGTCTGCTTCCCCCAGCCCAAGTCTACTGAGCCTAGTATTATCATCATTGACGGAGTCTTCCATAGAAATCCGAGCTCAGTGCCCGCGTCTATTATGTCACGCGTAGTCAAATCGTTGGCGATATGTTTCATGTGTCTCAATTGCACGTTATCGCCTAGCCTGTCCGAGGTGCGGCCACCCGCGACTTCTATACAACCTAGCTCGACCTCAAGAGGGTATAATCAAGTATATTGGGTGTACGTGTGGATAGAGAAATCCCCATGATCGGCTATAGAAAGAAGTCTGCTACTATTTCCCACAGTTTTGAGCTAGTCTTTCAAGTTCGCAATCATTGAATTGATCAGTCGATCACCAACATCTTTGGTTCTCTTCTTACAAGGTCGAAGAGAACATAATCCACGAGCTACAAGATGTTCCAAGCACCATACCCACCTTATGATCCAACTGATACATCTGGGTGAGTTGACCCTTGCGCACGACGTGAGAAGAAGGCTGATGGGCCTAATCATCCAGATTCTCGTGAGTCTCCTTTCGCTCGCGCTCCGAGAGGTCTGTGGTTGACTGGCTGTCCATCGAGATATGACACAGTAGTGAAGAGGTGGCCCATCATCTTGACAAACATCATCGATCATGTGCATCGTCTTCTCCATGACATGACTTTAGAAATTCAACAAGTCCGCGATTCCGACGCTTCCAAGGCAGAAGAACTGTCTAAGAAGATAACAGAGGGGCAAGAAATTATCTCAGAAATAAGCCGTTTGAAGTATCGAATGGCAAGGGACCACGATCTCGAGTGGGTAGAACATGACTATCGTCTTTCCTCAACGTATTTTAGATCCCTCAATATCCTGATCATATGACACAGAAACATACCTCAGGATGGGGACATTCTGGTCGCCGAATATAATGCGGAACTCGAAAGTCTGAAACAGACATCCCGCGACACTTGGTTCAGGGCACCATGGTTGTATGCAGAGTAGGTCATATCTGCCCCATAAACTTCAAATCGCTGAATTATACATGCAGATGCTACCTGTATGTCACCTCGAACAGGAGCTACTGCATGCTTAGACACATATAGATACCGTCTGATCCGCGCGTATTTTAACCAGAGAACATCCTGGCGCGGGTATGACCCATTTTCTACTCAAAAGGAAGAAATGTTCAAGAACAGCGGAGCAGCTATCTATCGTATGTTCGACCAGGCCCCGAATTTCTCGAGTATGACTGACATGATGTGCTTTTGCTAGAAATCGCAACCACTATGCACGAATTAGAAAGCGGGAAGGTCAAACTTCAAGGGGATTCCGATAAACTTGAAGTATTGTTCAAGGAGATGATTCAGATGTGCCTTTGGTTGGTCTATATTTTTGTTTTCGTGGCTTTTAATAGACGCTCGATCTAGGGGCAATGCAACAGCAAGTCTGCCGTGTGGTTCCTTTTCGCAGATCGTTAACATTGATATTGTAGGATCTTTCCCTCCTGACGCACCTCTCGCCGTCGGACATAGAGCACCTGCAGACGGTCGGTAAAGAGGCTCAGGAAGCTCGATCAGATTTCATCCTTAAGGACGACCAAGGTGCTGTTTGGAGTTACATCAAAACTCTGGCCAATCAAGGAAAGCGTTTGGACTTTGTGCTAGACAACGGTACTTTTCACCACTTTTCACTGCTCTTGTGTCTGATCATTTGTTATGAACAGCTGGTTTTGAGGTTCGTTATTTATCGTTTCTGCAAGTAATGTTAGTAACCTCGAAATACAGCTATTCACAGACTTCGTTTTTGCGGACTTTTTGGTCACTTACACTCCATACTTCTCTCAAGTCGTGTTCCAGTACGTTGTCGTGAGATTCTAACTTTAGAACGATCATGACCACTGACGACATTCACAAGTCCAAAACTGTTCCCATGGTTCGTTTCTGATGTCACCCCTACCGACTTTGCGAACACCATTTCGTCTCTACTTTCTCCCACATTCTTTCCACCAAACTCCACAACTACTCCAGATTCTATTGCCCACTTGCAGCATATGGTCACTCGATGGAAAGATTATATAGATAAGGGTATTTTCACTCTCGCCACAGATATTAGCAATGGACAGAAAATGACGGAGTTTTGGAATGGTCCGTGGCCTTACTGGAACATGAACGAACTAGCACCGGAGTTAGGGCAGTGGCTGAGTGGTTCTGGCTTGGTCATTTTCAAAGTGAGTAGCACCTGTCAACTTCCAAAGACTTAGCATTCGAAATATGCACGTCTTAGGGGGACCTCAAGTGAGTAGATTTCATTACGATACTGATCTCCAGACCTGAATTCTCATGCTGCGCCGAAGCTACCGCAAGTGAGTGTATCTTTAGGTTTTTAATATCTGTAACATTGTTGCGACCCGACGTCAGACTTGCAGGTGATGTTAAGTGGCCTGTGTCCACTCCATTTCCAACCGCGATCGGTCAGTAATCCACAAATACTTTTCGTCGTTGCTCAAGAATGATATTTGGCAGGCCCACTGGCAGGATCGTTCCCGCTTCTCAGTCTTCGTACGAATAAGGCTGACGTAGCGGTGGGCATAGATGAGAAAGTAGCGGAGAATCTTGATAACAAAGGCGAAAAGTGGAGAACAAGCGGAAAGTGAGTTACGCACAACTTTAAATCACTGACTGGACGCTGAGCGCTGAACTATGTTCTGCAGGTATGCTTTGGTGAGCTTTTTGCCAGGAAGAATTGATCAGTAGACTGGCGCAGTTTTTGTCGTTAGAATCATACGCTGGATATGTGGAACTACAGTTGTACTTAGATTAGAGCCTTAGAATTTACATTCCAACTCATAACGTGACAGATCTGAGGCTCCGGTTCCCGGCAACTTATCTTAAGCCGAAGATGTCTCTATTTTAAATGTACTCAAGCCCAACTCAAGCCTAGTACTTAACTAGTACTCTTGGAGAAGGTGTTGGATCCACGGTCCACGGATGCCTTCCGACGTTCTCAAGGCGGTGACCGTATAGAATCTTTTGATCCACTGGTCGAGCATTTGGAAGTATGTTTGCATTCCGTTCGCTGAAAGGACGGCATCTTCCTACCAGATCATTCAAATATGTCCTCGCCCCCTCTCAGCGGTCAATATCGTCTTCTCCGGCGCAATTAGGGAAGACAGTCGATGCAACAACTACCTCAACAGAACTCAAAGCTGCAACTGAAACACAGGATATCAAAGCGCTGGATGATCTTCTCAAAGTCGTCAGTCAGTATCAAAACGAGTGTTTTGACGATATTGCTAATGTCGAGTTGGCGGCTTTGCAGGCGAGAAGGCCAATCCCGCTTACCACAAGTACGGATTATGTTGAAACGCGGCAAAAATCAGAGCTAATCACAATCTAGTATCATATTGAGGACACCAGTCCTGTGGTCAGAGGCACTCTTGAATGCCACCTCGGCGTCGAAGTCTTCCAGTGAGGACCATCCCATAGAAGCTCCTGCACCCGAACAACCGCTTCCTCCACGGTACATGCACGATACATACGCCGAAATTCTTCTTCCGTTTGCGTCGTCTCCGGAGTTGCTTGAGCGGTATACTAACGCATGGGGTGGACTTCGGACTGGCATGCTTATGGAGCACCTTGACTCACTGGCTGGATCGATATCTTACAAGCATATGTTGGGACCAGACGTGGAAACAATTGGTCGTATACGTGAAAGAGGCTTTTACATGGTCACCGCTTCTGTCGATAGGTTAGTGGACGTCAAGGTAAAGTTAAACTGCGCTTTTAAAACTTGACCCAGACTGGACGTTCTCGCCCCTCTCTCGCCTGTCAGGGATATCCGTTTGAGTGGCATGGTCATCTACACTGGGACTAGTTCGATGGAGGTGGCTGTAAAGATGGAAGCACTTGGTGCAAGCGGTGTGGAAGATACTCTGCTACTCGGTCAGTAATCACTCATTGTCGGAGCTTTAGCTTGAGAAGCGCCATTCCTCCAGGTCGATTCTCTATGGTATGCAGGGATGCACAAACTCGCAAAGCTCGGCCGGTAAACCCACTCATACTTGGTTCGCGCGAAGAGACTGCATTGTATTCGATAGGCGAAAGTGCGTCCCGGTCTCACACATTTCGTTGGATCCGCTGAGGACAGGTACTAGATGCAAAGAAGCGCAGACAATCGTTAGCCCTTCGCTCTCTTTCTAGGGTGCCTCCCAGTTCTACCGAAGCGGAAGAATTGCACTCAATGTACTTGCAATACGCTCAAGACAATGGTCTGTCCGGTTACGAACGCGTTTGGATGGGCGAGACAAATTTGGAGAAGACCATGCTCATGTTTCCTCAAGAACGCAAGTTAGTTTTTATTCGGCATTGTCTTTATGCGGCCTTGATAACATGTTTGAAGTGTCCACCAGAAAGTCTTCGGAGGTGACTATTTTGAACCTGCCTTGTACAAAACTGATGATCTCATGAAGGCTATCTCATGCGACTTGCTTATGAGGTGTGTTGATTACTGATGCTGCTAGCCACGTCGTTGATATAGTGCTCTCAGCTTGGTTTCGCGAATGCATCACTCTTCACACGTTCGCACGTAACATTCATGTCACTGGACAGTATCTCTTTCGCCAAACCCGTTCCTATAGGATCTATTTTACGGTTGACCTCGCAAATTCTTCATACTACCCCTCCCGGGGAGCTCCCTGGTGTAGTGGTACATTTCAAGTCTAAATCTTCTTTCCGTTCGCTTCTAAATTTCTGTTTGTCTTTCAGCATGTTGGGGTCCAAGCTAATGTTGTCGATGTGCGGACTGGACAGGAGCAGACCACTAACGATTTCCGCTTCACTTGGTATCCGGATGATGGTGCAGCGGTCGTTAGACAAGTCGTCCCGAAGACTTATCAAGGTATGGGCAAGCACATTTCAAATGGATTCTTGAATGATAAATTGTGGAATGGCAGAGGCGATGCTTTGGTTAGAAGGGAAACGAGCACTTGAGATGGGCAATCAAATCAGGGGAGAAAGAAACAAGAAACCGAGCACCTAGTGGCTACATTAATTGACGTTCGTGGTAAGAGCAGTCCTCTGGATTAACCCTGCTACAATGACGGGATATTATTTCGTGCTACTTACGGGAATGAACTTCTATAAATAGCTAAATCTTGAGTTAAGGCTGAGTTATTTTCGATAGCTTTTCTTGTCTTCCGCTCTCCCTGTTCAACTCAGAAACGTGACACTCATATGGATGCGATCACTATAATTTCAATGACACTAGCCAAAATTTTCTGTCATTGTCCATGCATCGTTCGAGTAATAAAATGCAATTTTGTGGAGGTATAATTAAGGTACATTGACTGTCAGAGCTCGTGCTGACGGTCTGACCTGGCGACCTCCTTGTTATCTCCGCTGAGCGCTGAACTCTCATGCATAGCAGCATGACGGATGTGTCTACAGTTCTCGTCTGTGATACTCTGTGATATCAGTCTACACGGTACACCACGAGGTCTCAGTTAAGCTACTACCGTTTTCCCGACTTGCTTTTTCGTATACCACGTCCCTGGGCTGTCCCTTCGGTACAACAACCCAACTACTACTCTCAATCAACTTCAAGTTCTTCACTATGCCACTTAGATTCATTCGTATGAAAAAGCCAGGGATTGATATTGACCCTTTGCAAGCAGCAATCACTACTACGACTTTCGCCAGGGATCTCATGGCAACCATGCAGTTTCCTCCAGCCAGTGCCGCTGTCGCAGTCTTGCTACTCATCTTGCAAACTATCCAGGTGAGTGGATACTTGAAATGTACATGTTTTCGTGTGCTTTGACTTATGTTCACCTTCATGTAGAACATTCAAGTTAACAAGTCCGCTTGTGATCGCTTGGCGCGTCGTGCTGCACAAATACTAATTGACATCGACGAACAAATGCGTGGACGATACCATGAAGCTCCGGAGGCACTTCTTAGGAATTTGGAAAGGTTTGAAAGGTACACCTGGTTGTTATCTTAAAACGATTCTTGACCAATCGTTTTCTCAACTCTCGACAGCACCCTGATTTCTATCCATCAGTTCATGAGAAAGTTGGCCGATTCAAAGTGGAGTGATAGGTTCCTCCGTAAGTCGTCGATTGACGACGCTCTGGTCGAGTACATGCGCATGCTTGATGAGGCAGCGCAGGCTTTTCAGGTGTGTGTGGTGTTGAATTCAGCTTCCAATTACTGAAGAGCCCTTGCGACGAAGCTCGCTACTCTTATCAATATACACCTCGCCGTGAGCTCACTGAGAGGAAATACTGCTTCGAACGCAACAGCTGAAAGAGTCATCGATGCTCCACCTCCGCCTGCCTATCATGAGGTTTTGAATAAACCAGACTCGGTCATAGAGATACGAAGCCCAGGGATCGGCGATGCAGCTGAGTGTATAGTTGCTGAATCCGATCTTCCGGTGACGGCAGGAGGGGAACCCTTATCACCACCCGAAAAAAGATTTACAGACCATTATCTCCCTGCGGAACTGTTATCATTGACCCTAGAAGATGACCATGGGGTTAGCAATAAGTTCCATTGCGTTTTTTGGCTTGCTCATGCATGCATCGTATACTACACTAGTTTCGACGATATCACCAGTCAGAGGTTATCTTGCGCGGCCGGTCTCGGTTGCAGGACGGATGGTGGGCTGGTGCAACGGAAGTCCAGGTACAAGGGCAACGAGCCTTGGTCAAGAAATATGATGATGACAAGGACAATGCATATTCTGTAACGTGGTCATGTTCGCATCTACGGAGTATTGCTCAAATTGGGTTTTCAGAAATGGCTGCGAGACGTCAAGATGCTGCAGAATCTTTAGTATGTCACATGAAGCACTTTGATTCCACCTAGTCTCATTTTCTAGTCACCCCAATTTACCTCAGATGCTTGGGTTTTCGGATGAACGAGCCCCGACTCCTTTTATCTTGCTAGCGAATGGTATTTATCCTGTCGAGTGTTCGTGACGTGCCATCTAATACAAGAACAGTTCAGACGCAGAGCCCTCAAGCTCTGGTTCGCAAAATGCTATGCTCATCAAGTCTAGGGACCTCGATAGAGCTCATGTTGCGTTTTGTAAGGTCTTTCTTTTGGTTAGGTTATCAGCGTTTGATACGGCGAGATACAGTATCGCGACCTTGCTGTGAATGATTCACCACAAATATGCCGTCGTTCTTTTGTTAATAGCTATCTAGGACACAGCAATGTACGTTCAGAGACAACTCAGCCTGGATGAGAATAAGGTTCAGGATTTTATCGAGGTCCGTCGCCTGATTTGCCTTGCGACTCATATTTATGATCGTGCAGGCTTCCTCATTGCGAGTCGATTCTCTCAAAACTCTTGTGGTTGGTTTGCCGCCTCCTCAGGACGGCGAGTGGTATACTGCACGAAACTACAGGTTAGCGCATACACTGCTAGATGCGTGTTTGCGAGTAAGTATCGTCTTCGTATGCTTTGAGCTTTATACTAAGGAACGTGCAAGATGTTGCCAAACAACGGGCGCGTCACGTACTCATATGACAGAGGGGAGGAATTTGGTATGAATTCAAGCTCATGATGAAACCCTCGCTCACATCATTGCAGTGACGGAAGAGATGCAAAAGAAAATCAACCACCTCATCACTTTGGCACGAGCCCTGCTTCCCAGCGGAAGGCAGTCTCCCGTACTCCCAACACAGTTAAAAGCATTGATCGAAGAAACAGAGTCTAAGACTCCTTCACTGACTCTGCGACAAATACGGGACCTCACTTGGAATGCTGAAGGCGCTCATGGTCATACATGGTACGAGAGGAACGTGCCGGCTGATAAGTTTTCTGTCGGTGACATCGGCTACATTCCGGTTGGGGGAGACTTTGGATCCTTCGTTCTTCTCAGCAACGTCATCAAAGACGGAAAGGCTGCGCTCAGCCTATCTCAGCGGTCGCACGGCGAGCACTGGTGCTGGGAGCATATCCCGATACATAGACAACCTCTCCAAGCCTACGAGTTACCTGAAGCTGTCGCAGGGTGAGATTTTTTACCTGACAGAAATTGTGATAATGACATTGTATACAAGGTGGCCCGTCGCAGTGCCTCCGTACAGTCAGATTGATGTCGTGGTGGTGCATGAAGCCTATCTTTCTTGTGTCAAGGATGCATGGCAATATCTATTGAGGAACGGCAAGGGCCACGCGGCCGATGGTGGCATTAGGCCGGAGGATTTGATCCTTGGTGAGTATTTTCTCGGTCCTGCACGATCTTGCGATGTCATTGCTCACCCATTACGACAGTGACCCATGTTGGAACCCATCAAGATTTTTATGTCAGGGATTTTCGATCAAAACCTTGTATGCTGCAAACACATGTAGCAAATCGCCAGTTTGCTGCGAATCAGTTCCGTCACCAAGATAGGCATGGCTTTCACCAGCCACCAGGCTTCGGGTTCCAGAACCATGGCGTTCCGTTCGACCAACCCGCCCTTCCTGCGATAGTTTATCTATTAACCTCGTTGGATGCTAATCACGAACCGCATTGGTCGCCTTCCCCAGTGTGTCTGCCAAAAGTGTCACGTCAACCTCTGGCGCGACATTTCACGACGAAGATTGGGAGGTGAGTAAGTTACCTTGGATTATCGAAGTCGGACTGACCTTGGCTGGTACAGGAAAACTGGGTTTTTGAACTATGTTCAACTTCACGCTGAGGACTTCGATAGCACCTGATGCTCGGAATTTGAGGTCCTCTAGACAGAAGAACTTCTTCTGTTCCTGGTGCTTTCGCACATGCGCCATCGTTCAGTATTTATATGTATGCATGTGTTATGATTCTTATAAGTGGCATTCATTCCTCAAAGGCTCGAAGAGCTTGAGTCAACCGTTTAACCATGATGGTTCTACTTTGACTGTGGACACTATTTTACAGTCAATCTGCTTTACGACATTTACTCTTTGTGGGCTCTCGTTCTTGTACTTCTCTCGTTCTGCGCGCAGTGTGCGTGCGACAAGATCGTCCGAGTGGTTAGTAAGTGTGGTTAGTAAGTGTCATGGTATTGCGACGAGCACTTCAAGTGATCAGTATCTGGTTGAACATTTGTTGCCCGTCACTGTTCCCACTTTACAGCATGTGTGGCTTCCGGCTACTATCGAAGCAGAAACTTTTCAGGTAATCGAATCGCACGGACTTAGAGTCTTGGACTCAGTGCTAAGTGCACTGGTGCAGTCACTTATCGATCATCGATATCCATCAATCATCAAACGGCAGTCAGTTACGTACCAATAATCCTTTCTGAAAGTGTCATGTCAGTATTATTATCCTTATGTCTCGCCGTTTGACCTTTTTGACAACTCTTAGATAATATGTCTGAAGGAACTTGGGAAAAGCTTGCCCAGGTTGCTGTCAAGGGTGCCCAATATGACTCTCGTGAGCGTCAGCCCCATCCGAAATGTTTGGAAGGGACCAGAGTGGTCCTTCTCAACTACATCTACGAGTCACTGGACCGTCAAGGAAACAGTCAACTCATCTGGCTGCATGGCACAGCGGGTGTTGGAAAATCTGCTGTTGCATTCACCGTAGCCGAAAGAATGAGAGGTCTGAAAGTGAAAGAAGGAAGCAAGGAAAAGCGGCTTGCAGGAACTTTCTTTTTTTCGCGCAAGCACACGAAGCGCCGCACAACTGGTTATTTCTTCGCGACCCTTATCTACCAGCTTGCAAGCAATTTTCCCAGCATCCGGGAGGACGTGAATAGAATCATCCTCGACAATCCTACTTTGCTAGATCACGACACATCTCTTCGCGACCAGATGGAGGCGTTATTTCTTCAACCCCTCCAGAGGCTCAAACTCAGACTGCGTGAATGCCCGCCTTTGACGTTTGTTATTGATGCCCTTGACGAATGCGCTTCTGAATCTCCCGAGGACGACACATCCGAGAGCGAGCTCACTGATCTCATCTCCTTACTTGGCGAAGCTCTTCGCGAGCCTGGTCTGCCCATCACCCACATCCTGCTCACGAGTCGTTCGGAAGAGTATATTCACAAAGCTATGCAGACAGAAGAGATACGTCCACTGGTGTGCGAGATACCAGTGAGAACTTCTGGGGAGGGGGTCGCTGCCACTATCTCGTTAGATGGTGTAGACGTTGACAATGACATATATGTTTTCTTGCAGCATTCATTCAGAGAGCTGGGCACTCGCCATCCCGATTTTCCACAGCCATCGACTGATGAACTTGCGCGGCTGGCGAGCAGAGCAGGCAGACGTTTTATTGTGGCGTCCACGATGATGAAGTTTATCGATGATCGACACAACGATCCCCGCGATCGACTTCAGCTCATGCTCGAGTTAACGAGCGAACTGCTACCAGGAACAGAGGTGTACAAGTTGTACGACCGAATCCTTTCCACATGCGCTGACCCAACACTCGCATACCTGCACTTGTCTGTTATCGCTGCCCTTGCAGACCCTCTGCCGATGGCACAAATCTCAAAACTTCTTGGCCCTGGTGAGGGCAGGGACGTCGAAAGTGTACTGGTACAGCTACGATCTGTGATAGATGTTCCTACTGAAAGCAATCTCCCCGTGAATATCTACCACTCCTCCGTCCGTGACTATGTTTCTTACCACTCAAACTCCTCCCTCTCTCAAGTACACAACATCGCATCACCGCACTCTCTCCTCGCTCTGTCCTGTCTCCGCTTGATGGTGCACGACCTTCTAGAAAGCACGGCCCTTCTAGACGCATTCTCAGAATTGATAAAGCATAGCCAAGGTATAGAATCCCACGGACCTCAGAATTTAAAACACACATTGGACTTTGTTGTTCAGCCACTTGAGCCAGTGCAAGTGCTTATTGGTCTACTATGGCTTCGGGGGCATCGTAATCCAGAATTGCAATTTTGGCTGGATACCCGGGATGGGCAGGCCTGGCTACAAACTAATGCGCAGATACAGTGGCTGCAGACCGAGGGAGGGAAGGACTGGCTGCAGACTGAGAGAGGAAAGCGCTGGCTGCAGACCGAGGGAGGAGAGCGCTGGCTGCGGGCCGAGGGAGGGGAGTGCTGGCTGCAGACGATGGGAGGGGAGTGCTGGCTGCAGACCAAGGGAGGGGAGCGCTGGCTGCGGATGATGGGAGGGGAGCACTGGCTGCAGACCGAGGGAGGGAGGGGCTGGCTGCAGACGATGGGAGGGGAGCGCTGGCTGCAGACCGAGGGAGGAGAGCGCTGGCTGTGGACGATGGGAGGGGAGCGATGGCTGCAGACCGAGGGAGGGGAGCGCTGGCTGCGGACGATGGGAGGGGAGCGCTGGCTGCAGACCGAGGGAGGGAGGGGCTGGCTGCAGACCGAGGGAGGGGAGCACTGGCTGTGGACCGAAGGAGGGAAGCGCTGGCTGCAGACTGAGGGAGGGGAGCGCTGGCTGCGGGCCGAGGGAGGGGAGCGCTGGCTGCAGACGATGGGAGGGGAGTGCTGGCTGCAGACGATGGGTGGGAGGGGCTGGCTGCAGACGATGGGAGCGAGGGGCTGGCTGCAGACGATGGGAGCGAGGGGTTGGCTGTGGACCGAAGGAGGGAAGCGCTGGCTGCAGACCGAGGGAGGGGAGCGCTGGCTGCAGACCGAGGGAGGGAGGGGCTGGCTGCGGACCGAGGGAGGGAAGCACTGGCGGCTCCAAACTCCTAACACAGGACACCAGCTACTGTTCCCGGAAAAGCCTGAGCATAATTCGTACCTCCACTCCTTGAATACATCTGGACCTGTACAGACCTCAGACGACACCTCACCCTCACCAACCTCTTCCACCGAGGCTGGCCTGCAGACCACAGGTGGGGGAGGGCCACTACAGACTTCGGGCACACAAGCCTGGCTGCAAGCCCTGAGCGGGCGACATTGGCTACAGTGGTTGGAGACCCAAGTCGGGGGACACTGGTTGCTGAGCCAGAGTGGGCGAGACTGGCTGCAAACTCAGGATGGGAAGAACTGGGTGCAGACTTCAAGCGCACAAGGGTGGCTGCAGACCCAGGGAGGGAAAGACTGGCTACAGACCTCGGGCGTCCGAGAGTGGCTGCAGACACAGGGAGGGAAAGACTGGCTGCAGACCCTAGATGTACGAGAGTGGCTGCAGACACCAGGAGGGAAAGACTGGTTGCAGACCCAGGTAGGGAGAGATTGGTTGCAGACCCTGGGTGGGCGTGACTGGTTGCAGACATCCCAGGGTCAAACATGGCGGTTAACGACTCTCTGGGTGACAATGGAAGAATACTCGAGCACGTTGGAAGCAACCAGAGATTTCATTATTGTCCCAGATTCGCTTCTACAGCCCACTTTTCAAGTAATTCAGCAGTTCAAGAACTTGCCGGATTTCTTGTTGTTTCCGGCCTTTTTGGCGTTAAGGCACCAGAATCATTCGACCTTTACGTCAACATACAATCGTCTTCTACCGGACGTGCAGACCATCCATGCAATGGTGGCCTTTATTGATTTCGCAAGCCAAGCATGGGAACGAAGTCGATCAACTTCCGATGTTTTGAAGTATGCATGTCAAAACTGGGCCCTCCATCTCTCTCGAGCTCCGAACCCGCGGGACGAGAGGCTTGCCTGTATATTCCAGTCTTTCTGGACCCGTAACCTCCTCTCCTGGCTTGAAAGGCAGTGGTGTTTGAAGGATCTGCGCTCTTGCCTCACTATTCTACGCGAGGGGGAAAAACTTGCACAGGTGTGTCACTATCCCATTTACTATTCCAGTGATGTTTTTCTAACCTTGCAACCTGAACTGCGTGCAGGACTATCTTCAAACTCCAAGGTTACCTCTATCATGAGTCTGAAGCACTCGACATTACTCGCTATCTTGTCGATGCTTTGTTTCACGCGTCTCGAGCGTTCATATGTACCACCCATCCGAGTCAATTACACATTTTCTCTCGTTCCAGACAAACATATGCGTCCCTTTGATCGGGCAAAATAATGGTGTTGGTTTAGGAGCAGAATACGATTTATATAATTTGGTGTGCTGACCCCTCAATATTCAATGTCAAAACCGAGTTTGAAATTTTGCCTCGTTCAATACCGAGTCTGGCCCTCATCGACCTAAGAAGATAAAACTTGTCACTGCGACGGATGGACAGTAACCAATACATCATGAATTATAACCTATACATAGGAACAGGCTCGAATTATATACTGAAGGACTTGACACCAACATCTCCCAATGCCGGTAAGAAGTACATTTCGCTCTGCATCAAGAATTGAGATTAGTACCCTTGACCATCGTGTTCTGGTACTTTTAAGCTGTAGTTCCTCGGAAAGCTTGAATCAATACAACTTTCGACATCTCCATCTTCCGTACTGCGGGCTAAAGGGCAGACCGCTGGGATGTTGTAGACATGCATGTACTACATCGTGACCAGCCGACGAGAGATTTCTCTCGATGGTCTGGACTCGGCTGTAAGTGTTCAACGTTCAGTAGCGGGAAGTGAAAAATCGACCTAGGAAAAAAAGTACCCATGTAAGTACATGCTTATGACAGACCTGTTAGTCCTGGTCATCCACCCATCGGCTCTGAAATGCACTGTAGATGCTAGTATCGAAAGAAAAAACTCAGTAGATAAATCTAGGCGGGTGTAGATTCCTTGCTTCTTGCTCACGGTGCAATCTAGCTGCCCACTCACCAAACTGTGTTCCAGTGTTTCCCCCTTTAATCTCCTCAATTGCTCTCTCTCATTCTTTCATCTCGCACGCGCCCATCAATATCGCCCTCGACGTGAGATGTATTCTGGACAGGGATTGAAATACGGCAAGCATTGATTCCATCCACTACGCTCGTCCTAACTTTTGAGCCATTCAAGTTTTTAAGGTGCCGGAGGTCCCTAGCTAAATCATTGATACCGTTATGCTATGTTTGGAAAAGAAGACCGAACCTTTTGATTTGGCCCTCTCTTGAAGTTCCTTTTCGTGTTTTCTGCTACGCCTTGATCTTTTGAAAGCCGTGTGTTGATGCGCTCTATGACACACACGTTCGACTTCAGCAGAATCGTTGATGATAAAGAGCAGAAATCGTGCGGCGTACGCTGCCAGTGGCTAGTAACCAGGACTGGCGGACCGTTTATGCATAGGGCAAATGCTTGATTGTGGAGAAACCGTGCATGTTGGGAAGCCGAAGTATCAATGCTTTAAACGGGCTTCAAAAGACATGCAGATCTCATGGTGTTCATATTTTGTACGGAACGATCAAGACACGTTCCCTTAGCCCAAGATGTGCGCTCTCGGAGCACGCAGGCCTTGGCTGGTAACAGATGTGGAGTTATTTATTCAGCCCCGAACAGTTTGAATCATTGAGCTCCAAAATTAGTTATTCTCGTAGAACGAATCGGTTGGTGAGAGAAGGACATGCCAATGAATGAAGGCCCGGGGTTTACTTGAAGAAGACTGATACCAGTAGTGTTGTTGGCAGAACTCGCGGAGACATAATTTAGATCTTATAACACAATTTAAATTCAATAGAACATGAAAATCGACGTCCCTGAAGTAAGATGGTATATGCTGGAGGACGCCGCCTCGCATCGCTGTTCCAATCAATTCCGAAACTCACCCCTTCAAAATCTTTGCTGTGACGATCCTCTCAATTGCAGTAGGGCATGCAGGCGAAGTAGAGCGTACGTTCTCTGATTTCGGCACAACGCAATCTGCACAACGGTGTAATCTCTTAGTTGACACATTTGAAACACTGAATAATATTTGTACGAACCTTCGACAACACAGCGCCGTAAAAGCCATGGAGGCTGAGAAGTCCACTGCTGTTGACATGCTCACATGCACACTCACGAAGACATTGACATTGCTGTCGAGACTGTAAATAATTTTGGAGTATCCTTTGCGTAGACACCTCCGCTCTCGATCGAGCCTCATGATGCAGATAACCTTATTGCTGGTCCAGAGAGTATCTTGCCTGATGACATTGCTGCTGAAGTTGCGGCTCTCGAAGAGTTGAAGAGGACTGAAGGAGTTCAGAGCATCGATGAAGTTGAAGTGCTCGAGGAAAAAACTTTGGATTTCGACGAGTTTGATTAGACCGAACAAGCAATAATATTACAGGCTATTCTAGATGACGTTGAGGTTTTGCAATTGCGAGGATGATGACGAGGCAACATTGATGTTATGGTTGGGAATGGAACCGTGACATACCCCCACCCTGGGAGTCCTACCCTACACAAGTTGCTCAGTTACTACATAGTGAACGCAATCGAACAAAAACAAACATCTGAACAGAGTGAGATTCGAACTCACGCCCCCGAAGAGACCAGATGATACGCTCATCAAATGAGCTGGTTCTCTCCTTAGTCTGGCGCCTTGGACCGCTCGGCCATCTGTCCTAGGCTCGAACCTTCCTTATGTGAACCTTTCGCTCCGATAATAATCAGTCACCCGCGTCAACAACTGTGAATTCTGGAACGGCAACACCATCAACCTTCCCCACTCGCTCACACCCGATGATCCCTCGAACATGCCCATAGTCTCAAATGATCCCAGTTGGTGGGCGACAATCGATTTGAACATTTTTGTAAGCTATTGGATGGGTTCGTCGCATCAGGATGTCTAGATCCAACGTTGACATGCAGTTTCGCAGTTGCAGCGGGCGTCGTGGTGGTATACGATTGGGGTAAGTAGGACATCGTTCGAAAACCGCTGATGTTCTCATGATATTTCCAGTTTTAACACTCGGACAAGAGGTACGTCGATGTTATCGCCGCAGCAGCCAACTCGCTAAGAGTGGTGTCATAGATTGAACTCATCTGGGTGAGTGACAAGAGTCCCGCATCAGGAGAAACAAGAGCATACAATGAATTCGCGACAGAGACAACGCTGGTCTCTCATGACCATGCTGTATCTGATTGTTCGTACCTCATGTTGCGCTTTAGCGTGGTGGGCAACTTGTGCTGACTCCAAAATGTTCTAGATACGCTATATTGGAATACCGTTTTCTGTGTATGTGTCGAGATCAACAACTTTGCACTGTGCTAATGACTGATCTCTGACAATCAGTGTCTATCTTCTGGGTATGTCCCATATGCGCTGTGTTCCATTTTTCTGACCGGCGAGACACAGAAAATATTCCATCAGTATTGCTAGATGCAGTAAGTATTCCGCAACCATCTCATTACCATCCAATCAATACGCTCATATGTAGGGGTGAGTGATATTCCAACCATTGAACTTGGCTCAACATAACGACTCAATAGGTGTAAGTTGGCGTCTTTGATTCTAGCGCGAGGGTGTTCACCAATTGCGAATTTTAGGCACTGTCCCGTACTACGCATTAAATGGCACAAGTTGGGCCTTGACTGCCATGTTGGGCGGTAAGTGACCCAGGCGCAATACCTCTATGACATTGACCTGACTGACACACGATGCAAGTGATCATGATTGCTCGGTTGCATGCCATGTATCAGGGATCTAGAACGATGCTTATCTTCCTTGTTATCATCTTCTTGGCTGTAAACATCGCCTGTGGAGTAATCATTGCAATAGGACTCAAAGATGCTGTACTGGGTAAGCTTTACTTGTTGATTTGACGAACACAGCTCATTGGACAAACACCAGAGGAGTTCATACTCTCTGGCACGTATATGTGCGGTTATATATATGAAACGGATGAGCAGCTTCTGTATACAATGGTTTGGATACTCAAAACTGTTTGGGAGGTCCTCGCATTGTGTCTTTCAGTTTGGGTTGCTGTGAAACACTTCCGTGAGCTGCGACGACTCGGCCCATCGACAGGATCGACCATCGGGGACTGTTTCAGAGTGTTGATACAATCTCACGTTCTTTATTTTGCAAGGTGAGCTTGTGACGTGAACGCGGTTATATTTTTCTGCTTAAGTTCCGCACATGTTAGCTTTGTTGGTGTCTCTTGCCTCCAGATTGCTAATCTCTCTCCAGAAATCGAGGTGCGCTGACCTGTTGCTGATATCTGCGTGTAACTACTGCTCATCATTTCGATAGAATTCGAATTCTATCGGAGTTCTGATACTCCAAGGTGCTCTTCAAATTTTATTGGTCGTGCAGATGTTTGTGCTGGGACCACGCCTTATCCTTAGTGTTCGAGAATACAACGCCAAACTCGTGGCATACTCCGAAGCAGAAACTAGTATGAATTCGATTGTTTTCCAGGAGCACGTACATATATCAACTAGCAGTATTGTGTAGGGAAATGGTTGCCGAGTGGTTTGCAGGGAGGAGAACTTTGATCGAGGATCCGTCGTGATATTTATTCATACTGTGTTTCGAAGTATATTTGAAAGGTTTAGGCAAACCTATTTATTATTGTATCACTACCGTAACGAAGCACCCGCGTTTGAACTAAGTGGTAAGGTGAAATTATCCGGAACGACTAGCAACCAAACTGGTCCTGGATGACCGATGTTAAAATACAACGAGAATCAGTAAAAGTGCCGGTGTGTGCCGGTGACCGGCGGGATGTGGAGCTTCAAATTCCGCAGAGCGGCTATTTCTGCAGGTACTGTTGATGATGACGAGCGAGGAGAAGTATGCATGCTTCGAGGACCGGACACGGATGAATGCCTTGGTCGGAAAGCACTTACAGGCACGTATTGGGCCTATAATTCTCAGGCTAGTGTTGAGTCAATTGACAGTATCGTGGTAGTACTTATAACTAATAATCAACATATCGAGAACATATACCCACAAGGCAGACACCATGACAACGGGCAGAAAAAGGTTTATAACGAAAGCCATGCTAAAGGTACAGTAGAGTCAGAGGTTCTTGTATGTGGTCGCCGGGAGGATCAATTCTAACAACTTCCTTGGTCATCTCCTTCTTCCACTTTGCAGTTGCTGGTAGATGGATAGACGCATTTTTATTCGAGGATAGCAGGAACGCGCTGATTGGAGGTTTCCGCAACCTGTCCGAGTCGATGACCCCTTCCTCACCGTCTACGGAATAGTCCAGCACACCTACTGCCCAGGTCACATCGTGAGGCTTTGGGCCAATGTGCGTCGCCTTCACCCTAAAGTAATCATGCTTGAACGTAAGACATCTCGAGTCAGGCAAATCTTCACTGACGTCCTCTACCTCGACGACCAGTAGGAGCACCCAGATTTCGAGTCCGTGATTGGTCAAGGCAAAGCGCCTATCTCCAAACTCGTAGCTTGCGGCCTGGCGAACTGCGTCGCGAAGTGTTTGGATACATCCTGCAGCGTAGGAGTGCGGAGCATCCGGAAGGGCTGCGTTATAGCGGGAACGACGACCGCTCCATAGGAACAAGTCCCATTTGTCGTATCTCTTAACTATCTCCTCCATGAGACGGAAGAAGGCTCTGTTGCCTTCGCCGTATGTGATCATGAGGCTGATATCGAATATTCCGATAAGGCAGTATGCGATGTCTTCCATGCGAGTCGTTCGCCTCCTGGATGCCCACAACATCTTTTCTGGCACCCGGTCTATGCCAGGTGTGAATGATTCAAGATCATTCATATGGATGTCCGTGAGCGTTGATATCTTTTCCATGATAACTTTGCTGTCTCTGTCGTTCGCAGAGCCTTGGATGAGGGGCTGCCAGTTTGCTCCATAGAATTTGATTTGCGACGGAGCAAGGAGCTCTTGAAGCGTCCATCCTCTTTCGAACCAAGCATCAACTGACTTTTCACCACTTTGACCCTTCTCCTGCAGTTGAAGAGCCGCGAGGTCTGCTGTGTCCGAAAGGAGGGCGATGCATACGTGGGAATTTCTGTACCAGCGAAACATGGAGCGTATGGATTCATCCAACTCTGAGCTGCTTGTTTTGTCTATGCAGCACGTATCGGACCAGGCGAATTCGCAGTCGTGGACATCCTTCGCCGTACGGCAAAAACTTTGGAGCTTCTTCCATCCTGGCCCGTGACCATCGGGGACTTCCTTCGGTTCCTCCAACATCTGGTGATACAGAGGCTCTTGCTTGCCCGGCAACCATCTATGCGAGAGGATAGCATATTTCAGTTCCTTCTTCACACGCTCTCTGATACGATCCTCCCTCTCCTCCCCGTCCACGACCATATTTTCAGCAAAATCGGCGTGAATGTTGTCGGTAACCTTTTTCTCTTTAAAATGCTCCTTGACGAAATCCCTGTCTACGAGTTGAAGCATTATCTTCTGATCGTTCTTGATGATGTGAAGTAGACGAATGGGCATCTCATTGGTGATATATTCATTGAATACCTCTTCCACGAGATCTTTGAGAAGGTCATGGCTATCTGTCGCAGCAACAGAGGCGCTCATGGTACGAACGTCGCCCAGCGAGTCAAAAGTCATCTAGGAAAGTTAGAAGGCGGCGACTTTCACATGGATGGTGTGAAACTCACGATTGATGACTGGGAGATTCGTTAAACGGTCGGAAGGGATACAAGAAATTTTCGTCTTCAAAGGTTTGCGAAGCCTGATTTAAACGAACAGACACGAGGTCCTGTGGATTTATATTCAGTACATCATCACGTACGTTACCCTTCTTCTCCTGCGCCATTGATACAGCAATGTATTGCCTTCGTGAAACCTGGAAAAAAAACGTACGGCTCCCTGCACCGCATATAAGATATCGGAACATGCTGATAGCGTGCGGAACCAAAGTTGACAGTGTGGAACATTCGTCTTCTGGAACTGGAACAATGAACACATTATCTGCACGTGGAGGTAAGCGCCTAGCGCCTCTGGCTGTGTGAGTTCAGAAAGATGCGTGGAGATCCGCTGAATGTGCATTCTATACAGCATCCATTATCAAGGGAAAAGTAAGCCTATTTGTTGTAAGCCGTTATTCCTGAGGTCAATGCAACTTACAGATACGAAGGCAGACAACCGAGATGTTATCAATGTATGGTTGTGAATGTTGAGTCGTGAATGTCTACGGGAGCTTGCGTTCGATGACATTTTTTTCCTCGTCTGAGGACACAGTCACTGCGCGCTGTCGCAGGAATTAAAAGTGAGACTGATTGATATGCCTACGAGGCAAGGGAGTTATTCTATTTCACAATAAATCTGCTGGTCCTCCGTATCACCTCAGCGCTGGATGTGAACGATTGATGTCAGTATTAAAGTCTGGGGAAAGAAACTGAGTAGGCAGTTGACAATTCCCATACCTTTTGCTCACGGGGCAGTCTAACTGCCATCCATTCATCTCCTACTCCTTCCACTCGTCGTCTGTCTTCCCTTTATTCTCTCGTTTCGCAGAAGCTCGTGCATCAAACCCAGCCTCTGCTAAGTCCGTGGCTTGATGTGGTTCTGTACGCGACATGGAACAGCATGCCTAGTAAGACGCTGTGTGACTTATGTCCATTACGTCATTCTAGCTCTTGAGTGATTGCAAATTGGTAAGACTGTCACGTCGTTCTGATCAGTTTTTTTAACTCTCATGAGCTTAGTCAACCTGCAATTGTATATCCTCGTGCTTTGACATGCGGGTGCTGGATGATGCACTCTGCCAGTGTGACGCACGTTTTTTCCTTCAAGAATAGGACAGGATATTCAGGGACAAATCATATTGCCCACTGACAATGGCACCGTAGCGTGCGGTACCCACTGCACGAACACTTGCATATGTAGAAGCCACCTGTGTCGGTAATCTGGAGTTTGAATGAGCCGCCGCACGGCGTCGAGGTTTCCGCAGCACCTTGCCTTTCTTAGCGTCACTAAAATTAGACCACTAGATTTGTGTCCTTGTACACGGTAAGTGCCTCGTTGTCGCTTGGCAGCCTCAGCGCTTCAGCTGCATTTCCACAACATCCACATCTGTTCAACCTCAGGTAATTCTTGCACCTATATCACTCTACGGTGAGTGTCAGAGTTTTATCTTTTCGTTGCCACCTCGTGATCATGACCCGTTTGGACAGACTTACTACGCAGAACATCGTTTCACGACATCTGCATCAGTATCTGCTATAAAAGATCCAAGTTACAAATTCGCCTTCTATCCTTGGATCAGCGTCCTGGTAAGTCTCAAGGTTAATTTCCGCTTCTGTGGGTTCTAACCTGTAGTTGTCTTTACCTGACTAGTAAGAATTTATCTCGCAATCTGTGTTACAATAATCATCGTCCCCTTGTTGAGGAGTCAATGTGAGTATATCCATCTCTCTCTTTCCTTCTCTCATTCTCTGACCTCATTACCAGTTTTTGGATATGTCTCAAGGAGGTTGGGAGAAGTTGGCTCAGGTCACTGTCAAGGGCGCTGAACATGACTCTCGTGAACGCTTGCCCCATCCCCACTGTTTGGAAGGGACCCGAGTGGTCCTCCTCAACCACATCTACGGGAAATTGGATGACAAATCGAAGAATCGACTCATTTGGCTCCATGGTACAGCGGGCGTCGGAAAGTCTGCTGTTGCATTTACTGTGGCCGAAAGGATGAGAGCTCTGAAAGTGACAGAGGAGACGATTATCGAGAAGCGGCTCGCAGGAACATTCTTTTTCTCGCGCAAGCACACGAATCGACGCACAACTGCTCGTTTCTTTGCGACGCTTGCCTATCAGCTGGCCAATAATTTCCCCAGCGTCAGGACGCATGTTAATAAAGCCATCCTCGAGAACCCTGCTCTTCTACATCCTGATGGGTCTCTTCGCGACCAGATGGAGGCGTTGTTTTCCCGACCTTTGCGGCAGCTCAAATACAGACTGCGCGATTGTCCGCCTTTGGCGTTCATTATTGATGCCCTTGATGAATGTACAGAATCCCTCGACCAATCTGCACCGGAATCCCTCGACCAATCCGCAATTGAACCCTTCGATGAAAACAAATCCGAAGTTGAGCTTGCTGAACTCATCTCCTTACTTGCCCAAGCTCTTCGAGATCCTGATCTGCCTGTGATCCACATTCTAGTTACAAGCCGCTCAGAAGCGTATATTCATGAAGCCATGCAACAAGAAGATGTGAGCCCGCTGGTGTGTGAGATACCAGTGAAGATTTCTGGACAGGGCGTTGCTGCCACTATCTCGCTAGACGGTGCAGATGTCGATGAAGACATTTATCTTTTCTTGCGGCATTCCTTCAAAAAACTGCAAAGTCGCATCCCCACTTTCCCGCAGCCAACCAAGATTCAACTCGAGCGGCTAGCGAATCGAGCGGGGAGACGTTTCATCGTGGCATCTACCATGATGAAGTTTATCGACGATCGATATAGTGACCCCTACAACCGTCTTGAGCTCATGCTCAAACTAGCGAGTGACCTGCTTCCAGGAACCGAGGTGTACAAGTTATACGACCGTATTCTCTCCACATGTGCCGACCCAGCGCAGGCATACCTCCACCTGTCCGTTGTTGCTGCCCTTGCAGATCCCTTGCCAATGTCTCAAATCTCGAAACTTCTTGGCCCTGGTCAGGGCAGGGATGTCGAAAGAGTGCTGGTGCAACTACGGTCTGTTATAGATGTTCCCACCGATAACAGTCTTCCTGTGAATATCTATCACTCGTCCGTTCGCGACTATGTTTCCCAGCACTCTAACTGCAGCCTCCCTCAAGTGAAAAATATCACGTCACCGCACTCCCTACTCGCACTTTCCTCTCTCCACTTAATGGTGCGCGAGATTCCAGAGAGCACAACCATCCTCGACGCGCTCTCAGAATTGAAGAAGCAGGATAAAGCCATGGAATCCGACGACCCTCGGAATTTAAATGGCTCGTTATCCTTCATGATCCAGCCACCAGAGCCACTGCAAGTTCTTACAGCTTTAATATGGCTTCGGGGAGATCACAGGTCAAAGTTACAAAACTGGCTAGCAACCCTAGATGGGAATGCCTGGTTGCAAACTCGAGAAGGGAAGTCCTGGATGTTCACCGAGAGAGGGGAAACGGGCTGGTTGCTCACCCAGGGGGGCAAGGACTGGCTACAGACCCGCTTGGGGAAGGATTGGCTACAGACCGTCAGCGGGGAAGACTGGTTGCGGATTGAGGGTGGGCAAGTGTGGCTACAGACTGAAGGAAGTCAAAGCTGGTTGCAGACTGAGGACGGGCGAGTGTGGCTATGCACAGAGGGAGGTCAAAGCTGGTTGCGGACTCGGGGTGGGCGAGCATGGCTACAGATTGAAGGAGGTCAAAGCTGGTTACAGACTGAGGATGGGCGAGCGTGGCTAGAGATCGAAGGAGGTCAAAGTTGGTTGCAGACTGAGGACGGGCGAGTGTGGCTATGCACAAAGGGAGGTGAAGCCTGGTTGTGGACGGAGGGTGGGCGAGCATGGCTAGAGATCGGAGGAGGCCAAAGCTGGTTGCAGACTGAGGACGGGCGAGTGTGGCTATGTAAAGAGGGAGGTCAAAGCTGGTTGCGGACGGAGGGTGGGCGAGTGTGGCTGCACACTGAGGGAGGTGAAGCCTGGTTGCGGATGGAGGGTCAGCGAGTGTGGCTACACGCCGAGGAATTTCGAAATTGGTTGGAGACTGAGGGTGGGCGAGGGTGGCTAGAGATCGAAGGAGGTCAAAGTTGGTTGCAGACTGAGGACGGGCGAGTGTGGCTATGCACAGAGGGAGGTGAAGCCTGGTTGTGGACGGCGGGTGGGCGAGCATGGCTAGAGATCGGAGGAGGCCAAAGCTGGTTGCAGACTGAGGACGGGCGAGTGTGGCTACGCACACAGGGAGGTCAAGCCTGGTTGTGGGCGGCGGGTGGGCGAGCGTGGCTAGAGATCGAAGGAGGTCAAAGCTGGTTGCAGACTGAGGACGGGCGAGTGTGGCTACACGCCGAGGAATTTCAAAACTGGTTGCGGACTGAGGGTGGGCGAGGGTGGCTAGAGATCGAAGGAGGTCAAAGTTGGTTGCAGACTGAGGACGGGCGAGTGTGGCTATGCACAGAGGGAGGTGAAGCCTGGTTGTGGACGGCGGGTGGACGAGCGTGGCTAGAGATCGAAGGAGGTCAAAACTGGTTGCAGACCAAGGACGGGCGAGTGTGGCTATGCACAAAAGGAGGTGAAGCCTGGTTGTGGACGGAGGATGGGTTGCTAGAGATTGAGGGAGGTCAAAACTGGTTGCAGACTGAGGACGGGCGAGTGTGGCTATGCACATATGGAGGTGAAGCCTGGTTGTGGACTGAGGGTGGGCGAGCGTGGCTACAGATCGAAGGAGGTCAAAACTGGTTGCAGACTGAGGACGGGCGAGTGTGGCTAGGCACATATGGAGGTGACTGGTTGTGGACGGCGGGTGGACGAGCGTGGCTAGAGATCGAAGGAGGTCAAAACTGGTTGCAGACTGAGGACGGGCGAGTGTGGCTATGCACATATGGAGGTGAAGCCTGGTTGTGGACTGAGGGTGGGCGAGCGTGGCTAGAGATCGAAGGAGGTCAAAGCTGGTTGCAGACTGAGGACGGGCGAGTGTGGCTATGCACATCTGGAGGTGAAGACTGGTTGCAGACGGAGCATGGGCGAGCGTGGCTACACACTGAGGGAGGTCAAAGATGGTCGCAGACTGAGGACTGGCAGTGGCCGTCACCTGTTCGACAACACTCGCCCCCACCCCCACAGCCATCCTTGCTCCCATCTCTCAGTAGCACGGACCTTGTGCAGACATGGGATGAATCGTGGCTGCAGATCCATGGCGTGAAAATTTTGCGGACTCCAGACGAACAAGACTGGCTGCAGACCCAGACTGGGCGCCACTGGCTACAGACTCAGGCTGGATGCCACTGGCTACAGACTCAGGCCGGGCGAGGTTGGCTGCAAACTCATTCTGCGCGAAAATGCCTGCAGACCTCGGGGGGGCGAGAGTGGCCGCAGACTAGGAGTGGGGGATCCTGGTTGCTGACCCTGCACGGGCGACGCTGGCTGCAGACTCCGAGCGGTGAAGACTGGCTGCAGACCCACGGTGGGCAAGACTGGCTGCAGACCCAGTGCGGACAAGACTGGCTGCAGATTCTGGGTGGCGAAAACTGGCTGCAGACAGAGGGTGGACGAGACTGGCTGCAGATAGAGGGTGGGCGAAGATGGTTACAGGCAGATGGCGGGCGAAAGTGGCTGCAGGCAGAGGCTGGGAGAGACTGGCTAGAGAACCAGGGAGGGCGAGACTGGCTGCAGACGCCACATGGTCAAGCATGGCAGCTGAATACAACCTGGGTGACCGTGGAAGAATTCTCAAGAACTTTGGAGGCACTCAGAGAGTACATATTTGCCCCAGACATGCGCTTGCACCCGGCCTTTGAAGTTGTCCAGCAGTTCAAGAGCTTGCCGGATTTCTTGATGTTTCCGGCATTCCTAGCATTGAGGCCTCAGGATCATTTCCCTCAAGTATCATCGCATGGTCATCTTCCACCAGGCATAGAGATCATTGATGCCATGAAGGTCTTTTCGAGTTTCGCATATGAAGCGCGCGAAGAAAGTCAATCCGCTTCCGACGTTCTCAATTACGCATGTCAAAACTGGGTCGTTCATCTCTCACGAGCTCCGAATCCATGGGACGAGAGCCTCTCCCATATATTTCAGTCTTTCTGGGGTCGTAATCTCCTCTCCTGGCTCACGAGGCAATGGTGTTTGAAGGGTCTACGGTCTTGCCTCACTATCTTATCAGAAGGCGGGAAAATTGCAAGGGTGCGTGTATTCCGAGTCTTCCGACGGTTGCTTAGACTCACAACCTGACCCGCGTATGTAGCAACATCACCTCCAAATCTCAGGATCATCTCAACAACCAGCTTGAAGCTATCAGGTTTTTACTGAAGTGTGTACAGTGCTATACGTTCAGTTTACTTAGTACTTCTGCAAGAGTACGCGAGCTTACAGAGTATTAACACTTTCTTCAGTAGATGCACGAGAATTCTTCGACACTTGTATTAGTACTTGCTTGAAAATATATCTACTTATCTGAAAATCAGCACATTGTAATTCGATTTTCGACCGAGTTCAATGATGCATCAAATATCGCTGAATAAGGGGCCGCGCTGTCAATCACACTGTAAGTTGGAGAGCTATTGAATAGAGCAGGTAATGTTTTCCTCACTTCAAGTTCACGCTCGCTACAATTTCCTCCAAGAATAAATTATTAGGAAGGTCGAGATACACATATCATATTGACCAGCGTCCAACCAGCCTAAACGAGACTTGACATGGTAGTACAGAGTATAGAGGCCATGGATCGAACTCGACAAGGTAGAGGCTTGACGCGGTCAGACAGGTTTGTCACAGCATTACATATGCTGCGTCACAGGCGCGTCACGACCGCGGCAGAATCGCGTCAATTTCACTCGTACCTCGCTTCGGGGTAGAATACCCAATTAATTTTCTTCCATTTTGCAACTTGAACGACATTCAAATCGAGGACGTTCTTCGAATTCCGAGCGTCGGTGTTCAAACTTCGACCATACGCGCTGGCTACCCTCTTGTGCTCGAAAAAGTCGCTATCGGAGGCTTTGTGTGGAGGCTTTGTTCCGAATAATACACGTATCGCGACATCCACCAAGACGTCCTTGAACGGCCACAGGGTTTCTCGCTCCACGAGGAACCTGACTTTCCTTGGTATTCGGAACTATTTCAATAATCTTGAAAAACATGTTCAGAAACACAATCACGAACTCCTAGGCGTCCGTCAGTTTTCGGTTGCGTGTTGCTCGCGTGGTTCAGCGCAGAGGGTGCTTCAGAAACCGAAGGAATTGAAAATCCCGATAGAAGATTACTACTCCGAAAATCACGCCCCTCTTCCACCTTCTCAACGCTCTGACTGGCGGCTAAGAGCCACTTCGCGCACCAACCGTACTCAACTATCCGACGGTCAACGGAACAGGAGATACATCAGACGTGTAAGTCCTCCCCACATCCAGGTGCAGCAAGGAGAGCCGTTTTTCGAAGAGATTCAGGCATATAATAAACAGTTCGTTGCTCTTTTGAATTTTTCCTTTGTATTAAATTAGTCGTTCACAGTTTTTTGTCTCTACTGGAGCTTGAACAAACCGAGGATGAGGCAGTTCTGAGGGAACGGCTGTCTACTTGGTCGTCGTTTCGATTACAAGAAGAAGGGTATACTATAACGGGTCTTTCTGCTTTTTGGATGGGCGCACCAAAGTTTGGACGTCCTGTAGCTTCATTTTCTCTTGGTCCTGGCATAGACTTGCCAGAACATAGGTTTGAGTGAGTTTTCGTCTCGATTCGAATCCTGTGACGCGCTTACTTGTTCAGGAACGGTACCCAAGTTCTTGTTTCAAGGTTCGATCCCCTCCAAGAGCCACCACTCCGAGGAAGTGTCATTAGCAAGACTGCATCGCAACTGCGCATAGCATTTGAGGAGAAGTTCGAGGTTGAGGACGGCTGCTGGCGCTTGGACGTTGGGCGGTCCAACATCGTGTTTATTCGTATGCGAGAAGCCATTTCTCGATTCAGTCAAGACCCGGAAGCACTAGAAGACTCAACCAATTTGATTTCACCTCCAAACAATCAATTTGTTCTTCATGGGACACATTTGCGAGACGTCCTGTTACCTTCATTTTCACCGGATAGACCATCACTACATGTACCGTTGCAACATCCAGATGAGACTAGGTACGTGCCTCGAGGGAGACTTGAGCATGACAGTCGCGAGGTGCGAGAGCACGGAGGCGCGTTCAAAGAAGACATGCATATTCAAAGCTGGGCAAGGCGATATTCACGGATCAATCCAATTGTAATTGATGGTGATCCGGTCCTCGAGGGCCTGAATGCCACGCAGATTAGAGCTATCGCCATGATGATCGGCGAACGGATCAGTCTCGTGCAAGGAGTACGTTTCATCTTGTCAAAGTGACATTGAAAGCCAATTGACATTCATTTCAGCCGCCTGGTACAGGCAAAACGAAAACCATCATTGAAGCAGTGAAATTACTCAAGGTTCGATATCCTTGGCACCGATTTGATTTCTGTCTTCTGATATGTTGTCAAGGTCCATTTCGAAGTGCATCACCCTGTTCTTGTCTGCACTTATACCAATGTTGCGGTCGATAATCTCGTGGAGGGTTTTGCAGCAGCTGGCGTGAAACCCCTTCGTGTCGGGTTCGGTGCTAAAATCAAATCGTCTCTACACGAATATACCTTAGATGCGAAGCTGGAGGCGCATCCTCTCAGGGTTAAAGTCGAGCAACTTCTGAAAGACCAGGAAAATGTCGAAAGAAAGCTAGGCGCGCTGGAGGACAAGATCGTTGCGGCTGAAAAATCGAGCAGTGAAAAACTCGGTAGGATGCGGACTGCTTTTGCCGTGTTGGAAAGGCAACTTTTGGCGCTGAGAGCGAAATTGTATGCGCTTCATCAGGAAATGCTCAACGATATCACGGCTGCGGCTGACGTAGTGAGTGATCCACTATTAGCGCCACTTTGTCTCGGACTGATGACTCCAGATTTGCACAACGTGCATCACATCCGCCAGTGCTGCGCTCAATATTCTCGACTTTCCAGTCGTGTTCCTGGACGAGGCTTCCATGTCGACAGAACCAGCATCACTCATTCCGCTGATGCGAGGAGTGAGCCGATTGAGCTCTTTCCCGCGTTTTCGTTCTGACCGTTAGCAGTCTCGGCACGTTGCCCTGATCGGAGATCATAAACAATTACCTCCTGTCATCGCCAGTCGCGAAGCGCAGCTCAACGGCCTCGGGATCAGCCTATTTGAGAGACTTACTGAAGAAGGAGGTGTGTGATTCTGACTGGATCCGTCGGGAGATTTCTTATCAGAAATATCAAATTTCAGTTGTTCCATCAATTATGCTTGACGTGCAGTACAGGATGCATCCTTCCATTTCTAGATTTCCCTCTTTAGAATTCTATGATTTTGCGTTGCAAGACGGCACGGTGGACTCTGCTGGTAACATACACCCGATGCTACTACCGCCGCTGTCAAGTCACCTCGAGCAAGATGTTCTCACTGGTCACCGTCCCTCTGTCGTATTTATCGATCACGGCGGTGCGGAAACTTCCAAGGACCGAAGTACGGTAAACTGGAATGAGGCTCACATTGTTTGTAGCATCGTCGAAGACCTACTCTTGCAAAACGAGGTGAGCGCTGCCTGGTTGCCTCTTATGTTCTGACTGACATTCTTTCGAAGAACTTACTAGGCGCGAACATTGGTGTCATTGCGCCATATGCTGCCCAGATTTCACTTTTGAATCGCCTGCTAAACACGGACGCTAAGTATCGCAAACGCTTCGCATCCACTCTTGGCGATCACCGAATGATGCAGCTTAGCAGTATCGAAGTGAAGACGGTGGACGGGTTCGAAGGACGCGAGAAGGACGTTATTATATTCTCGACCGTGCGAAATAACGCGTCGGGGTACATTGGGTTCCTTGCTGACAGACGACGATTAAATGTTGGGTTGACGCGTGCGAAGCGGGGGCTGTTCGTTGTTGGGAGTATCAGTACTCTGAAGGCTGGGAAGATGGCGAAGGAGCGGACGGGTGAGAGTCCTGCAAGGGTTGGTAAAGGTGTTGAGGCATGGAGAAGATACGCGAAGTATGTCGTGGATGAAAAGATGGTGGTGACCCTTAGCGGAGATAGGCTAAGGGGGATGCTGTACGGGGACAGGCCAAGGGCAAGGTCGAGTTGAGTACTAGTGTTGTTATTGGTCAGTGTTGGTATATTAATATTGTTAACGCTATTATGTTGCACCGCCCCCTCTTTTCGTGCCACAATCAGAAAGGACGTAAGTTTTCGAAGACTACTAGTAGAAGTTAGAACTTTTCAAGGCTATGTTCCCGATCATTGATTGACACTTTTCTGCGCTCATTTACGTTGTACCCATGGGACAATCCGGGACAGTTTTGTATTAAGCCGGACAGGATGCGATTTGGCGACCCTGACAAAGGCGGTACAGTTGGCTGCACACCAAGACTACGGGGAATTCGTGCCGTGAACATACAAGAGGCCGCGATTCATATACAAGTGCGAAGCGGGTCCGGTGCCATCGCTGGAAGCACTGCAGGTGAGCGCGCAACTGAATTTGTCAATAACAACTTGAGTGACATACGTGGGTCAGCGCTCGATGTCGTTCAAGTTTCTTCGATGATGATAGTTCCTTGCGATCACAACACAGTGTGTGACCAAGTCAAGTGTTCACAACGAGTCGCAACCCTGATTCGCGACTTCTGTTTTTTTCAGGTCCAAATGACTTCGATGGTGTTTGTGATCTGTTGATCCGTTATGGGAGCCGGGGCGGTGACGAGTTGTTAGTGTAAGTAGTAGTAGCTAGTAGTAAGTAGGCCGAGGATTGGATAAATTGATGATCAATTGGAAGGGAAGGGGATGTTAAAGGCAGATTACGTAGGAAGGGCCGGAATGGAGCGGAAGTAACCGTCGGCCACGTGGGATGTGAGGCGACATATCGCACTCTAATTTAACGGTGTGAACTGTCAAAGTAACGAAATGTATGACCTCTTCCAAAGCAGTTCAAAAGCGACTTCCCATTTTCAATTTCTTGGTAGCACTTTCTCTATTTCTGGTCTCAAGAACCATTTCAACCATCTTCAATCACTTTAATCTGCAAATCGTTCAGTCTTTCTGCAACACCCGTCTTACCTGGCAACCAACAAAAATGCCTTCTCCGCTGGCGGTATCTCCTTCAAATACCACAAATCTTCCCCCTACTTCACCCATGTCATTCACCATGCCCACCCATCCTCTCTCTTTCGAGAATATGTTGCGTCAATTTCGCAAGTCGTCCTATCCTCTCCTCCACCTAGAGTCGGGTTGTATTCCTCGATCGGCTAATTCACAGCCGTCTTCACCCCCTGCTTGCCTGGGCGTTCCGTTTATCCCTAATGATCTAGACATCTCTATTCCTCCGTATCACCGCTCCTACAACGACTCTCAATTGAATTTGTCTCCAACATCTTCAGGAAGCAGTGACGGTCCATCCTGCGAGTTTCCTGTCACTCGCTCATTATTCGAGCAGTTCAGAAATACTCGATCGCGCGTCCTGCTCGTAAGTCTCTCGCTTCTCCGCCCGTTCCAATGTCTGATGAACCGTTTGAAGCTCCAGAAAGATCCCCGCTGGCCATTGCCGTCCTTCGTGTCATTCTTCACAGAGGTAAGCCCAACACCGATAGAACGTCGAAATACGTGTTGAATAATCGTCTGAACAGGCACGAGATCGCCGTGGTTTTGTCAAACCGCCTGTCTCCATGTGGGGTGCGAACGAGTGCATTGAGCCAAACGACATTTGGGCCATATTTCAGTCACACGAAGACGTAAGTGGCATCGAATTCTTTATATGGCATTATTCCCTCAATCGGTCGATCGGAGGCGCATCATTTCCTTTTTTCGCTCATTGTCAACGTGTCCTCCACGTGAGAGCGGGTGCAAAGGATACCGTTGCATTGCTACCAATCAGGCACCCGCAAAATAAGCCATATATGCCACTTTGCTGGCTTATTTTTTTGTTCATCCACTTTCACTATTTATCCGACGTAAGTTAAATATGCTCAACATGTCATTTTCTTAGGCCTGCACAACACTTTCCCTCTCTCACCCCTCCGTTACCATCTCCCCTGCCCTTCAGACCGATTTGGAGCCTTTTGATAGGCTGTGCAGAGTTGATTCCCTCTTCAAGGTAAGATCATCAATCAGTGTATTGGCAGCGGCTCAACCCAAAGTCAGAATTCTCCTGCGATCTCATATCCTGCTGGTCTCCGCATGTCCTTGTCAACGCCTGACCTGCACAAACGCGCGCAACTTGGGACCCCTGCATTTGCCCAGACGATCGGGGCACCGAACGATGACTTTGTCATCTCTAGCAATCCGCCCAACCCGCGAACGACTTTCAGACTGGGTGACTGGATGTAAGCACCATTCCCAATTTGCAAACATCGTGATCGTGTTGTGTGGAGTTGCCCAGGCTTTTTAGGGGCAACTTTATTTGAAATCGATTGAGTCGGTGCTGACCAGTTCTTCGACAGATGCAATTCGCCCAACTGCGCAGCGCACAACTTTGGGTGAGTTTCGTTCTTTGACACGGTCACCGCATTTCTGTGTATTTTTTTTTTACTTCCATTGAGTTGGAGAATCCCGACGGCGAAGCTAGGGGAACACGTCACGTTTCGAACTGCTTCGATCGTCATACGCGTCATCATTACCTACTTTGAACCGCTCTTATCGTTGTCTTTCCCTTCTGCCTTTCTATCTCTCATGCAAGGATGGTACTGACTGATTCCTTTCCTTGTATGATTCTACACAGACGTAACCTAGCTTGCAGAGGTTGTGGATGTCCACGTTCTGAGAACCAACCCTCAACGATGCAGCGACAAGGATCTTGCGGGCCACCCCCGTCACGTCTTCCAGTATCACCCCGCTTCATAAATTCATCCGGACACACGCCCATGCCGCAAACCAGTCTTTCTCCATCGGTTCCCTCTCCTCTTTACCCCAGTGTCGTTCATAACGTGCGTCATGCACCCCCGCCTATCCAGCCCAGCATGATGAGTGCAAAGCCCCCCTCGCCTGCCCACCCTCTCCTCACTCCATCCGGTCGTTCTTTTGCGGTGGGAGGAAAGGTACAAAACGTCTCCTCGGACCCGTTGTCGCCGTGTGTCATGTATTGGCCGGATAACGAATCATTCCCAGAACAGGGTCAGATTCGACCAAGCAGTTTGATGGTCGTTCCAGTAAGCATTACGTTTGGTGTCTTTCCTTCCCAGGCTGACAAGTATTGCCCCCTAGCAGCCCCCGATCCTGAACACTGGTAATCGTGGGCCTATTGAACATCAGCCTGGTGATTGGATCTGTCAGAAGTGCAATTATCTGAATTGGAGACGCCGTAAAGTTTGCCAGACTTGTTTCCCCTGTAGGTGCACATCAACTTCGATATTAAATTTTTACCAACTTTTTACAGATGCTGAAGGAAACGGCGATTCTATCTCCGCTGCTGTGCAAGCGGAGCGCATCAACTTACTTACGTCGCTCCTTGCGCAGAACCAGCTTCCGCTTGCGAGTGGCCCCCCGTCCCTTCCATCTCAGGTTCCTCGGTCTCATTCCATGACACCCCCACAGCGCCGTCGTATGTTCATGGACAACGTTCCTCAGAATCAAGTACCCTACCGATCCCGCTCGCATTCCAATTTTGACGTGGGCACTCAATATTCAGACCCCCAGTTCATCTATGAAACGTCCGCTCCCCGTCGTACCTCGCCGTCTTCGTTCCCAAGCCTTGGTGATCTCGAAGACCATCTTCCCTCCAATATCCCCGCTCCTTTGCTTCCTTCTTTCTTGCAGGATATCGTGCAATCCCCCACTCTGTCGCCGAGTTCTACCTCGTCCACTGACCTCTCTCCAGAGGATTATGACGATAGTTTCTCTTCGGGACGCTCATCATTTGGGAAGGATCGCATTGTCATGAATGACTCTTCTTCAAACCTGCCTGTTAGCAATATCTGGAAGCTAAACGACGAGGAAACAAAGGGTATCGCCGGCGTTGCATTACCTCACATTGGTGTGATAGGGAGTAGGAAAAGCAGCCACGAGGCGTTGCGTCGCCGACCTAATTCGCCTTGATTGTAAGCTCTCTTGGATTCAATTTGATGATTGTGCTCACCGTTGCCTTTAGTCACCATGTATATACATTAAGCATAGGGAAGGATACCGACAAGCAAGGCCATGTGCGGACACTACAGGTCTCCATGGATGGACATGCGGACAGCGTCCTGGGTATTGTATGGAGAATACGGTTAGAGTGGTTTTTTCTGGTATTTTTATTTGTTCTTTCCCTAGTGCTGGCTCATATGATGGACTGCTTGCTTTGACGCAAGACGTCCTCGCGCATTTTTCTGCTTCATCTTTGCACTTTCAAGTTGGATCTCGCAATCGCACCAGCATATTCTGCATATTGTTTATCTTGGTCATTTATTTTATCTTGGAGTTCTTACGCCTCCTTATGTACTACTGCATAGTCTAATTGTGTTCGTAAAAGTTTGCAATAGTATCGACGTGTTCACCAGTTATAGGAGTTGTATTTGTGTGTGTTATTATCAGAAGGTATTGCACAACAACGGACACCAAACACAAATAACGCGCTTGCCTATTTGCTTTTGCTATCTATGCTGTGCACCGCATATTATGTCTGGTATTGTAATACAAGCCCAACAATATCAGCCCTCCGCCGCCACCACTTTCCTCACAACCCCAGCAGCAGATGCATCTGAAGAATCTGACCTCCTTCGTTCCATACGTGCTGCCATCCGAAGTTCCGGTACTAACACTGTAAACACAACTTTTAGCCCTCTCTTCGCAGGTGGATCAGAGTCCTGGACAGACCAAGAACTTTCCTGGAACGACTATTGCGTAGTCCTAAGCGAAGGAGGCGTCATCAAGAGAAAATGGGACCTCAGCCAAGAAAACCAAATGATCCAACACGCCTGCATCGGAAAACTCCTGCAGCCGACAGGATCCTCTCACCGGCATGCACACGGTAGCGCGCACTACACGCGATCGGACGAACCGCCCGGAACGACGAACATCTTCGGGCCATTCGCATCGCTCAGGGATGAAACGAAAACGGTCGAGGATGTAGAGGAGGAGATATCAGGCGTGTTTATTTTCCTGCGGAGCATCGGCAAGGTTTTTTTGCGGAACGGGATGGATTATACGTTTTCGCTTCCGTTTCTTGTTCATAAAGCGTGGCCGCTTCGTCCTCATGGCGTTCTGATCCAGCGAATCCTTCATCCAACCGAAGTGGAGGAGGCTCGTGCGACCGGAGATGATTTGTTACCCACCATATTCACCATCACGAGCGCTTTTTCGGAGCCTGAAGCTGTAGGAATCACGAGTGGGATTTTGGGAGGGTTTGGTGACGAGCCTGTTGCTTTAGTAGATGAGGAAGAGAATTGTTCCAAGCCGCTTGTTGCCGTTTCTGCTAGCGACGAGGTTGTCTGGGTTTCTCCTGGTGTTCCTAATTCGACTGGCGAGTTTTTGGTTACCTTTGATGCAGACAAAGGGGGTCTGTCTATATGGAGATATGCCTACTTGAAGCCCAAAGATGCGCCTGTGCCTCTTACCCGGACCAGACGTCATAGCACTTCGCGAAAGAGTGTGTCTGCTCCTGGGAATAGGCGACAATCGAGCGTTAGCGATCTGTTGGAACTTGATCGGCGTGTACCTCAGGACTTGGAGTTTGATGGCGATTTTCCTCCGCCGTTTCCCCCTATATCAGGACTTGCGTCTTCAACGGCAAGTAGTATCACTGCTCAACCACCGATACCGGGGAGAAAACGGGACTCTATCACTCGCCTAGATCTCAGTTTGACAATGGACAGAATGGCGCTTGGAGGACAGAAAGACGCGGAAGAGTTGATCACTCCTGTGGAACATGGAAGGATGAAGGCGTCTTACTGGGCCCAGCAGTTGACCACTCATCATTTGGGAGGGAGACAGTAGGAGGTTATTGATACATCACCTAAACACGAACTCATGTTGTTGTAGATTGTCGACGCATGATATCTCTGTTGCGTTATTTGATCAACGCTTTGATGGCAAGGTTCATCACTCGCTCCTCGCAGTCTGCCTGCCTGAGGCTCAGGTGATCGTCTTTATGATCGCCATTGAGGAAGGCAATAAATCATTTGTGGTCGAGAGACTCGGCACTCTGGAAGCCGTTGCAATCGCGTCGATACGTGCGACGCGTGGTGACATTTGGGACCTTCTTGCGGTGAAGAAGGATGGTTCGTTATCGCTGTATACTCATGGATTGCACGAGCTTCGTATACGACTGAGGCTCGCGCAACCCTGGAACGGCGACAGCAACGATTCATTTGAGGTCGTCTCACTTGATCATGTTGTAGCATTGAAGCATGTTTGCGTCTCATCGGTATATATGGAGATGAGTGATGGAAAGGTCTATTATGCGCGACTGGACATGACCCCGCGCGATCCACTGGTGATCCAGGCCATACAGGTTCTGGCACTTGTGCTGCCAAAAGCTCAAGCCTTTGACCTGCAACGAAACTTTCTCGAGTCATGGTCACAGCGTTATTTCCGTACATCGCCTGGGCTCGAGTTTCAGGAGTTCACGCTCGCGCTTTTCGCGCTTCTTGAGCTCAAGCTTGTATATCCTTTCAAAAAAGACGAGTCCACAAGTTCCTCTGTATGGGAAAGATTCTCAGCCTTGTCCACCTCTAATCGTTCTTTCAACGACGATCCGGCTCTCAAACGCTTGAAGCTTCCTACACCCCCGACCACGCAACATTACTTCCTTTTCACTCTGAACGTCAACCCTCTCCTCGCCCCTGTGCTCTATGCGTTGCACATGTTGGCGGAGGACCTCCGCTTGGTGGTTTTTCGATACGAATCCCTCATGTTACTCATTCCTTTGATATGTCAAATTGCACACATCGTTCGACCAGAATGGGCGGATTACTGGAAGCGCCTCTGTCCTAATATCATGCCAGGATGGCCCGCCCCAACCACTACGCGTCAGTTCATAGATTTCTTTTTCCGGAATGTTCTCTCAATCTTCTTATATTAGGTGTGGACATGCTCGACGACCGCATACCGGTCTGGCCACCAGATATGTCGGCGATTCTTTATGGAAGCATAAGTAATCCTGACTGGCAATTTCCTGCGTATGGAACCTCCCGACTGGCCCGATCTTTTTCTATCGATCCATCGTTTGCTTTTGGGGACACCGAACCGCTCGTGTCCTTGCAGCGTCTCACGGCAGCCTATATGTGTCTTGCTGACAAGACGGTGTTATCCACACAAAAGCGGGCAGAACAGACTGTCGAAAAGCTCGTCGACATACTTGGGACAGCGGAGAAGGGCTCTGCGTTTCTTAATAGTCTTCCGTTTGGTATCGCAGCGCCCTTGAGAGAAGCGGTTAGAACGTGCCAGCTGTCGCCTCCTTCTCATTGGCGCAAGGAGCATTATGAGCTCATTGGCAGGCGTGACTTGGCTTTTAGCGTTGCTGGAATGCAGCCAGAGCTTTCTCAGAAGGGCATCGCTCAGTCTCCCGAGACCTATATGGTAGGGACGTACAATTCAGGGTGTATTGCAGCGACTGATCTGATTCTAGAATACCCACCGACGGATGACGATCGGCAGTCTGGCTGAACAGGCCAAGTCTGCGAGCATTGGAGAGATCGATGCGGTTTCTGGAGTCGAGCTCGATCTCAAGGGATTCACGAAGATCCGTTTTGGCCAAGATCGCAGATTGGAAGAGGTGGCTCGTATGCTTTGTTCGTCAGCGGTTCCACCAGTTCGGCTTGTGGAGCGTCCGGAATTGAAGTGAGCAGGATGATCGATAAGCCAGGTCGAGGCTTCACTGACAACTCTTGAATAGCGAACATGACCAAGCGAAGGAGCAACAGCATCAAGTAGTTCGTATCGCAGAGCGAACGCTGGCACTACCCTATGGTCGTGCTATGTTCACCTTTGGTTCTGTGTTGACGGTCACGAAAGAGGCCTATGTCACTCCCAAGATGGAGTATGCGGTTAAGATACAACCATCAAATGTCACTTCTGCACCCGAACTTGGAAAGATACCTGTCGAATGCCTCAACTGGGGCGAGTTCCATAATGGTGTCGCTGCAGGACTACGCATCTCTCCAGAAGCTCGTGGTGTGGAGAGTTCGTGGATCGCCTTTAACAAGCCTTCTGAGCTCACCCCAGAACATGCCGGTTTCTTGTTTGGCCTTGGGCTCACGGGGCACCTCAAGGAAATGCTCACATGGCATACCTTTGCATATCTAACCCCAAAGCATGACTTGACCTCCATTGGCGTCTTGCTTGGTTTATCAGCCGCGAACGCTGGGACAGGCAATCGCCATGTGACAAAGTTACTTGCCGTTCATACCCCAGCCTTGCTTCCTACGCAAAACGTTGACCTGAACGTATCCCTCATGACCCAAGCCGCCGGTTTGGCGGGAGTCGGAATTCTGTACCTCGGTACCAAAAACAGGCGCATGGCAGAAGTGTGTCTTCACCAAATCAGCCGAAGAGACCTCGTGCAACCGGACCTCAGCAATGAACACCGGGAAGCTTATACTTATTGTGCAGCCTTGGCCTTTGGGATGATAATGCTGGGTCAAGGCTCCTCCGTTCCTGCAGATCTCTCATCGCTCGATCGTCTCCGCGTTCTTGTGCACGGCGAAGGAAAGTCAGTTGTGAATTCCCAAGCACGGTCCACATTCGATGTCAATATCACCTCGCCAGCAGCTTCTATTGCACTTGGGTTGATGTATCTCAAGACAGAGCGACGAGACGTCGCTGACATCCTGGTGATTCCTAGCACGGTCTTGGAACTGAACCGCATACAGCCTAGCTTTTTGCTCATGCGGACTATTGCAAGATCCTTGATCATGTGGAACGACATCGCCTCGACGCCGCAGTGGTTACTTGCTCAAGTTCCCGAATCTATCGTGAAGGCCATGCATGGTCACGTACGAGGAAAACCGGCTGACGATGCTATCGAGCTTGCCTATTACAACATCATCGCGGGTTGTTGTTTTGTTATTGGCTTGAAGTACGCAGGGACAGCACGTCATGAGGCATATATTATGCTCTCGAATTATTTTGATACGTTCAGTAGATTTGTGGCAGCTAGTGGTAAATTTTCCTTGCGGAACTCGCAAGATGTCATACTAAATGTCTGATGTTTTCCAGGCCCTACCTTTGATCACAAGATCAAACGCTCTGCCGTTCGTGAAGGCTTGAACCTCATTTCCATTGCGCTTTGTATGGTCATGGCGGGTACAGGGGAAATCACATGCTTGCGACGTCTGAGATATGCATATGGCATGTATCACCAAGCGTTTCGATATGGTGTCCATGTTGCGACTCACCTGTCGCTTGGCTTATTATTCCTCGGGGCCGGTCGGTATACCCTCGGGACTTCGAATGCCGCGATTGCTTGTATGGTCGTTGCCTTTTTCCCCCGTTTCCATCACGTATCATCGGACAACAAGAGCTATCTCCAGGCTCTTCGCCACCTCTGGGTTCTTGCAGTCGAGCCTAGATGTCTTATGGCACGGGATGTTAATACCAGAGAAGCGGTCTATCTCCCGGTCAAAATTACTACGAAAGAAGGTGCTGAAAAGGGTGCAACGCAGTTGATATCGCCCACGTTGATACCGGATTTCAACAAGATTTTGTCCATTAGAATTGATACGCCCCGCTATTGGCCTTTCTTTGTGGATCTCGAACACGTACCACAGCATAGGAGAAGCCTGTTAAAGCACCAAACGTTGTACGTGAAGCGACGGACGGCTTTCTTGAGCTATACGGAGGACCCTAGGGGAAGTAGAAGTCTTTTCGTTCGCTCTGGTTCATCGGCTGGAGATGCTGCGACTTTAGACTTTCCGCAATTGACGGACACGAAGGTACACCCCGCAAGCGACCTGACTCATTTCATCTCATCTTTCTCCAACGACATCCTATTTCTTGCTTTCGCAGACCATTTCTCGCGCGAGGACGGTAAGACAGTCGATGAAGGGGTCTTCCACAATTACTGTCACGCTGTGCTGCTTGATAGCATTCTTCAGGATAAGATGGAAACACTGCAGTCCCATCTCATGCTTTATCAGTATCGGACTCAATCATCATCGAACAACTACTTCCATCTCCGACTGCAAGACCTCCGTTTTGCGGTCGACTTTTACAGCAAAGTCTACGATCGGCGATTCAGCGGGAAATCAGAAAATAATATTCGGCCCTCTCTTATTCGCGAAAACACAGTTTCCGGCGCATTGCAGGCTTTGGATGAGCGCCTGACAGAAGTGCAAAGCTCCACAGCGCTTAACGCGGTGTTTGGGAGATATGCTCGTGGGGAACTTATAGTGGAGTCTGAAGATGCCCCTGAGGTATCGCGTTGGTTGGCTTGGTATCTGCTGCGCCATGGTGTTCCGTCTGCATCGCTGCTAGTGATCCTGAAGCAACTTGCACAGGATGCTCATGCACAATGTGCCGCACCTGGGAATGTTGATTTGAGGACGTTGGATGAGGGGATAAAAGAAGTTCTAAGAGGAACAGGGACGAAGATGAATACGGTGTTTGGATCTGGGTGGTCGGGTCCGTCTTTGGAGAGGGTTATTGATGCATGGCAGAGACATTCGTAAGGCATGCGACGTTGACGAAGAAGAAGATGCAGCAGATGCTGATACAGTACTAATACATTAATTGCAATTAGAGACTTCGCCAACGGTGCCGGTGTTCTCTCGTATACGGCGCCCGGCGGCGTCGACAATTTCGCGTAAAGGTGGATCTTCTAGATTGAATCTTGAAGATCTCCGTTACGGAGAACTAAACAAATGCCGGATCATTATACCGCCGACCGTACTATGCTGACCAGTTCCGTGGTGGCTACAACACTCATCGTCACCGGGATCAAACACGATCTCGATTTCATCCCTAGAGCACGCGGAGGGAGCGCTTATAGGGAGCTCGTAAGGGGATCGGGGGTTGAAATTGCTCTAGATACATCGAACAAATTGTGAAACAACTTGCAGGAACGTCGGCCGACGTCGTCGTGCGGAATGTCTCACTTGATCATCAAAATATGATACGTTCGCTGCGGAATCCCAACGATCTTCTAGTTTGGATGCCGGTAAGATGAGGCTGTTGCAGGCAGTTCCTCCTACTTATCCTCGCATCTCCGTAAGTACCCAGTAAAAACTTAACTTTGTAGTAGATGCACGAATGTAGAACGGTCCAATTATAAAAGCCGTGATTCATCTTATACTCGTACACGTTCGTACATGCCTACGCACGTTTTTTAATTCACAATATTTGGTGGATAAACACACTATTATCCATGAATCAGCCGGATATATTTCCATAATTATTGTAACAGGGTAACAAAAGATAAAGCATAAGAATAGTTTAACCGTGCAAGGACTCGATGCTATTAACTACAGCGAGAGAAATCCTCCGTCTAAAGATCTAATACTATGGACGATGGAACGTAGTGTGACAGGCTAAAATACAACGCACGCGTGTGGATCACGTACATGAAACAGAGCATCCGCAGAGGTACAAGATAAATCTAAATTCACGGCGATGGAGGGGTTTCACGTTGGAAGCCAGCTGGCCGTTGGAAACCTTGCTCCACCAGGTAATTGCGGCGTGCCTTGACAGCTTCATTGAGCCTGTCCAACATGCCCACAGTACACTCCCAATCCACACATGCGTCCGTGATCGACACACCATGCTTCAAGCCAGACGGGCCCTCAGCAGGAACATCTTGCCGTCCCGAGTTGATATGCGACTCAATCATGACACCGGTGATGTTCTTATCACCAACAGCAAGTTGCGAGCAGATAACATCGACCACTTTAGGTTGATTGTTGTGGTTCTTCTGAGAATTCCCGTCTGAAGGAGTTAGATGAGTTCGATGCTGACAACTTGATGACAGATTGATTAATATGCTTACGGCTACAGTCAATCATAATGCTGGCATGGTTCGTCGGCCGCGCCTTCTCGATAGACTTGGAAGCGGCGCGAACATGCTCGGATGCGTAATTGGGACCCTTAGTGCCACCACGGAGGATGACGTGAACATCCTGGTTTCCTCGTGTCTTGACGATAGCGGCAAGACCTTGTTCGGTCACACCCATAAAAGCGTGTGGGTTAGAGGCGGACCGCATGGCGTCAATAGCAACTGTGACACTGTGCCGAGATGATCATCAGCATGGTTCCTTAATGAAAGCACGTCAAATGGTATCATACCTTCCATCAGTACCGTTCTTGAACCCTATAGGGAAAGAAACACCGGAAGCGAGCTCGCGGTGGAGTTGAGATTCCGTTGTTCGGGCACCGATTGCTCCCCAAGAGATAACTGTGTGTGAAGCAGGGTCAGAAAAAGCATATGGAAGTGATAAGACATGACGTACGGTCAGCAATATATTGAGGCGAGATAGTATCAAGCAGTTCGGAACCGACAGGGACACCAATGTCGGTAAGGTCACAGAGGAGCTGTCTAGCCACCCGAAGACCCTTGTTAATCTTGTAAGATCCATCGATATCCTGCAGAAAGAGAGGAGCAAAAAGAATGAGCAAACAATAAACGTAAAAAGGGAAAATAGGCTAACCGGGTCGTTGATGAGACCTTTCCATCCAACGGTAGTTCTCGGTTTCTATAATAAGATAAGGTGAGTCATTGCCAGGAACTAATTATGCGGCCAGCGAACCTCACTAGAATCACAAACATAACGTCAGTATAGTACAATCCATAAGGAACAGGCACGACTCACAAGTACGCGCGCATCACAATGAGGAGATTGTCCCATGATGCCAATTTGGATTTGAGTAGGTTGGCATACTCAATAGCCTGGTCCGCGCAGTGGATGGAGCAGGGACCAACAATGACGAGGATACGGTCATCCTGACCAGCTACAATGCGAGCAGCATTGTAACGGGCAGCTGCAATGGTGAGCTGTGAGGCCGCTGTGGGCTGAATTTCATGCCTGAGCAAGGCAGGTTGAACCAGGGGGTCATACTATTGAAGTGATGAATGTTAAATTGGAGAGGTTGGAAGAGTTAGACCACGTACACCAATGACACGTCTATCCTGGATGTATTGCTGTAGTTTTTGGTCATCATCGACATCGGGAATGGGAGTAACGTTGTAAGGCATTGTAATAGAGAGAATGGGAATGAAATGCAGTTACAGTTTTACAAGGAAAAGGAGAGAGGTTGTGTTGAACAAGCGAAAATCAAGCGGGTTTTTATAGCATGTGTGAGGCCGAGTAATTTTCCGATTTTATTCAAAGAAACACAGCAAATGTTGACAAGTCATTCGAAAATTGGCAATTTCGTAAAGTGACGTTCAAATTTGGCAAGTACAAATCCACAAAACCCGATATGGAAGGAGCGTTATTCATGAAACGGCTCGTTGTTTCCACTTGGTTTCCACGCTATGTTCGATAATGTCCTCTTCAATCAGTCTAACGCTAAATCCAGTCCCCGGTTTCTGCGTAAAATCTAGCGCGCTCCAACAAGCCGTCGTCCCCAGAACCGCCACTAGTCTTCTTGCTAGTGCGCCCTCCGACACTCCAGGAGCCATCCCAAAAGGACTTAAAGTTTTTGTTAACATAGCTTGGGACACGAACGTGCCTCCACCTCCACCTGGCAGCGAAGATACAATTCAAAAAGTAATTCGTGGCCAACACTACAATGAATCAAATTCCGATGGGTGGTTCATCCCAGTCCTAGTGTCAGATCCCCGCGATGACAAAGACAAAGGTCGGTGCTGTCATCAACCCGTCTCCGCGTACTTCGCTTAAGCACCATTTCTGGCTGTAATTTCAATTCTTCCCGCGTGATTGACATCCATTGGATCGTCGTCTTCAGCCGGGAAACCGGCCCTTGTCGTCGACTGTGTCCTTAACCCATCCGTCAAGCCTCGCACCCTGAAAGAAGCCCACTTCAAAGCGTTCATTATAGGCACGTCATTTCATGCTTCGTGTCTATCATCTGACCATGACTTGACGTAGAACTTGCGCTGCAGCGTGTTGAATCACACACCACACTTGCGCTTTCTCGGCAGATTAGCACGCCCAACATCGCCTCGAAAGGCAAACCTGTGTCGCGCCAAGTGCTTGTGCCTAGAAACCTCTTTCCGCCCGGTCACCCTCACCACAAATCCGACGCTAAGACTACCCTCATTCAGGAACTAGCTTCTCCAACAGTTATAGCCCCGGCCTCAAAAGTTGAGTGGATACTCAAAAGTGCTACTCCCACATGGACATGGACTCCGACAAAGGACCACCGTAAAATCCGCTTCATCATCAATGTGCCCAATCTGGTAAGTCTCATCCCCGGCATACCATCGAGCTTGTCGGGCTGTTTCCACGGAGACATGCTGTCGCCAATAGTTTAGTTCCCGTGTTGATCCTTGGCAATCGTTGGGTTGTACAGACTCGCGCGCAAATCTCAAACTCAACGCTCGACGTAGAACCAAGAAGAGTGATACTACACGTTCCTTCATTATACGACTTGGATATCAACCTCGATGTGGCACCAGACACCGAGCCTACTACGGCCACGTACGGTCGTCTTGGCGAAGGAGCCACCGTGACAGAGCTCAAAAGGTTTAGAGATCTCGATGTGGACGGTGCCAAGGCGGAGTGGAGGGTAGCCGAAAAGGTTATAGTTATCCTGGCTTAACAGGGCTTAGCAGCGCAGGCGCCATACCGCCGAAGTCAGGGTAACCTTTGATGAAATGAAAAGCTTTAAATATCTAAGTGACAATACAACCTTGTTGCGCTCGCACACGCAGGAGGGAGATGTTGGAACGTAATTGGTGGGTTGTTCAAAATTTCATACGTTCATTAACTAACGCTTTGCTTCTGATTCGGACCCTGTCATCAGCGATAACTTATCCTTAGGCTGCTCGGGTCGCCACTGCACACGAGCAGCACTTCGGGTCCTGACATAACGATTAACGAGGTCGCGAATTGTGCCCTAGATATGACAACTCGTGGTCATAGGCCCTCTCCTTGTGTAAATACCCACGTTCACCGCTGCTGTCCAAGCTTACGGTCTATCGGGTCTCTGTTATCTCTGATAGTCATCTTCTAGCATATCATGCACGTTGCTTCCTCGAAGGCAAACACTAGTCCTGACCATTGTTTTGTACAAGCGCTGTGGCGCTTTGATCGTCACGCTATTCCTCGACCTATGTTTATATATTACATCTAGGGACCGTCTGATGCTGACCATTCATCTCCTAAGTCTCCGGAGGCTCGCAAAAGCCCGCACTCCCTGCATGGTCCAGGCACGCTTTTACTGGCCGCGTCAGCAGCGAAAAGAAGAGAATCTATTTCGGAAACCGGCGCTCCCCAGTTCATTGTACGGGAAAGTGCCAACAGCCTGAGTGCTTCTGACTCCACGTCATATGGGAATCAAAGTCATGACGACTTATGATCTTCAACAGCAAGGTACGACTGCTGCATGCCAAGCCCAAGTGATATGGTAGCGGGGATGAAACGCCTGACATGTCAAGCAGTTCATAAATACGGTCCACTGACATGGGGCCTGGTTGGCCGTATCTACGCTCAGTTAACACGGGCCAAGCTGGCCAAGGGGGAACGATAGAATGCTCTAGTACTGGTATCATTCAGGAATCGAAGTGCAACGTCCCAAGCTCCTGGGCAACATCCCGGGTGGCTATGGAGCGGGGGGGGAAGAAGATCAGCTGCGGAGCAGGAGGAGAACGGGGATAAGCATACATTGGCAAGCACCTTTCATGAGGGCCATTCCTTCCAGCTGCCCGTTCTCGACCTCGTGTCCAAGACTGATGATCGCCTGGTGGCGTTTGATCGCAAGTGGCTGTAAGAAGACGTTAATTACTTAGAGAATGTAATGATGGTTTCTTGGTGCTGAGAGACAGACTATGAGTTCTTCCTGTGCTTCGGCGATCGCAGCTGTTATCTTGCGCTTCTTGTCTTCTAGAATCGCATATTGTTTGAGGAAATCCTGATGAAGGGTCTCCCTTCGGTTGCGTATCAGTGTGTTGAGCAGACAGCGGTATATACGCCCTGACAGGACGTCCTACATATCGTTCATGACGTTGGCGATTTCGGTTTCCTTGTTCTGGAGCTGTTTGAAAGGTGAAGATGAGAGGTGATGTGTATCAAGAATACGAACAGCAAGGTTGAGTTCCTTTTGCGTTGTCTGTATTATCTTATTGTCGCGTCCTCTCAACTTCTTCTCCCATGTCGCTGGCAAGCGTATATAGTCAGATACAGCTAGCTCTATAATTTTTGACACACCTTTGAACTCTGCCGCGATGACGGCGAACGTTCTTGGATATCTGTTGTCAGTGTGGTAGGTAGCATCAAATATCACGAGAATTACTCCTCGTTGTGGTCATCACTGGTGCCTTGAGAGCCCTTGAGGTCCATGTCTCCCTCGTCCCCTGATAACGGTTGAGAAGGAGGTCTAATTGATGACACGCGTCTTTCGGGCATCTTGGATAACAACTGTTAGGCGCGTCTATCTGGTCAGTAAGGAGTCGTTCTAAGTATTAGCTAAACTTGACGCGCGTCTGTGGCTAACTCATCACGCGATCACGTGATGTCATATACGCGTTACGCCGTCACGGCTTCCCAGCAATCCACACGGTACGGAGTGAATTCTCTCTTTACATAATTTTTGTGAGCGGTGACACCGACGCGTCGCGGGAAACCGACTTCACGCGCGAGAGTCTGAAACAACCAGCTGATTCAAATTGTTGCGTTCTTTTCACAGCGTCAGGTCAGAGACGCTAAGTGAAGAACTCGATGAAACGGCTCCGAGGTCATGGGGACCGTCAGTGGGTATTCTTTGATCCCAAGTAAAGTTCACGTGGAAAACTTTCATCCCCGTATGAGGCAGATCGGCACCAAATGTGGGGTAGTGTGTGTTTATGTACGCCAAGGGAGTGACGCTCGAGTAGCTATAGCTGGTCAGTGAGATCATCCGTTATTTAACCAGGTATGTACGTGGCAAGTTGGATTGATGTGCTCTCTTGTGGTGGGCTAGGGAGGCCTTACGTAAGGTCAGCTCGTCGGGTAAATTCATGTGTTGCCGCATTCGGCGAGGACCGTTGCTGTACTATACTACGTCCAGGTGAAACGCTAATGGACTTATGCTTATGGAATTCTACCTTGAGTTACTAGGTTATACATTATAACTCAAAGTGCTATGCAATATAGTTTGTACAGGTACCGGCCCTGCAAATTGTATGTAATATTTAACTTTGATGGAGACAGGACTCACAGGAGTACTAGTACTAAGTAGTATAAAAGTATTATGTAGTAGTACCCGTGACTCGCATTACTAGTACTGAATAGACACACGTTGGCAGTACCCTAGTGCTGCGGCGCATTGAACCATCGCCCTGGATCGCCCCTTAAATTCTGGACCATGTACGATCCTACATTCCGTTTCAAAATCTTGACTTAGACACGCAGACCGATTGTATTGTGCCTGTAGTCTGACAAGTCAGAATGGTGTAAATTTAAGCGTTTGAGAACGGCACGGTCACGGAGTTTGAAAGATCAGTGCCAGTCAGGTTCCAGATTTTTCACGTGCGGATTGGCGAGGTGCTGGATAAGTAATTTATCAGATACTATCGCTGCGCAAAGCTATGCAATATTATTATGAAACCATCAGCGCCATTGTAGCGGCGAGCGCCTGATACAGACCCTAGCTCCCCTTGTCACTCAGTCTGCATAATGTGCCATCGTGGTACAATGATGACACTCCTTGGGGGCATCAATGGTTCAACCGAAAGACTTCCCAGTATCTCCCTTGGCACAATAGTGGAGAGCATAACCTTGTACCACGGCATCCAGGCCAAGACATCCCTGCCCTCTTCAAAATTACGACTTGGCTCGACAACGTGTGGAAAAAGAACGACATAACATTGATCCCTCAAATCTGTTATGTTGGCGAACCTGTGGCGCGATGAGATGCGACATGTGGCGAGGTGCACACGGGTGGGGGTAGCGGTCTTCGTGGGAAGGGGTAGTACTCGCAGAATGCGTAGGAGCAAATCACACGATAACGTCGGTGCGGCGGGTGGCGCGGATGAGAGCTTTTGTTTGAGCTGTAGACACCAAAGGGTATAGTCGGTCTTTGTGCCTGAGATCAGGTGTTGCGCACGCGCTGCCATTCCACCACTGTTATACCATCGCGTTTCAATACCAATCGACCAATGATCTCGCAAGACGCGCACGTACCGCACAAACTTCCCTTTAGCGCTCTTGTTTTTACGAGGGCTGAGTCCAATGCCGCGCTGTATCTCACGTTCGAATGGAGTGACAAAGTTGTGTCCGTGCTGTTGGAGAAAAAGCGAGAGCAGCTCAGCACCTGCACCGTCCTTTGTGGGATTTATCGCAAAAGATGAGATGGGCTTTAAGCTAGTCAATGATTTCTTTTCGGCAAACGGGGCAAAGTTGGGTGGAGCAAGAGGCTTCAGAACGATCGCTTTAGAAGTCAGCTGAGGCCTCGGAGGTGGCTTGAGAATCGATAAAGGTTTGGAAGACGATGCATTTTCTGGGGGGCTGATTACAAACGAAGGTAGCTTGAGAGGTTGAAGAGGTCTAAGAGGCGCGGAATGTGGTTTTGGACGGGATATAGGAGGAAGATGCACAGATGCTGATTCCGAAGGGGCCATGGTGAGGCGCACGCGAGACGGATCTGCCCCTGCATTGCTCGCAGTGATAAATGGGTTCGGTCGCTTGAAATTTCCAGCTGGGCGAACCGATGTCTCCTTCTCCTTTCCCTTCAAGTTAGCCTCGCGTCCAAGTGAAATGTCACCAAAGTCGGGAAGTGCGGCAGTAAACCGGTTTTGCGGTCGTTCTCGAACACGACTGGAATCCTTCGACTTTTCTTGCTTGTCATCAGGAACCTTTGTTGATGGCCCGGCCTTCGGTGAATCAAAAGAAGACACGAAAGGCGGTGGAGGTTTGTATGCGGGTTTCGAGATATTCTTGGTTACCTGGAAGCCGTCAGGTCCTTGTAGGCGAGGCCTTTTGGTTGGTCGATTACTGGACTGCAGCCAGACGTGCCTATCAGTATTTGGAATTAAAAGAAAGTACATGTGCAACTGACCTCCATATTCGCCTCAGGCTGGGCAGTGTGCAAGTTTTTGTCAAGTGACATCATAGGATGTCACATGTTGCTTAATATTATGATTTGTCATCTCCGTCGCTTTAATTGCTCAATTTAAATTTCAATCATTCTGCCAAGTTGCGAACGTGCATGGAGCCCTTTTGTATTGTTTCTATGACCTCAAATAGTGGTCCAGTCACTGTCTCTGTCCAAACTGCCGCGTCGAGTTCTCGTGTCAGTGCATCACTTGCCAATGATTTAAATCCAAATGCACGCACTGGCATGTGTGCTGCGTTCAATTCAATCGTTGCCTAATTATACACTCAGGACCGTCATGACAATTTCAATATGCCACCCAACAGTGGAGCCGATCTTTGATAGCATCCAAGCGTCTGGCATTTCGACGGAAATCAATGCTATGTTCAATAAAGGCAAATTCTAAATAATGTAAGTTATCAAACATCTGTTCGAGAAGCCCAGGCTGAGAGGAGTCAAAGTGATTACTGTACGGTGATGCTAATGCGTCTTTAGGATGAATCGAAATTAGAAGCGAGAAGACCGCACAGAGATTCAGAATTCAAATTCGAGCTGCGTACAGCATGAGAGCTGTACCATCTGGGGAGGCCCCGAAAGGATACATGCAGTCTACGTATCATGCAGTGAGCGGCAGGCCACATTAACTTAGTTCGTCATAAAAGGCTTGGTACTTGGCGCCAGTGGGTCTAACTAAATGGTAGTTGAAGTGCCTTTTCAAGCACATCACATGGGCCAAGTTAAAAGTCACCTCGTGACAACTTAAACGTGATCACGATGAGTCTAGACACCGGTGACCATATGGTAGACCTCTTTGTTCTCAACCATCATGGATCTTTCAGATGAGGATAAGAGGGAGATCGGTCAGGTGCGCCGAAAGCCGCTCTCAGATCGGACTAAATCCTGAGGACCACTCCAGCACTTCGTTTTTGGATTCCATGGATATGAGGTCAGCGATGATGCAAAGGAACTCATCAACAAGTATCATGTTGGGTATGCAACAGCGCACATGGATGTACTCTATACTCACGAGTTATCGTAATCAGGAACATCATCCTCATGAAACGGAATGTGCAAAGTGAGGCGCAATGTTTGTTGAAATATTCACACTTATGCGAATCATGATTTCCCCAGGTGTGAAGCACGTGCACGCGCTTGTTCAATCTTTGCAGCAGTGCGCAAGAGATGCTGGACACATGCATCCGCTGATGATTGGGATTGATCAAGAGAATGGTACATTTCTCAGCGTCCGCTTTCACGTCAGGCTAATGCTATGATCACAGGCCTTGTATCTGCGTTCAGCTCGACTGCAAAACATCAGGCTGGTACACAGTTGTAAGTCGCGTCTCCTTGACCCTCTTTTGTCTCATTACTTTTCAGCCCAGGAGCTATGGCAATCGCTGCTACCGGTGATCCCGAATATGCCAGAAGTTGTTCGGCGGCTTCAGCTCGTGAGATGAAAGCTGTTGGCATTAATTGGTCCTATTCTCCAGTAGGAGACGTGAATTCTGACCCAAGGAACCCAGTCATTGGTAAGTATCAGGTACTTCGGTGCTCGACGGTGTCTTGACCTGTGTGCTCTTTCCTTGAGGTGTACGCTCTTTTGGAGATGGTGAGACAAAAGCTACTCGGAGAACTTTTGCTAAGCTTCGGTGATTAGACCCTACAGAGGTTGCGCGATTTGCGAAGGCGGTTAGCGATGGCCTCACACAAGGTGGTGTCGCACCGTCTGCGAAACATTTCCCAGGACACGGTGATACAAACATTGACTCGCATCTTGGTCTCCCCATCATCAACAAAAGTCGTGCCGAGTTGGATGAAACCGAGTTAAAACCTTTCAAAGAACTTACCAACGTTGGCGTCGCCAGCATCATGACGGGGCATATGGTTATCCAGGCTTTGACTGGTGACAATAAGACTCCAGCCTCCCTTTCACGGGCTGTGACTACGACCCTATTGCGGGAGGAGCTGCATTTTGAAGGGGTCGTCGTGACGGATTGTCTGGAGATGAATGCGGTGAAGGAGAGGCAGGGAGGCGTACCACGTGGTGCTGTGGAAGCGTTAGCGGCGGGTGCAGATGTGGTTATGATTTGCCATAATATGGCATTCCATAGGGGAGCGATGGAGGCGACCTACAAGGCAGTACAGAAGGGTGAGCTGCACATGGACGAGCTAAGGAAAAGCGGAGAAAGGATCACTGCATTGAAACGGAAATTCGCTGGGACATGGGATGATGTGCTCGGAAACCCATTTGACGAGAAGGCCATGAATGCGTTGCAGGCGACGAACAAGAAACTGAGCGAGGAAGCATACGCAAAATCTATCGCGCTTGTTTCTGGATCTCTTCCTGTGTTTTCGTCGGGCAAGATCGTGGTGATGACACCCGTCGTGGAAAGCCTTAATGCAGCGGTGGATGATGCGGAAGGTGTGCAACGCAGCGGGAAAGGTCACGTCCGGAACACGGCGGCGCCTTACTACATGTCTTTCGCGGAGTCCGTGCGACGCCGCGCTGCAGATGTCGAACATTTGGTTTATGCAGCTGATTTTGACTGCAGAAGAGATTTCGGCGAGGGTGTCATATTCGTCACACGTAACGCGGATCGTAGTGCTTGGCAACTGGATGTCTTGGAGAGCGTCAGGATGCAGGCCAGTGGGGTATCGATTGTGGTCCTGGCGAGCTGCGCGCCGTATGAATTATTTTCTGGGAGGGTCTTGGGTGTCCAAGCATGCGTGGCAAGCTTCGAGTACACTAGTGATGCGTTGGAAGCTGCTGCTAGTGTTATTTTTAACGAGGTCACTCCGGTCGGGGAGTCGCCTGTTAGCATTTAAATTGGCTACCAGCATTATGTATGCCAAGCTGATGTTAGGATCGCTCTTGTGATTCAGAGATATGGCGCTATATGTGAATATTAATATTATTTACAGCACGCCAGTGTGATTTACGTAAGCTACTAGCGGTCACTCATCCACATCCTCCCGACGAAGAAACTTTTTGGACGCGACAAAGCGAAGCAGCGAAGGGGAATTTCGCACAGAGATTTTGATTTTGTCATTGACGATTAGTAGGTCTCGATCTTTAACTTATTGTTGGCTCGTCTGTCATAATTTGAATTATCACTAACCCGAACTTGACCCGAACTTCAATGTACATTTATAGGACGCACCTGCGCCTACTGCACTTGGTGCACTGAAGTCCATCTGAAGCGTGCCCTGTGACAACCACACCCGCATTATGTTCACAAGACATTCTTTCTCACAGACAGGGCAGAGAAATAGGAGAGGAAGAATTTATGGGATGAGATCATCAGGGACAGGGACGAAGACGACGACGAGCGCGGACAAAGGGCTTGAAACTCGTGAGAAGGAATGACAAAACGACAAAGAGAGGCGAGAGCGGCTTTGCCTTTGACGCGAGGAAGATAATCTCGCGGACCTGACGCGCATGATTGGTGCGTCGTTTCCGCCGATGGGCCGTGTATTTGATGTGCGGGGATCTACTATACTGACGTAGGGTACCTTACGGCTACCTCATCGGAGCCCATGCTTGAGGTCTGCGGGGTCTGCTACTGAAGCGAATGCTAAGGAGATCATGAGCGCCCTCTGGAGGGAATTCAAGTACGTTTCATAGCCAAACCTCGCTTTCTATACTATTGTCAGGGTATCTGGGATACAGATATGCAGAGCGAAAACTCAATTATCAGGTAAAGACCGTTGCTTTGTCCTTATCTCTCACCTTCGCAAACGCCTACTCGTCCGTTCTCCGTCCAATTTGCATTATGGTTTGCACAATTATGGACAAGAATATCCCGCAACGCGTCCGATATCTTTCTAACTCAGATCCGCTCCCGTAAATTCATCACAAGCTCAAGAACAAGTTCTATTGTCGGGGAACGAAGTCTCCGCCTTCATACTAACACTAGCTCACATACGTGTTCATCGATATCGGTTTGCTAAATTTATTATCAATTATCCCCATTTACTGAACATCTTTCGCAACATCTCCTAGATCTACTGCTTACTCTACAACCCCTTTTTTAAACTCGCCTCCATCGATTCTGAGCGCTGAACCATATCTTCATCCGAACCTGGGTTCTTTTCGCGATACTGACCCGACCTGTTGGCGGCCCTTCTTGACAGGTCCTTGCCCTCGCTCTAACCTGAACTTCCTCGCTTAAAGCTCGCAACCATGATAAGGATGGTTTCCGTACCCTATGGATGCGATTGAAACCTGCTGATAAGCTTGATGCGGTGATCCCGTTTGACACCGAGGATGCTATGTTTGACTCCCGTATAGTTACTATGTGTCCACTGATAGAGGAGAACAGCTTTTGTGGTTTGTGGTTTATGATGGCACCTATATTCTGTTCGCTGTTTCCCGATGGCGCCTTGTAGCGATTAGCGGAAGAATCTCCACCAGCGCGCCCGATGTCATCCATCCCAAAGAAGGCATGAAGCGCTATTCCAAGAATGCAAAATCGCGAGAGCAATTGCGACCGTCCTTAGCGAGATGCTTCCATACAGGAAACCGGAACAGACAGAAGGGAGCGTAATACCGGTGCGTGTGATTTCTCAGTTAACCCTGATCTCCATTCTGTCAGTCTGCCACATCACCTTTGCGTGGCACATCATGACTCTCCTGCCCCCATCCTGTTCGTATCGATTTAATCGATCTATAGGAAGTGCCACGGTCGCAAGAACTTATATATACCCAATTTCCATGGGCATCAAGGAAATGGACGTATGAAATCGCAGTCTGACATCTAATTCAGTTCTCCGTCGTGTAAAGATTACCATGGTATGGGTGTTAAATTCTATAATGCAGAGGGGGAGGAACAGGCTTTAGAGAAGCAGCTTTTGGTGCGTTGCCTGACGAAAAACTGTTCTTGGTGTTGAGAATGTATAGGAGCGAGTCGCTGTTGAGATTAGTAGGAGGGATGTGAAGATGGACCGAAGAGTAAGTGTTTTTTCTCTTATTTTTCTCTGCGTCAGTCATTCTGTCTTCCGTGTACTGTCAATTTGTTATTATGTTTTCTCCCCTGTTCCTGCTGACTGACAGAGACTGATATTTGGTATAGCACATCGAAAATGACTACCTCGGACAATCTCACCATGATTATGGAGACGGCTCCTTGCGTACGCCATCCCCAATATCATCATTATTTATCAAGGACAAAGTTATGTACAGGTCGAACCCAGTCGATGGTATCATGAAGTTGCAGTCATTCGAAACTGCGCGTAACAAGAGCCATCGCTAAGTGAGGAGTGATGCGTATTTGACAAGAATGACAACGTCGAGTTCCAAAAATCACTGATTCCATGTTTATTTGGTATGGCCACTTGGCACTCACGATCGTCTACGTTCCGGCTTCTTTCAAGTCGTCACGCTCGGAACAACTCAGTTTCATACCCGTCTATCTGTAGAGTTTGTGCTATGCCATGTTGTCGACGTTAACTATCTACGCGGATAAGTTTGACTACAGAAAGGCATTCGACCACCATTCATCGCTGCCACCACTTTCTGTACGATTTTTATTCTGTGCGTGACAGTGCAGTGTAGAGAAAGTCAGGCTTGGCTACCGGCCTTTTGACTTTACTCCTTGGGCCCAGAAAAGGTTGATGTTACACATCCTGGAATTTGGGCTCAACAGCGTTAGATGTTCATTGGGCCGTGCCACTGGCTCGATCAAAGGCTCTTTGGGCACTGATGCGGCAGTCCCCCTCGTCAGCGGGAGCAGCTTGGTGCATCAAAATGGCTCACAAGTCACTCGCATCCCCGAAGTACATCGCCAGCATAGCTGCTCCTTGTCTTGTTTGCTTGGAGGTGTGTTTCAATTCCAAGTTCCTTGCATTTCTGGATGTCAGCCAAAGCTGACTTCGGGGTAGCTGATTCTTTCCTCCACCCTGGCTTCTTGACGTCCGATGCCCCCTTCTTTGATCGTGCCATGTGGAAGGTAAAACACAAGACCGAGGTAATTGGTGTGAGACAGTTCCGAAATTTCAGAGGGTATGATGTCACTCCGTGTTTTAAAATTCACTTGGTCCTCAATTTTGATTGACCTGGGTCCCGCACTGTTGTAACACATAGACTACACTAGTAAAGCATCACATTGAATTTCAACTACATACTGAGCACAAGAGTGAGTACCGCGTGATTGTGGTGCCCAGCGAGCCCCAATGGAAGATGCAATAAGCATCAGGACCATGGTCATCAACGAAAGGCTAGAAAAAATTAAGGATACCATCTGCCAAACAAAACACAAGTATATACAGAGGAATACGTTTGTCATCGTGTAGTCTAGCCTGACGACTCTTGATGACGAATGAAGACGAACAAAGTTGCCCGCCCCGCAGATTAGCAAATGTGGCAAGATTATCACGTACAAGTTCAATTGCAGAGTTCCATTCAACCTCTGGGCCAACTTTTGGAAGACCACCTTGGCGGTTGGGCAGTAAGCGCATTAGGATGAAGAGGCGTTCAAAGGGTCCGTTAGGCAGCAGGCGGATGATCAGGCCGAGAGGGATGGATACGTGGATACGAAGCCAAGGGCGACCAAATTCACCGAGTTGAATATCTGAGCAAAAACGAACGCATTGAAGACGAGCGTCTGTACAATGATGTCATTGCCCGACGTCTCGGTAAAGCCCAGGATCTGGGTGCCATGGAAGTGGAATAGTAGGATGACGGTGATCTGGTAGACGGACTGCAACAAGATCTGTTTGTACATGTTCACAGTGAAAAGTGGTGCCATCTGCTTATCAGATGTCCAGTTGAGTAACACCAGCGATGCAGGGTCCGTGGCAAGCGCAAGCGCAGTGAATGTGTCCATGATGATATTGATCCACAACATCTGAACAGCTGACAGTGCCAACGTCTCAGAACTAGAAGCGATGGCGGTCACAGAAGTGATCACCACAGCAGTAATGTTGTGGAGATCTGGAACTGTAGGAATTTCCAAACTGCGTCGTTCATGCAACGACCCCACATGATTGCCTTGACGATAAAAGAGAGGTTGTCGTCCATCAGAATGATGTTGGACGCCTCTTTGCTACTTCTGTCTCTGCTATGCCCATGGAGAATCCTACGTGCGCTGTTTTGAGAGTAGGTCCGTCATTCGTACCATCGCCAGTGACGGCAACGATCTCCCTGAGTGCACAAAGCTTCTCCGTCAGTATCTTCTTGTCTTCAGGTGACGAACGAGCGAGGACCTGGAGCCGTGAAACGATCTCAGGCATCTGCAATTCGTCAAGCTGGGGAAGGACGGGTCCTTCCATGATGATGCTGCCAGCCATGTATATACTGCATAGCGATTGAATACACAGGCCTCGACTGCTGTTGCTGAACAGATTGACTATTCCGAACCCCGTGAACTTTGCCATGACGCGACTGCCATCTCTGCATTGTGTTATGAACGCTCTGAAGGAGAAATACAGGAAAGATGACATACCCAACATCGCTGAAATTCCCGCCTGAGCTGCACGAGGTATTCATCGGTGGTCGAGATGAAAATCAACGGAAGCCAGACTTACAGAGACATGATAGACATCGTGGGCTTCTGTCAAGATTGTTTTCTTACTGTTCTGCATTATGGCTTGCATTGGTGCTAGCAATTTCGGAGTAGATGAGAGTCGCTCACATTGATATTGACGGAGGTCGCAGCGCTGATGACCTTCCCACTCCCGACCTGGGCTCTGGAGAAAGCAAGCCTATACAACATATATAAGCGACTTTCAAGACTATTGATCTTGCCGATCATCTTACTAGGCCGTGTAGGTCGCGGTAGCCCAGTATGGACCTGGAAAGAGGGCTCATATGTAAGTCGGCAATTTGGCAGCAAGAGAATAGGAACACCCACCCGACTTCCCGAATTTGCTGACGCTGAAACAATCTCAAAGTTTTAAATAGTCCCTAACAGAAGTAGACACACTTACTTCCAAACTATCGGGAAGAAGTCTTCATAGAGGCCGTCCGGGTTGGGACTCCAGGCGAGCATGATCGTGACCTCCTTGCCGAGGCCGTTGCTGCGAAACGTTGGGTCGAGATCACCGACACTCACGACTGGAAGGTCAAATTCCTGACGAAGGGTCGGGGTGACATTGTTTCGGATTTTTAAAACACGAAGTGTACTAGTAGTTGAGATTGAGTGTGGATTGAAGAGCTCGAGTAGAGTCTCAGCAAGCAGGCTTTTATCTTGACGTTCTGGAGGTGGGCTGGTCTTACTGCTGGTCTTCGTTGGAGAGCACCCTCGTCGGTGTAGTCGGGTGCCCATTCAGATACTACATTATTCTAACCGTGATATGTGAGAACAGGCGTGGGCTCGAAATATGATATAGCAGTTACATCTACCGATATAAAACACTGTACGATGCAGTGGAGACAACATAAGATCAGATTCGGTGGCGACTCGTATACGGTTTTTGATGCCATCAGACTCAAGGAACCGCAGCTGGGTACCTCGAGACTGTCGAGAACGCCAACATGTTGGACAAACAAGGAAAGAAAATCCGGTAGTTCGAACCTGTTCGCTGGCGTTATCTTTTATTTGTTTCGCCGTCGTCAAAAATGCTTGTTCAGCGTTTGACGGCATTCGTTGCTGGACATCCCTCCAAGAATGGGACACTGGGTCCAGCCAACAGATTCCTGCTGAAGTGGTTGAAACGAATATTAGCATTAAAAAAATGGCCCCAAGTCAGATTCAAAAAGTGAAGGGACTCGGAGTATGAGTATGTCACACACTGAACATCCGGATCACCTACAAAAGGCTTGTCCGGACGTGCGCAACCTACCGAGTTGGTTCACCTACAGAAGGCTGGTCAACTCGGGAAGGTGATGGAAAGTTCCAAGTAGAACTTGAAGGAGGAACGAGTAAACAAAGACTTACACGAAAGACGATCGCGATGATCCAAGGCAATATCATCATCATATGACAAATAGTAGTAGTGTTTCTAGATGAGAATGTCAGTCAAAGGTATGCTGAAAAGTTTGATTGTACCTTCTAATCACACAAAATCGCAGTGTTACAGTAGCACACCATGCGGGGGGCCAACGTTAACGACTGTCGAGGAAGATGGGAGGCGACGGAGAAGAGTCAGAAGACACATTGTCATGTGACCGTATTGTCTAAGTCACATGGCAACTCTCTGTCGTTGTTTTGGATCGTTTGGGTTGTACCTCATTCTCCTGCACTTAGTGGCACTAAAGACAATAATATTGATATCGACCTTACCTTGCAGATCAACGATGACTACGCCGTACACGCCAACCTCGTTCATTCAAATGACGCCTAGTACACCAGTAACGCCAAGTCTAGCGCCAGCGCCAACACGCGGTCGTGGAACAGGTGCAAAACGCGGCCGTAAGCCTCGCGGTGCATTACCAAATGCGTCCACCGATACTCGCCCTCCACCACAATCCGGACCCAGCACATCTACGTCTGCAACACGATTCACCCCGGCCCAGTGGGCGACGCCTGGAGTCCCTGCGGGTGCCACTGCCACTGCCTCGACCTCTACTGTGACAATTCCTGCTGCTCAAAACAGTGCTGCAAATGCTGGTGATGTCTCGATGGACAGTGGGGATGATGAACCTGTGGCGACGCAGCCTCTGCCCGTTACTGCTGCTGTTTCTTCGACAGATACGATAATTCCACCGTCTGGGACGGCCACGAAACCTGCGGGTGCTCCGGATGAGGACGTAGAGGGTGAAGACGAGCTTTTACCTGCAATGGCGGATGATGACTACTCTGCGCAGTTGTCATGGCAGAGCGAGAGCAAGGATAATCTGAAGTAAGTTGTGGTATTTTGTTTGATAGTACACCTGCTTATTAAATCGGTCAGGGTGCTTATGGACAATTTCAGTCCGGCACAGTATGAACGCTTTGAAGCCTATCGACGCCATGCACTACCGAAGCAGGCTATACGGAAGGTGCGAGCTCGCGGTAATGATATTACAGCCTCACTTACAATACTATGGATAGGTTATACAACAAACGACAGGACAGCAAGTCTCTCAGCCCGTTGCACAAATAGTAGCAGGTGTTGGGAAAGTGTTTGTTGGCGAGATCGTAGAAAAAGGTACGTTTTTCTATTTGCGCACCCAGTCTTGCGTGTTCTCATTTATCTTGTATTTAGCTCGCCAGGTTCAATCACGGCGCAATGATTCTGGCCCCCTCACGCCAGATCACCTTCGTGAAGCGTACCGGATGTATCAGGCAGAGACTGGACGTGTGGGCAGTGCGCGACCAGTGCGAGGGAAGCGTCTGTTTGTCAGGTAGTGAGTCAAGTTTTGGTAATACCATTATATTGCAATCTAGACGTCATTACCACCGAGGGGGCACTTGTTAGCATAGACTCGAGCGCTCACACGCACGTGTGCTGCAGGCACTTCTGCTATGCAATTTTACATCAATTCATCGGCTACTTCACATCGTGCTGCATCACATACATCGCACAGCGGCTACGCAAAGTTTCTGGCATCATTAACCCAAAAGTTATAATTCGTTGGGGCAATCATATCTTTTTACTTCTCTTCATAACCATCATCTTCCCGCTAAGTCGCCATCCTCCTACTGTCGCCAACTTCCTCAGCGGATTGTATGAATCTTTGATTTAGGTATGTTATCACCGCATACATCATTAAGAATGCAGTAAAAATGCGACCAGGTCAAAACAGATGGTAAGTACACACTCTTACTGAGCGCAGGGAAAATCAAGGTATATCTGCAGTCATGTGAAATAAAGGTTGCATGCTCAGTAAGTGGAACTCTTCTTTATGTTGTCTAGTCTAATAAATATATAGGAACGGGAAGGGCTGTCAACGAAGAACAGCGACATTATCGATAACACTAGCTTCCCCTCGTTCCGTACTGCCACTTTCCTCGCCATCTCATTATTGCTCATCATGTTGTTTCGTCATTGGATATTGGATCCTCTCGTCTTGCATATCCTTTATTTGCCTTCCTTGTTGCTGCTTTGTGCTTGCTGTTGTATCGCTTCCCCACTATCGTGTTTTGCATCGCTGTCCCTATCATCCCATGTCGTGTTTTCTGATCGTGGGTTGAAGCATTTGTATCAGTAGATTGTAGTATAATTCACCTGAATGCAACCGATTTTGTCGTACCAGTGGAACTCGATTGAAATATGATATCAATATTCTTGACATATCCTACAAGATCGCAACAGATGCGAAATATTCTATTAGTCTCCACAGCAAGTCTCGAGTGGCTGTGTGTGCCAAGAGCTGCGTTGACCGACGCTGTCGGGAATTGAATATCGCTCGCGACGAGGATATGACTTATCACGTGATGACAGTAGCTGTGATACACAGCCTCATGTGTAAGTGACTGAAGCTTGTGCCTCATCTATCTACTCCCAGCTCTTTTCTTTCTTTCTATCCTACCAATGAAGAAACTCTTTGGACGTGACAAGGTGAAGCAGCAAAGGATAACCTCACACAGAGATGTTGATGTTGTTATCGACGATGTGAGTCTTGATCTTCAACTTACTTTTGGCAACAACCATCTATGTCATGACTTGGATCATCACTAACCTGAATTTTGATGCATGTGTATAGGACGCACTACTTGTGCGCCCCAAACGGCCCTCAGAGGACCACCGTGACTGGGAGGTGCTATCTGAGCCCCCTGTCCCTTCTAGTCCGTATCCTCAGTTTGCAGTGCCTCCGATGTCACCGAGCCGCTCGTCTTCCCTAGCTTCTATTCCACCTGTAATATTACCCGCACGTTCCAGTAGTCCATACAGCGTTACAAGTCACACCACCACTACACCTACGCCCACACCCGCCCCCCAGACTAACCCAAACCCAACCCATACCGTGCGGAGAGACGGACGGAAGATCCAGAAGACACAGCCTGGGCCTGCTGCACTTGGTATACTGAAGTCGCTCGATCCACATCTGGAGCATGCCCTGCAACAATCACACCCGCATCATGCCCACGAAACAATACCAGACGATTATTTTCCAGTTGATCACAGGGACAGGGCAGAGAAGAAGGAGAGGAAGAGCTTTTGGGACGGGATTATCAGGGACAGGGACAAAGACAAGGAACGCGGACGTGATAAAGAGCGTGAAACTCGTGAGAAGGAAAAGGAAAAGGAAAGAGAAAAGGACAAAGAGGGACGAGATCGTCTTTGGCGCGAAGAAGATAATCCCTCAGAGCTGACACGCATGATCGGTGCGTCACTTCAGCCGATATCGTGTCTTTTCAGGGATTTATACCAGCGTAGGGTACCTTACGGCTACCTCATCGGAGGACTGGTCCCTCGTGCTCGAGGTCTGCGAGCGCGCGTCTGCTACTGAAGCGAATGCAAAGGAAGCTATGAAAGCCCTTCGGAGGGAATTCAAGTGCGTTCCATAGCCCAAACTCGCTCTCTATACCATTGACAGGGTATCTGGGATACAGATATGCAGAGCCTAAATCTCAGTTATCTGCTGCTAGGGTAAGCACCACTAGACTCGTTGCTTTGGCCTTGATCTCTCATCTTGGAAAACGCATACTCGGCTGTTTTCCATCCAATTTGCATTATGCTCTATACAGTTATGGGCAATAATGCTCCGCAACGCGTCCGATATCTTTCTAACTCAGATCAGCTCCCGTAAATTCATCGACACCCTCGAGGACGTGTTGACAAGCTCAAGAACAAGTCCTGTCGTCAGAGAACGACTAATGGAGGTGCTTGCAGCCGCCGCTTTCATCACTAGCTCACGTACGTGTTCGTCACTCCACAATACCTGTCTCCATCGGTTCTGAGCACTGAGTCATGTGCTAATCCGAACCTGCGTTCTTTTCGTGATACTGACCCAACCTCCTGGTGGTCCTTTATAGGTCCCCACCCCTCGCCCAAATCTGAACCATCCCCTTTCTCGCTTAAAGATCGCGACCGCGATAGGGATGGTTTTCGTGCCCTGTGGACGCGGTTGAAACCCGCCGATAAGCCTGACGTGGGGATTCCGTTTGACACCGAGGATGCTATGTTTAGCCCCCCTATAGTTCCTACGCGTCCACCAATAGAGGAGGTTAGTGCCTTTTTTGCTTTGCAGATTATGGCGAGTGCCCTGATCAATTCTCCTGCTCTATTTTTTGTTCGTTCGTCCGGGTAACGTCTTGTCGCGATTAGCGGCCGTCGAAGAAAAATCTCCAACGCGGTGTCATTCCTCCCGAAGAAGACATGAAGCGCTTATTCCAGGAATGCAAGATCGCGAAAGGAAATGCGACTTTCCTTAGCGAGATGCTTGCATACACGAAACCGGAACAGATAGAAGGGAGCCTAATACCGGTGCGTGTGATTTCTCAGTTAACCTTGATCTCCATTTTGCCAGTCTGCTGCATTACCTCTCCATGGCATATCATGGCTCACATACCCCGATCTTGTCAATATCAATCTGACTGGTCCATAGGAATTTTTGACAAAGTGCCGCGCGTCGCAAGAACTCATATATACCCAAATTCCATGGGCATCTGCTGGAGCTGAACGGTCGCGCAATGACCGAGAAAAGAATGCAGAAGGAAATGGACGTACGAAATCGCAGCCTGACATCCAATTCAGTTCTCCGCCAAGTCGAGATTACCATGGTATGGATACTCAATTTTCTATTACAGAGGGAGAGAAACAAACTTCAGAGGAGGAGCTTCTTGGTGCGTTGCTTGATGCGAATGAGGCACTTTTTGGGGCGTTGAGAATGTACGATGATGTTGTGCGGCTTGCGGAGGAGCAGGCGGCTGTTGAGATTAGTCGGAGGGATGTGAAGATGGACCGAAGAGTGAGTGTTTCTTCTTATTTTTGCCTGCACCAATCATTCGGTCTGTCAAATCATTATTCTGTTTTCTGCTCTGTATCCCCTTGAACAAGACTGATATTTGCTATAGCACGTGGAAAATGAGTACCTCAGAGAATCCCATCATGATTATGGAGGCGGCTCCTCACGCACACCGTCACCAATGCCATCACCGCCTGCTTCGCCCCGCCAACACGACCTACCTCCCGTTATTCCCTCACAAACCCACCCACTTCCTCGGGTCCCTCCTGCGCTCTCCCCTGGCCATCCGCAATACGGTTCTCTACCACAGTCCATGAGCACACCAACATTGCTCGCACCGCCACCTCCCCCCATGGGTCCTCGTTCTCCTGCATTCCCGTCACGCCCGCCCTCGCCAGATAGAGGTGGCCTCGTGCGCCCATCAAGAGGGAACTCTCTGGAAAATATGGGTGGTGCTTTGGACCGGTTACACGTGGACGAAAACGATGTGGAGGAAGAAGAAACTAAATCTCCTATGCGACCGAGCGCGAAGGCGCTCGGGAAGAGGAGGGTCGTGGAAGAAGTCGATGATGGTGTGTTATGTTCTCATTTGATTGATAACGAAATCATAGTTTACTGATACATTGATATAGAACAACACGACTCGAGTGATTTGTACTACGAGCCAAGGCGTGGATCGGTTGTATTTGAGTCGGATGAGGAGGTCCGCGGCGGGGATAACGCTAATGCAATGTGGCCTCGAAGACAGCCCACGCAGTATGTATATGATGCGGCTGCTGAGCGCACGGCGCAGCATCTGCGGGAGGGTAGGGTGACTATTGCTGCAAATGGGGTTCATTAGCGTCTTTTGATAATTGTGGTCCTATTACAAGCTTCATTTGAAGTACTTGTGGGAGGAGCTGTCCATTTTATTCTGTTCTTCATTCCATCATGTTCAACCAATTTGTACGTTAACTTCTGTAGTAGTCAAACATCCAACCCTGCTATTTATGTGTTTTTGGAATTGTTTTTGTTGACGAGCAGTGTGTCACAATCCTGTATTCGTATTACCACTTGAAGCTTGAAAGTGGGTTGCGGCGTTTCGGTCCACGGACGTCTAGCTGACGACTTCCGTGAGCCTTACATCTCCATCACCGTCAGTGCAAACAACAATTATAATAGACAGCGTATATGACTTCCACATCAGCGTCTGCACTTGTGCAAGAGCTAGATGACGCACCCGACGTACTCACATGGCTCAACGACACACTTACACCACAAGACAATCATGTTCCGCTTGCTTCTCTTGAGTCGCTGCTGGCGGACCTGCTGACCGCCACGGACCTCTCAGCAATAACAACTTCAGCTGCACTCGAACGCACAATCGACGAGGTGTCACGCAGCGCTCCTCGTCTCACGTATGACCTGCATTTCATGCGTGACGGTGCCCTCACCCTACACTCTGCTCTCGCCACCGTCACTGCCCGTATCCCAGCTGGAACGGGCACTTCTGCTGCTCTCGACAGGTTGCAGACTCTTGACACTGCCAAACGACGGATGGAGGCTGTGAGGGATGTGCTACGTGAGGCAGAGTCGTGGTCCAGCTTAGAGGCTGAGGTCACTGCGTTGCTAGCGGAGCGTGCATATGACAAGGCTGCCGAGAGATTGAGCGAGGCTAGCAGAAGTATGCCTGTGTTTGCGGGAACTCCGGAGTATGAGCCTCGTCGTGCGTTGATGGTATCCCTCCAAAACCAACTCGAGGCTGCCCTCAGTTCCGCATTGGTCGGTGCAATCAACTCGGGCGATACGGCGCTTTGTAGGAGCTTTTATGGAATATTTTCTAACATACAGAGGGAGAGTGAGTTCAGGAACTATTACTTCGGCTCTCGGAGAGCAGGGCTGGTTGCTTCGTGGCAGAGCGAGGTCCTGGAAGATACGGAACTGTCAGTGCCTGCGGTGCCGAGACAGACGTTCAGCGCCTTCTGGGCAACTTTTTGCGCCAGTTTCCTGGCCGTCCTCAATGCAGAGCGCACGTCTATTCCTGCTATCTTTCCTGATCCTCAAATCACGCTCTCAACATTCATCACTTCCACTCTGTCCATCCTACAGCCTTCATGTCCACAGCGCCTTGCGTCCCTCTTCAACATCACCGGTTCATCTGCTCTCAAGGATATCATAGCTATCTACAAAACGACAGAAGAGTTCGCGGGGAGCACAGACAAAATCATGGAGAAAATACAGTTCTCTGTTATCCCCATGGACAGTACTTTGGATGGCCCTTTGCCTCCAAAGCACACCCGCCGCCGCTCCACGCGTATGTCCATGTCCTGGCGGTCAAATTCAGCCACGAATTTTTCACGAGCGCAACAGTCCACACTCAATGATGTACTTGATTGGGACCAAGCACTCTTTCAGGCGTTTCTAGATTTCCAAGTCGACTATGGGACACTGGAGCGGCGCCTCCTTTCTGATGACCTATCTTTTGCCTCCACACTCACCCCTAACAAGAACCCAAGCACTGACCCGGCTCGCCTTCTTCGCGAGCGCGCGGTCGATGTGTTTAGTGCTGCAGAGGACAGCCTCGTACGCTGCATGTCCTTCACATATGGATATGCTGCTCCAGGACTCATGTTCGCGTTGGACTCCTCTCTTGCTTCGTTTGTTGACTCCTGGACCCAATCGCTGACTGCGAATCTTTCTGCCCCTTCGGGTGCCCCAGCAGAATCCGGAGACGACCTTGCAGATCTGGATTACTCCCCGCAGGACTGGAGCAACATTCAACTCATCTTGCACCTCCTCGCGTCTACACGAGCGGTGCTTGATCGGCTCGGCACTTTTGAGGGTAAGCTGCGAGCTGCACTCGTGCAGATTGCTACAGCATTCCGACTGGCGCAGCACGAAGGCGGGGTGTATACACCTGGTGCAACCAAAGGTGCTGGTTTGCTCCTGGCGCAGTCTTCCCTGAACAGCGCAGCTTTGCACGATCTCTTATCATCCGCAGAATCCCAACCCCCTGTTCCACTACTCACTACAACGCGGACATCCATTGCGTCCCTCGCCAGAGCCCTTCAGTCATCCCTGCAGCACACCCTTCTTTCCCCCTTACATACACATCTCTCATCCTATGCATCCCTTGCTCTCTGGGCGGTACCGGGTGATCCAAAGTCTATGCGCACGACCGGCGATCTGCACGTACCTGTGTTTTCGCTTTCCCCCAGCGATATCGTTCAACGCGTTGCAGAGGGGCTGTTGAATCTGCCACGGCTGTTTGAGGTATATGCAGACGACGATGCACTAGGCTTCTCGCTTAACACGCTCCCGAATGTCGATGAAGCCTATCTGAGTGGCCTGAGTGAACATATGCATGCCCAATCCTCTGAACTTGGGCACAACCGACGACCTTCACTCATCTTACCCCCCAAGCCGGTAGTGCTGAGCCCGGAGGCAGTTGCAGCAGCCTGGCTGTCCTCCCTCGGACATTCTATTCTATCCCACCTTACCAGCAGCGTCCTGCCGAAGATCCGTACGCTTTCCATCGCAGGAGCTGCACAGCTCTCATCGGATCTTGGTTATTTGTCGAATATTGTGAGGGCACTCAATGTTGAGTATGAGGAATTGGATAGGTGGAAAGAGTATGTGGGGATGAACGACGAGGAAGGAAGTCGGGTGGTTGGAGAGAAATTACCTGGAGATCAGGTGTTAGTGCTAGTAGCGAAGATGAGAGGGTGGATGTGACGATACGTAATTGCTGAAGTTTTTTTGCTTGTCTCAGCCAGATGTATACTCGGGTTCAACTACGGAGACAAATTCAACTGAAATGTTCAAATTACGAGGTGAAAGTGTGAGTATATTAGAATCAGGGTCGACCTATGACGCGGACAATTCTGCATATATCCAGGAGAGGATATGACGGGTCACTGCATATTCTGATGCTCTTGTATGGTATTTTCTGTAGTACGTAGTAGACACAACATTATCATGCACTGATCATCATGATGCATGTTTAAATAACTAGTGGTGATATATGGTACAGATCAGCAGATGCAAAGCAAATAAAAACTATCGTGCATATGGATGGAATGAATGCTGTCCACGACTCGACATTCTCGATGGACCCAGTCCCTGGTTCATTGGCATGCGTCCTGCATTCGCGTTCGGGGTAACAGCGCCAGTCATGCCCTGCCGCATGCGCATCCCCATGTTGTTCATCCCCATTCCTACACCTGCGCCCGTAGTGTTCATCATCCCCATCCCTGGCATTCCCATCCGCATGGCGTTCATACCCATACCACCCATTGGACTTATACCCGCCATCATGTTCATCCCCATGCCGCCCATACCACCCATACCGCCCATACCACCTACACCGCCCATACCGCCCATACCATTCATACCTCCCATGCCACCCATGCCCATGCCCATCATCATGGGGTTCATCATACCCATGTTCGCTGCTCCCATCATGGGCATTTGACTCATCACACGCTGATAAAGCATGTTGGTGGCTGCGGAGTTGGGCTGTTGTGGGAAAGCCATCGCGGACGTGTTGGGCGTGCGTGATTCGGAGTCGTTGAAATAGGGCTCGCGGCTACCCTGTTGCATGTTTCGCGCCTGATCGCGCTGGCTTCGAGGTTGAGCAGCTTTCACTTCAATCTGTCGATATGTTGAGAGGAAAATGTGTTCGGTAAACGCATCCATACGTACCTGCTTATCATCCAACATCAACCCGAGTTTTCCCACAAACTCATCAGAATTATTTGAATCCTCAAAAGTTACAAAGCCAAAGCCTTTGGAACGGCCCGACTCGCGATCGACCATGACTGTCGCATCGACGACTTTGCCAAACCGCGAGAAAAACTCGCGCATTGTGTCTGCATTGGTGGTGGGAGCGAGACCACCAACAAAGTACCGCGTGTTTCTGAGGTGCTCTTCTCTGGGAATCGCGCGTTTCGGGTCAATCTATCGGCTACGTTAGTGAGATTGAAAAAAATTGCAAGACGGATACACTGACAGCTTTCCCGTCCAAATTATGCTCCCTTCCGGTGACAGCATTCACGCTTTCCGGTTCTTCGAAGGTCAAGAAAGCGAAGCCCCTTGAACGGCCATCCGGGTCACGCATAATGGTACAAGCATCCACCTTAAATGCTCATCAGCATCATAACCCGAGCACAACATTCATCGACAGCTTTAATCCAAAAATAAATTACCTTGCCAAACTGGGAAAAATACGTCCTCAGACCCTCTGCTCATAGGAAGGACAACATAGGATAGTAGTCAGTAAATAGAAGTTGATTGTCATTGCATGGGTGTATACCATCTGTAGTGTCCCAGTTAAGGCCGCCAATAAACATTTTGCTATCGGAGGTGACGACCGTAAGTGAGGCAAGGATCCGTAGGTGAGGCATGTAGTAAGAGTAGAGCGTGTCGATGGGTCCAAGGAAGTATCCAGAAAGATATAAGTGATTAGTGACCAATTATAGCAAGTAGCCATGAGAGTATGAAAGACAGAAGCATAGGCGATGCGCAGAGTGTAGGTGCAGATAGTAAGCTCGACTGTAAGCAGTAGTAGCAGTGCAGCAGCATGTACTGTAACTGTCAGGTTCCCATTCGTTCATCTTTCATGAAAGAACGACAAGGGTAAACTATCGTGCAAGACATAGCGGAGACTGAGTCTAGAAGTGCTTCGCCCAAGAAAATACGGGGACAAATAACCATACATGTGGTAAGCATGTACTTACCCTTCGTCTTTCATTTCTGAAGGTCGGATAGGCCTGTCCGCATGACTGTCGGTCGGTCCTTCGTGCGTTGCTATTGCCGAAGGCCCACCTTGTGCACTCGGGTTTGGTGGGAGGGGCAAAGGTGGTTTCTGGATACGCTCCTGGCTCGGTGTCTGTTGGTACGCAGAGAACTGCTTTGCAACCTGCGCCGAATATGACAAAGGGTCGTTTTTTGAAGACTGAGGTTTTGCAGGTAGAGATGATGCCGACATGGTCGTTGCTGAAATCTCCATTTTCACAGGCTCAGGATTCTTGTCTGCTTGCGGAGGAGCCTCTGTGGTAGGGGAGGCCTCATCATCCAGTGGGACAGTAAACTCGTCATCGTACAGGTCTGTAGAATGTAAGTAGTTGCCCTAGAGCCGGTGACATGCAACAATGCTCACCTCCGTAGAGGTCAGAATCTGGATTTTCCTTGGAGCTGGTCATGTTCAAGAAATCGTTAGTAAGTCGAGGCCTGTCCGTGTGGGTGATATTACTTGTCGTGGTCACCAAGTGGTCACTGTCCAAGGTAAAGAATCAAAATACCGAGTCCTGTGCACTTTCAGGAATGATGCTCAACCAAACAACCTATAAATAAAGCTTATATTTATAATATAGAAATAAAATACAGAAAATAATAAACAATTTTTGCTTGCTGAAAACTACGGATGCCGACTAGGGTGCCAGTCACGTCTGCCTCACGCCAGGTCAAGTTGCACGTCTCATGCACAGCAGATAGAATGCTGGACTGCCGTGTTGGCGATAGTATTAGTAAGGGGAAAGAACTATTGTGGGCGACCGGAGCATGCAAGGGTGCAAGGGTACTAATTCTTACTATCTGGACGTGGTTTGCTGCGATCTCCTCCATAAATGCCTCCTGTCTACAACATGAAATACATAATTCTTTATTCCAACATCGGAACCTAGTCATACTGATGTACATTCAGTACAATGCCTTGATGAAAGTACATGCGCAGATATTGACTGAAAGTAAGAATAGCTGACGTGACAGAAAAATGACAGGACGTGTGCGACAATCAGAAGTGAAAGACCTTGATAACAAGCTGTGTGAAAATCGCGAACAGAGGATATGGCCAAAGCAAAGACATACGTTTACTGATTGGAGACCTTGAAAGATGTAACCTGGAACGTGTATTAAGAATCGGAGAACTGCAAGGGCGCTGCATGATGAACGTACTTGCTCCTCACCCATCGCAGCGGTGACTGTTACCATAACGGTGTCTGCGACTTCGAAGCCAGCTAAGATCTCCTCACCAAGCTTGCTTTCAGGAAGCTTGACATCATCCTTAGTACCTCCGTCAGTGTTCATGAGATTGAGGAAGCCGTCGTCGACACCGAGCTACTGGTGGTTTGAGTAACCACAGGAGACGAAGGTAAACGGCATACTCACGAGCTGGTACTCAGTACGGTTCACGTTGGGAACGTCCATGTTGTGGGTGGAAGGGGAAATATCTTCCTATAAAAAAGACGATACGGAGGCCGTAAGCGGTAGCACTTATGACCAAGTCAACTATTGATAATTTACCATCTTTTTGTCAGTGAAGATCTGTGTGATCGGAAATTGAAGCAGCAATTCGTAGGTTTAGTGGAACATAGACGCACGTCGACACCGACGAGATGGACCTTCGCGTGACCGTGTTTCCCGGTCTTAGAGGTGGACATCTCAACGATCTTGCAGGGACGACCTGGAATGAGGTTGTCGGGCCGGCAGTGCAGGGAAGATACAGTCTAGCGCACCTTTTATGACAACGTGACCGTTTTTGCGGAGCGCAGAACATTGCATAGGGAAAGTGAGCGAGGCACCTGCGCTAGCCTAAATGATGATCATCGCGAGATCAGTTGTCTAACATGATCGGGAAACATTGTAGATAAAATAGGCGGACCTGCTCGAACTGCTGGTTGTGTTGCTCATCGTCAGACATGATGACAGAATAAGAGGAGAAAACAAAAAATCTATGAACTGGATAAGAGGGAGATGGCGATGGACGAAAGATTTGGCCTGTAGCAAAAAAGCGATATAGCTTTCAATCTCCGATGGATGTTTCCCGTTACTCCTCCGAAGTACATAGTCACGCATAAGCGACAACGAACGACCATCTTTCAAGCTTGCACCAATCTGTAGATCAGGTACAAGTCGGTTATATTACATAGCTGCCATGCACCCGTTTGGCGGTACACCGATATGTCCTAGATGCAGCAAGGCTGTTTATGCTGCAGAACAAGTGAGCAGCCTCGTTTCATGCTTCGCGATTTCTTATTGATATCCGACAGGTGATGGGACCTGGTAGGAAGGTGGGCTGATCGATAGTACTCTGCAATACAAAATGTTATTAATTAACGTAATCAGCTCTATCACAAGGTGAGTTCACCCACACGCCTAGGTTCGTGTGATTTAACAATAAGTTCGGTCAGCCTTGCCTGGCCTGCACGACATGTAATAAGAGGTTAGACTCATTGACGCTTCTTGAACACGATCAGGAGGTACGTCTTGCCTATGAGGTTGCTATGCATCGCGTAGCTTACCCCCTTCCCTGCTTAGCCATACTGGTAGTCCCCACGACTCTTCATGTCATTCAATCATTGATCTGAATTACAGCAAAACATGTCACGTTCGAAATTTCGGCACTCGCGACCTGAGACAGGCCAATCTCCCCCATCGCAATGACATGGCCACACCTCCACCACTTCCTACATCACCTGTGCGCAACTCCTTCCCTGCACCCACTTTCATACGTGGTGAATCAGTCGATCTAAGCCAGCGACAAGGTGCGCGATCACCGGTGCGCGCGCAAAACTCAACCACAGGACGCTATACGAATGGTGCCATGTCGCCATCGCCCATCCTCAAAGCGAACTCGGTCCTCCCCGCACGGTTCAATCGCTCACCCAACAATCCTATCGTCGAGCTTAGCTCTGAAAACACGAATCAAACTGTCAACACAATCTTGCACCACGAGGGGGTGAGAGAAGAGACGCCGGCGGAATCTACGCCACCTCCGGCCCTCACGTTTACGGGGACAGCTACTAGCACAGTACGCATCGGCGACATGCCGCGTACTGTCCCACTGAGCCCAACAAAATCAGCAAGCAATGGAACTAATACTACGTCTACCCCGAAATTATCTTCTGTAACACTTGCACGTTCAAGTTCATCTCCGATGACGCCATTGCAGCCAACTTCCACCGGCACAAGGTATGGCGTAGCATTTGGTAGCGGTGGCACTCCCGTAAAGGCATTTTCTGCGGGCGCGACTCCAACATGTCCGCGATGTGGGAAGAATGTTTATTTCGCTGAACAGGTAATTTTTATCGAGGAGCTGGTGTGAATTTGATTGATATGCGTGGGATAGATGAAGGCCATAGGAAAGACTTGGCACAAGGGATGTTTGAGGTGCAAGGAGTGCAATACTCCGTTAGATTCCACTAGATTGACCGAGAAAGACGGGGATCCCCTTTGCCACCGATGTTACTCAAAGGTACGATTATCCCCTTTTTTCTTGTTTCCACATTTCTCATGTGCGATGTAGCTGCACGGCCCAGCAGGAAATGGCTATGCTTTGCTCGGCAAGGCCGGCGGTTAGGCATGTATGTCGGCGACTCGGCACACCCGACTGCACGATTAGTACCAATTTTCACTGTCATATAAATGGACGTTATGTGTTTCTGTTCACTGTTTTCTTGATTTTACGAACTGTTGTTTTCCGATGAGTTCCTACTGTACTGCCACTCATTTTCAATTGATGGTGTATCAATACCTTCCACTGTCTCCGCTAGTATTCGCTTTCACATCCACTCGTCCATAGATTGCTCAATGCTTTCACCATTTTTGTCGAGTTGCCAATAGTCAAGCTTGTGGTACTGTCATGTTCACTATAGATGAGTATGCAATAAACGGCCTCGTGTATCTCGAGGGATGTCATAGATGAGCTCAGGGTACCGTATGTCAGATCACCATAAAAAACAAGAAAATTTCCGGCAGACTAGAATAGTGGTGTAGCTCCAATGGAAGAATCATTCTAAGATCGACAAACCACGGAGAATAACTACCTGAAAATGCTTCACATTCAAAACATACAGAGGGTATATCCTGTAGATCCGTCTACTACACATACAAGCTTGTTGTACAACCAAAGACTCGAGTTACGCCTCATAACGAGCAATTCAGCAAGTCAAATCAATGATGTCGTTATCTGCCACAACTATTCTCGTTGATTGGCCCTTGAACGTCGACTCGACTCGGCCAGGGCGTTTGTTTTTGACGTGAGATAAATTATTCCCATTCTTGGCTTTCTCTCTGGCCAGCAGCAGGGGTGCCTTGACAGAAAGTTTTGTGGGTGGTAATGGCACATCGGAATCACTAGAGATCTCAATGACATCGTCAAACTTGTGGATAGACTGCACGAGTGATGGTGAATTCGGGCGCGTGATCAAGCCTGACGAGCGCGGGGATGTCCGCTGCGGCGTTTTCCTTGGAGATCTGGTTACAGCGGATTGGAGGGATTCAGAGTCGGACGATTTGGTATGCTTCTTAGAGCAGGTTTGTGAGGACTGCTGGGGCATATGAGAGCGAATAGAATTCGCGGGCTCTATGAAAGGATCGTCAGAAGTACTGATGAAACCTGACATCGGGAAAGGGCGAGGAGCATGCGCGGTGACACGGGGTTCCACAACTGCTTTCTTTGGACGGACTGTTGTCTTCTTCGGAGGGGATGAAAGTGGGAGAGCATCCTTATCGCTACCGCCTTGTGCGATGAAAACATCTTTCTTTTTCCTCTCCGTCATGTTCGAGATATCAATGATGTCGTCAAGCTTGCGCATCGGCTGTATAAATGATGTTGAATCCATGGGCCTGATTAAACCTGACGAGCGCGGGGATGTTTGCTGCGATGATTTTCTTGGAGACTTAGTTATGTAGGATTGTGGAGAATCCGAGTCAGATGATTTCGTATGTTTCTGAGAACCAGTTTGGGACTGCCGAGACATATCAACATGAACAGTACTCTCAGGCTCCAGGAAAGGATCATCGGAAGCATTGGTGATTGGGACAGAGGGAGGAGCAAGCCCGCTGTCCTGCCGTTTCACCACGGCTTTCTTCTGACGGGTAGGTTTCTTCTTCGTAGGGGCTAGAACAGGGAGGGAATCTCCATCGCTATCTCCCTGCGCAGTGGAAGCAGCCTTCTTCTTCCCATCTGTCTTATTCGATCGCTTGGTCTTTTTCTCCAGCTTTCTGCGCTGGATTTCCTCAAAGGCTTCGACGAGCTCCGGCTCCACAGTCTGCACCATACATGCTGGCATCCACACACGAAGGTGGCTCTTGGGGTCTGGTGGAGGTTTCTTTCCCTTTCCCTTGCCCTTTTGCTTTCCGCCATCCTCATCCTCATCCTCATCATCCCCTTCAGTATCGTCGAAGGCAGCATCTACCTCGATTGGGGGCCTTATTCCCTGAACGCCGCCTCCAGCTAGTTGTACAAGCTGCGCAGGGGCGATCTCCAGCCGGTACTCAAGAATTCCATCCGTAGATGCGTGCCGTCGCGAGGAGTGAATCTTGACAATCAGCCTATCTTCTTCTGCTTCGGATTCAGTATCACTGTGCTCTTGCTCCTTTCGGTTGTCTTTGGTTGGAGAGTGGAGCTTCATCGACGAAAAGTACTTTGTAATCATCTTCGAGGGCGTTCCCGGCGCAAGTTTGCCTGTTGTCTTGCTCTTTTTAGGGCTCATCGGTAAACCTCTACGTTTCTTCTCGTCCTTTTCCATTGCACCACGCCGCAGAATACGTTGCACGGCGCTTGGCCACAAAACTGTGCGAAAACGCTTGATGATCACGTCCTTCACACCCCATTCGAAGTACAGTTCGCAAAGTGCAGAAATTTTACCAATGTCGGGCTCTTGTTCCCAAGTAATTTCTCGCGTAGGTTTACCCTCTGTCTCGCTCGTGATAGGATTGGTGTAGGATAGTAGAATATCGACATTAGGAAAATCATCAGGAATCTTCTTTGCGAGTGCAGGTTTCTTCGATCCGATGAGGCCACTCTTGTTCGTACGCAGTTCCTCGCGCACTTCGTCACGCCAAGTGTCAAGCCACTTCTCTAGCTCCTCGCGGGTGAGGGAGTTGGCAGCTTCTAGCAGTTGGTCTCCGAATCCACAACGTGCGAGGGCAGCGGCAATGAGCTTCCCGCAGCCTTGAACGCCAGCCTGATGGTAGTCTCCGCCGGAGAGGAGGCCAATTAGAATACAGCCTCCTCGGGAGAGACAGATATCGTCGTGGGAGAGGATATCAGCGGCGCGATACGTCACGACGTGGTTTCCGTCATCACGTCCGTCGGCGTTTTTCACTGGGTGCGCCCGGTTTCCGGAAAGTGTATTGCTGGGACTATACAAAAGTTAGCTTTCGACAGTATGCTCAGGGTGATAGGATTTACTTGCGAATAACCATAGTGGCACCAAATAGAAAGTTGTCAACATCATCGGAGAGGACAGCATCGATGATTCCCATATGATTCAGGTACGCAAGCTCAGCTTCGGCCTCGCCAGGAGCCTGTACATCATAAATCTTCTTTTCGTCATCACTTTTCGCGTAGACGCACCGTTCTCCATTCAAAACCAAAAGCAACGATGATATTTTTCATTCCAGTAGTGAGCCAGTGCGCGTTGCCACTTACTCTCTTCCCGCGTTTGACAGAAGGCCTTTTTGGACCATCGAATACGAAGAGTGGGAGGAGAGGCATGCTCATGAGTCTGGAACAGCGAAAGAAGAGTGTACGCAGTTCCGGATTCTCTCCTTCTTTACCGTACGCGGCATGGAAGAACCAAATTGAGGCATCAATGCCTATGCGAAAGCCTCGTCGACCACCAGCATTTGCTTCAAATCCTTGGGTAACAGATAGATGTGTTAATGACTGTGTTTGTCCAGCAGGTCGTAGCACCTATTAGACCGTGACTTAGAGCAAACTTTCGTATCAACTCATGCAACAAACCTCCCAGAGTCCCGCTACACCCATATCCTGCAATAGCCAAAGCAGAGATCACAAGAAGAGGAAAGGTATCGATAATCGCAAGGCAGCCTCAGTTCAGTAAGTGAGTTGCAGTAAAGTTGAATGTCGTGCATGCACGTGACCGTGCCGGTCCCCACCTCGCTCTTTCCGGAGTCCGGACCATCAATCTATATTGACTTATACTACTAGGCTACTGGGAAATGTTCTCGCTGCAAGAAATTGGACTTTCGAGATAAATGCTGTCCCACAAGACATCATGGACAAGCAGCAGGCAATCTTGCTTTTTAAGTTTACCTCCAACTTTCAGCAGAGTCTAGTAACCCTCAATCGACTGTGCTTCAACTCGGATTCAGCACTCAGGTAAGCTTTGCGACTACCCTCAAAATTCACCTCAACGATTGACCAGAACCGTCACTACCGCCAGCTTGCAAAATTATGATGTCATCACCAGTTGAGCCTTCCGTAATATGGCATGATGAAGCGATAGTGCGATTTGAGTGGTCTGCTGGGGTTTATGACAATTGTTGACACCCGGGCCCCGAGTATCGGACAGTTAAAAACGTGCATGAGCTGCCTGTGTCGAAAACGGAACACTAGTATTAATGTAGCTGCCCCTCCATTTGCTAGAAATATTCAAGATACACACTTGGGCTTACTGTTCACGAATTTCATAAGCGGAATGATTGCATTGACGTTTGAGAGTAACAACAGGAAGACGCTCGGAGTCTGAAAACGTTAGTGAGTGACAGAAAGCTTTTGGTAGGCAGTGGCCCATGCAGGCGCGAATCGGGCACAATGCAAAAATCGCTGCCGGGTGTGTGATCAAAGAGTCAGTTGCAGGGGGCGAGGGTTGAGAGTTAGTAGGTGTAGGGTAGGGAGTGGATAGTCAGAGATTGGAGTGGTGACAAATGGCTGTAGTACCTAGAACAAAGCGCAACAGTACTAGCTTGAGTAGTATATTTGAAGAATACCCAAATACTTAGACAGGCCTAAGTAGGGGGACCAGCAAAGGGGCCACTAGTACTTTGTATTTAGTTAATCGAGACGTGCGGCTGCTGACGAGCCTCGCAATTTGGCACAGCTGAATTGTAGCCACGACAGACCACAATGCGGTTGCATGCTATGATCGCACTGGATCCAAGCTTGTTCCGATAAACAAGGTAAGGCCCTCGTGGAATTTGATGGAGGAATTGATTGAAGCCTGAAACGTTGGAGTTGAGTGAAAGAAGTGTTAAAGTTAATTTGTCAGCAAGCTCATTTTTGAGCGGAGCCCATAAACGACTGGAGAGAGGGTTCGGAGATTGATTTACATCTTGCTCAGCATCCTCCAATTCAATTCGTTGCACTCGCCGTCACGCTCCCGAGCCTTTTCCCGTTGACATCCCAGTTTAAAAATGTGGAGGCCTGCTACTCGCGAGGTTACTGGAACAAATGAAGGTTGGTCCAGTTTTTGTGACAGAACCTTAAATCATCTCACAAATGGTCTGTCAGTTCCCCTGGGCACCCGTCGTCGGTTTGGACCCGCACCCGCAGAAGAAACTTCGCGCCCGCAACTTGCCCAGCCATCTCCCTCTGCTTATCCAAAACAGTCCAATCAAGACCAAGACTCGAGGAGGGGGAGGGAGGAGACCCCCACCAATTCTCAGGGTAAGCCCATCATTCTTGAACACCGACTTCCCAAGTCGTGCTTCCTTGCCAAGCATTTCTCTATAGCAGGTCCTGTGAGATTTGCTGGTGATCCTAGCAGCTCGTCTGTTGCGATTGCTGTTACAACCTTACTAATCACTAACTGACTGTGTTACTAACCCTGATACCATGTGCTTTTCACTTACCCACAGCTGACGCTAATGGTGCTCGCAAAAGGCGCAGCCGCTGGGGAGAAGCAAAGACAGACATCCCTGGTTTGCCCACTGCCATATCCGCTGCCGGCGTTTCTCAGGCACAACTCGACAATTATGCAATTCACCTTAGGCTGGAAGAGATTAATCGTAAGCTGCGGTTAAATGATTTCATCCCTCCTGAGCGTGAGCGGTAAGTTTGCGATAATCTGACTTCTACAAACGCATGTGCTCATTCTGGCATCAGTTCACCCTCACCTCCACCCACATATGATGGTCATGGTCGCCGTACTAACACCCGCGAGGTCCGCTATCGTAAGAAGCTCGAAGACGAGCGGATTCGCCTTGTCGATCGCGCTATGAAGAATGATCCCAACTTCCGCCCTCCTGTCGAATACCACCAGCAAAAGCGTTCTCAACGTCCATCCGAAAAAGTTTACATTCCTGTCAAGGAATTTCCTGAAATCAATTTCTTTGGTCTTCTTGTCGGTCCTCGTGGTAACAGTTTGAAGAAGATGGAGAGGGAAAGCGGTGCCAAAATCAGTATCCGTGGCAAAGGAAGCGTAAAGGAAGGCAAAGCTCGTCCTGACCAGTACGCTGACGATGCAGAAGAAGATCTCCACTGTCTCGTTCTCGCTGATTCTGAAGAGAAAGTTGCAGCATGCGTGAAGATGATCAACAGGGTCATTGAAACAGTAAGAAGTCCAATTTGCCACCATCGATCTTTTACTCAAGGTTTTCTAGGCTGCCTCCACTCCCGAGGGTCAGAATGACCACAAGCGCAATCAGCTCCGCGAGCTTGCTGCATTGAACGGTACCCTTCGTGACGACGAAAACCAGATTTGTCAGAATTGTGGCGGTCTCGGTCACCGAAAATACGACTGTCCAGAACAGCGCAACTTCACAGCTAACATCATATGTCGTGTCTGTGGTAGTGCAGGCCACATGGCGCGTGACTGTACCGTTAACAAGGACCCCAACGCTATCGTTATGGGCAGCCCGCCTCCTATGAACAAGGGAGGGTTCGACTCTGAGTACGCTAGCCTGATGGCAGAGCTTGGCGAGAGTGGCAGAGGCACAGGCGGCGATACTGCCAAGAGCTCGTGGGGTGCCCCCAGCGCTGGTCATGACATTACTGCAGGCGGGTCCAACATTCCACCTTGGCGTCGACCAGAGTCCTGGCAATCCAACAATCCTCCACAAAATCAAGGATACCGCCCACCCCAAGCTTACGGTGGCTACAGCGCTCCTGGGTACAGCGCGCAGTGGGGCCAGCAAAGCTACCCAGGTTACGGCTCACAGGATTATGCAGCGAACTACGCCCAGTACTACCAACAGCAATATGCTCAGCAACAGCCCTCTTAGTGACGAGTCTTTGCCTGCCGGTAAACTCACCTAATAGCGCCATAATTTCCGCCCACTTGACCAAGATTTGTTTCCGCATTCATCTCTCACAACAGCTCGTTCTTCCCTCATTTTCGGGTGAACCTTGGAGTTCAGGAATCGTACTCACTGCAGCTGACATCCAGCATTGTTTAGGACCGTTATTGATAGCAGGGTAGCTCTTATTGATTGAATTGATTGTAGCTCACGATTCCTTGATGAATTTCATCCTATGAATTTCCAAGCATCATGCCTGGACTTGTGCTGTTCCCTGCGAGTTTGAGCTTGAACGTTTGAACCCTCGTAAAATTGAGTCACGACCAGAATCATATCGCCGGGAGTCTGGGTGATTGGTATAATTGGTCACGTATTGACGAACTAATCATTCCCTCCCCATCGCAAAATCATAGTGAGTGTGAACGTACTTGTACAGTATGCGAGTCATAAGCAGTGGTAAACAATACAACAAGTAACAGACCCTGGCATGTACGGAGATCAAAGAACAGATTGAACAATGAGTAAATTGTAGAGAAGAGATGATATTCAATGTAAAATATCCACCGACGTAGCATTGCAAATACAATCAAGGCTAGAATGTAGCTGTGAAGTTGCGATAGGCCTCCTGCCCAATTACTTCTTCGATTTCACCCCCAGTCTGCAGGGGTGGCATTTTCTCCCTCTTGAACGTCATGATCTTTTGGAGTCGAGCACGCCAGTTGCTGATTACCTCGACTTCCTTGGTGTCTCGCTCTGTGCGTTCAAACACAGACGCAAAACAATCCGCCAGTAAGCTGAGTTGCCTGACTAGCAAAGGGAGCTGTTCCGCCGATATGAGCTTGAAATCGCCGACAGGTGTAAAGTCACTCATGCCAGAGGCACGTTGGATAGTGACCTTGAAATACTCGTTTTCGTGGATGTTATTAGAAAAGGCAGCGATTGCGCCAAGGGAATGGGGTTCGATGACGATGTTCACGAATTGGAACTGAGTGGCAAGTGTGTCAAACCGATAGGGGATTCCAGAGTCATTCCACACGATTCGGACATAGTCATTTCCAATATGACGTTTTTTATCGACGCAGTACTTGTCGTGAGGTTTGGATGGCATCATCGTAGCGGTGTGGTAAAGGACTTGACCTATATCATCCCACCATGCATAGGCGTATTCGCCGTCTTCGTCCGGACTCAAACCACCCGCATAAACGTCGACTTGACCTCGGAGATTGATGAGTCTGCCAATGCCCTCGAGGAACCTTGTGTAAGCAGGCGACCCATGGGTGTTCCGTAAAATATCAAGTTCGTGTGTCTGGCCAGGTGCAACGTACATGATTCCCACTTTATGGGTATCAATCACGGGAATCTGATCCAAAGACCGGAAGAGGGCCGGAAGTAACGCTGCATCGACCATCCGCTGGCTAGCGGGTTGGTTCCTATCAGGGTAAGGGGAAAGCTGGAGGGCGAAGAAAGCGGGATCGACGGCAACGTATTTTCGACGTTGAGAAGGAGCAGTATTACTCCACACATAGCCAGTGATTGGATCTGGTGCTGGCGGTGCAGCTCTACCATCATCCCCTACGACGACAGTTGTGATTGTGTCCTGGAATGGATGAGTCCATTAGTCTGTGAACAAGAGTTCCGACTTACACTACGAGGATTCGTTGCTAGCGATCGATCGACGCCTGCATCGGGGCGCTCAGGGCGCGGAACATCGCGCTCCATCATCATGCCCGCAGCCACAGAAACCATATCAGGATCAACATCACCGGGCCCAACTAAGGGTACATTTTCTAGCTTGCAGAGGAACTTGGTCAACCCAGAAGGGCGGCGAGATAGGACTTCAATCCAACCAAGGCGAGCCAAAGCGCGGATGGTGACGACAGAATTGCCCAAAATCCATGTCTTTTCACTGACAGCAGGGTCCGGGGATGCCAGATTATTTGGGTTCATCACAATCTCACTCAGCGTCGAACGAGCAGGTCGTGGATCGGCGCTGGCGTATGCATATCGCGCCAGCCAGTCGAAGCATACCTCGGTAGGTTCGTCAATATCATCCTTTCCCTCGTTTGCTAGTAGCAATTGGCGAGTGATATATGAAATATGTCGATGACGATGTGGAAGCTTGACTGCTAAGAACCAAACATATACCACATAGAACGAAATCGACCGAACATACTGAGACATTCCCCATGATATTGCGGGAGTTGCACCAGGACGTCGATTGTGATGCTGAAGGTATTGCAGCGCAACACCAAACACCATTTTGAAGTCTTCTTCTCGCAGATTAGCATGTAGCGCGCGGATGGAGCCGACAATGGAGAGGAAGCTGAGGATGTGGACAGCCATGTCTGGATTGGACATGATCTGCGACAGCTTCTCCAAGATTGATGGTAGGGACCTCTTGAGCGAAGGCAGAAGCTCGAAGGCACATAACGTCAAAGCCTGCAGGCAGCAGGTGATGGTCGTGGGCTGACTATCCAACCCTTTCAGAAGCACATCAACAATAGTGTGTCGCAACGGCAAGTCGAAGTGCCGCCGATAGCTGATGAGGACGGTGAGTGTGTGAAATGTCAGCCCATGAGCGTCGCGAGGTTTGAGACCGAGAGGCCATCGATCAATACTGGATGCCAATCCGCCGCATGCCAGTGCAGAACAGAGAGATGTCAGCAACCTCGCGATCACCTCACGACATTTGGGGCCGCAAAACAGGTGTTTGTTTGCGAGTTGGACGGGAAGATGACAGAGTACATAGGAGAGAATTTCCCAATTTCTTTCTTTCTCTAGGACGTCGAAGATGGAAGACAAATAAGAGTCGATGGGTAGGACACCAATAGACTCGGATACTGGATCATAGGAAAAAATGCCCTCGCTTGGATTGTCCGGGTCTACCGAGGTGAATGGAAGAGATTCGGGAAATTGCCAGAGGGTCTCCTGCGTTTTTACCTGAGTTGTACTGGGCGATGGCGTTAACAATGGTGCTCTCGACCGACTGCGGCTGCCTGCCGAGTGATTTGGCTTGAGTCCTCTCCCACGAGATGCTCGTCTCCCATCACGTTCTTGAGTACCTCGATGTTGTGGTTTGCGCACATGAGAGTCATCGTTGTTTAGGTCACCAGAACTAGCCCTCTCATCGTCTGACTGCTGCGCTTGTCCAAAAAGCGATGGCTCTGGTATCCGGCCAATCAGCGATGCCAAGGTCATGATATTGCCATCCGGGTCATAATGGGCGTCAACGAAATAAAGGCGATGATCCCTGTCGGCACGGATTCGCATGGTGAACTGGAGAACAGTGAGACGAGTGCGGGGGGATTTTGCCTGGCCAATGAGCTGGACTAACGTGTCGAATACCTGGCCTGCTAAAATGACATTACGCTGAAGTAGTGCGTGAGGAGTGAATGCGAGTTGGCTGAATATGGAAACCAACGACACTACTGCTACAGCTGCTCGAGCCAATATTGGCTCTGATACAGGGGAAGCGACCAATGGAGGGCGGACACTCTCATGTTCTTGAGAGTGTTGGGACTGAGAGCGAGAACCCGCAAGGGATGACAGAATTGACATGACAGAGGGCATATTTGAATCTCTATCTCTCGCATTTCCGCCACGGTGCTCTGACTGCTTTCGTGAGAGCATAGGAGTTACAACAGCGGAAGCACTACTGGAGGAAAATGCAGGTGATACTGGCGTGTCAGAAGTGTTGGCACATCCAGCGTCATCGTCATCCTCTTGTACTCCTCCTTCGACAGCAACAGCTGTCAAAAGGTCTATCAATTCCCGTATAGGTGCGAAGAGAGCCGGAGTCTCGGGCTCTGAAGATGGGGACACCGATGCTGACGCAGGATGCGCCTCCACTGCACGAAGGACTACTTCATCGCCTAATATCCTCCATGCCACACTGCTGTCGAATGTCAGGTCTTCCTGCGGGTTGTCTGCCTGCACCCGACAAAAATCGAACACTAGGTCTGCCAGAGACTTCCTGTAGCTAGGCATGTCCTTGAGAGAGTCGTAGACGGATCGTAATGCCTTCATGATTTCCAACCGCGTTAGCGCTCGGGTAGGAGCAAATAGAGTGGGATTTGAAAGAATATCCTCCCAGCTCTTCAACCAATCTGGCGATGCAGGTGACAGATCATGTTGTTCAAACATCATGCTTGGGAGTTTGGCGGTGTCTGCATCGGTGAGATGGTCCGCAATAAAGAAGAGCGTGGTGGACAGCAGCGGAATCATGTAGGTTGAATGGTCTCGAGCCAACAAGGATGAAAGGGTGCGTAAGAATGGCGTAGGGGCCTCAGTAGGCTGGTCTAGCGGTAGGATCAGAGGCGCTCCATCCATGGTCCTGTGAAATTAGTTAGAATGTACGCACTTGCCCGGAAAACGAGCAACACACCTGATCGGACGAACAAAATTGGCAAGCTGGCGAAGAGTTGCTCCTGCAACGCATGCCTCTTCATCGTCCATATCAACGCCATCCTCCCTCTCATCAAACTCCTGAAAGATGTCTCTCATGGTGCATGCCGCTTCGTCCATTATCTTGTCTTTCTCCATGTCATAATCCTCCCTATTATCCGCTGGCGTAAATTTGACCCAAGCTTCAACCGACTTGCAGAGCAATCTTCCGAGCCTTGTATGGTCCCATCCAGATATATCATCCTTCGACCATGCCCGCTCCATAAGATCTTTCTCAAGATCCTTGTTTCCGGGAACGCCTGCAGTGGGATATGAGACGGATGTCAGTCTGCAAATGTATGCGCGAGCCATTTTTGTGCATAGTCCTTGGCGAATGATGTTTCGCAGTGTTCTGTGCGCACCAAGAGCGATGATTGGAGCAATATGAAGGTCCTTCCCAACATCGGTAGGAGGAAGAAGATGTCGTTTAAGTATAGCCATGCACGAACTACCGTATGGCCCGGAAAACAATACATTCAAAGTTTTTTGAATCCTGTCCTCTAAGCTAGCTGGCGTATGAGTGCGACCTGTCATTATGGATACACGGGGTAGAGGGGAAGCGAAAAAGGCCAGCGCGCGTAAGAGAACAGGAAGAATGAGCGTCAAGAATTTTGGCGCAAGCGCTTTGAGCTGCGAACTGAGGTGGTCTAAATAGATAATGACCATCAACTCTGCTGGGTGTTTTCGAGAAGGTAAATGTGGGGATGAGATGGAACGGATTGATATAGATGACGGATGACGTCTGTGAGCCCCCATAGTCGTTTTTACGCCGGCAGGTTGATCGGTGTGAGCGGCGAGAGGTGGTGAGGGTACGGGATCAGCAGCAGGACTCAGGGGAGGTACTGTCAACGCTCGACCAAGAAGGCTAGCATAGAACTGAAGGATGCTAGCAAGGTCACCTTCGGATACACGAGCCGCGGATTCTGGTTGCTCCAGTACAGATGATAGGAAGGTAGCCAAAAGATCAATGTGTCGCTCTCGTTCTGCACGGTCAGTAGGATCGGACGCATCGCCCGACATGTAAGCATCAAAGGCGCCTTCCGTCCATGTCCTGAGCAAGCTAAGTAATGGGATTTCGATACCGATGACTTCGGTTCCCCCTCTTGTGAGAGCCCGTAGAGCTCGCAGTCGAGGTTCCCCTACATCGGCGGCCCAGACGGTATGCAAGAATAGAGAGAAATATTGAAGGATATCTGCCGTACCCAGGTGGCCGTCAAATCTCTCCCAGAACGTTGCCATGATTTCGTACCCTGCTGCCTGCAGTGAGGAAGGCGAATCGTGACTGCAGAGTGCAGCCCACACTGGATTCAGCGCGGATGGTTGAGGCAGCGGTGATTGCGATGCTATAAGAGTAGCTAAGGAACGTGCATGTGTGAGACTTGGAACTGCAGGAGGTGTCAACGCCTCAACGAGGGCATCGAAGGTCAATGGCTGTGTCTGGGGTTGGACGGTAGTGGATATGGTGTCGGCTTTGCGTCGCCAGGCAAATGGGGCAAAGGTTGTCGTGTTTGATCTTTGTCTGAACCGGGCGTTGGCATCTGCATCCTGTTGCTGACGAGACATGTGCCGCGATGATACTTTATGGGCTTCAACTAAGCCAATCTGCAGAATGTGCGATGCTTTGACATACTAACGTACCTTCTACCCCAGATCCGAGTCAAGTCTGGCTATTTCTGGGCAGTAGATTTCGAAGCACTCGTCTCTATGAGAACCTGAAAGCGATGATTTTTATCGTAGGCCGCTGATGGAACTGCAAATCTGCAGTGTTGTGCACTGTGGAGACAAATTACCATTGGAAATGGGATTTGCCACCGTACGAACGGTTACTTATTATGTTACCGACCAAGTATCACGGATGAAAACACGATCGTCGACGTAGCTACGAAAAGTAATCAAGTACAATGTAATTAATACATAATCTCGAAGAGCTACTACGAGTTACATAACTAACTGACTCGCTAGAATAATCAGGTCCCAGCCCCCATCCAAGATTAATCGCCCAAGCGGATTGCCTTCTCCCTGTCCGTTGATCGGGGGACAAAAGAACACTGGAACGGCACGGGTCGGCTACAAAATCGGCAGTGGTGAGGATGCCGACGCTTCATGTCTCAAACACACAAGAACATACCAGACCACTCCAGAGGTGAACTCTTCTTTCACTTCAATTTCTTTCCCTGATTCGTCCTCTGCCTTCGTTATCCGGAACACTGCAAGGAGATGCACCGCCGCACTCCACGTCGCAGCTTCGGCGATGAAACGCCCTGGGCACCTAACCAGTTTGTAAAAAAAACGATTCCTGGATGGGTTTGATCTATTTACCCTCTCCTTCCAAAACCCCATATAGGTTTGGCTGCTATCGTGTCTGGTAAAAGTGTCCCGTCACTTGCAAAGTGCCTTTCCGGTCTGAAAACATCAGGATCATCGTGTCCTTCTCTGGACATGTCCCTGAAGAGGCGACTAAGTTACAAAGCCCAAGACTCGTTAAAAATTGATGCAAACCATATATTAGGCACAATGAGAGAGCCTACAGTGAAACACGCCACATTAGTAGGGATGCAAACATAGAGAATCACCCGACTAACCTTTTGGAATGAAATAGCCCTCAAAGACGTCGTCACTTGATGTTGCATGAGGAATACCTGTCGGAACAATGTTGAGAACGACATAGTTGACACATTAAGTCTCTCACCAACTGGTGCAACGATATGCCAACGAATGGCTTCCCGAAACACAGCCTCCACGTACTTTAAAGACGGTCGGTCATAAAAATCTGGCAGCCGATCAATGCCAACGACAGAATCAATTTCTTGTTGAGCGAGCCGCTGAGCCTCAGGATGCAAAACCATTGCTAGTATGAAAGAGGACAGCGTGGAAGAGCTCTGTATAATCCATCAGGCGATCTGTCCGCAGTCTACATCATAGTGTAGCATAGTGGACCCACCGTATCAAACCCAGCTATGAATATGTTGGCTCGTCACGTAACATAATGGAAAGCGAACGCACTCACCAACAAAGACAGTTAAGGCAACTTGCTTCACTGCCTGTTCTGAATAGGCGTGCTTTTCCCCGTCCATTTCGCTCAACAGATCCGATACCATTGACTTTGGCGCATTTCCGGCAGCCTTCAGCCCCTTGAGTATTCGCGCCCACAAGACTACTATGCCATGTGCTCACCATATTCCTTTTTACAAATTCAAATGGTTCATTCATAGACTCAAGTGCCAGCGTCCGCGTACGCTGCGCGATACGCTGGAATGATGCACCCGGAAACCAGGGAGGTAGTCGCGCGACTGCAACGAGGTAAGGTCAGAAGTTCTATCTCGAATAAATTTGCGTACGTATAGGGAATGCCGTGAGTATCGCACTTCTTTCTGGTTGAATGCCAACATTTATTAACTCCGCAAGTTTGGCGATAGATGTAATCGGAGGTCCATCCCAAGAGACTTTATCGTATCCGTAAGTTACCGACATGATGATCGAGGCTGTGTACCTGTTCCCATCTCAGTCTTTGTAGGCGTCGGTGGGCGAGGAATGGCTAGCTTACAAGAAAAGGTGCTTCTCGAACGCCTCAGGAGAGCCAAGAAGGTTAGACAACAGCTGGCGAGCTTTGTCCAAATAGAGATCTCGATAAGAATCTGCTGCGTCGGGGCGCAATGCTTGGTGAAACAATCGTCGATGAAGCCGGAATGTATCCCCATACGGAAGAAACGCGGTGATGAAGTCTATGCCAAAACTAACGATTTATCGCGATTAGAGCAAATAACAAGGGGGAAGTGCGACCTCACAGTTTGGGCACAGGACCTGCGGGACGGTCAGAGTATATCGCTGAGCGCTGATCAAGGAGTTGCCGTGCAACTTTCTCAGAGTTGATTATGATGACAGTCTGGCCGATCAGACGACATGATACAATGGGACCTACTGAAGATGTGAGAGGGAAAGGTAATCGAGATTGCAGTACTGACCGTATTTCGCCTTCCATTCACTATATGTACGCCATGGGCGCACCATATCAATGTCGCCGACATTCCCAAGGAATGGCAGTGAACGTGGTCCTGGCGGAAGGGGCAGCCCAGCTGACTTCCTTGACCAGGACCGGAGATACAGTAACAGCAAGACAGTTACGGCGAGGACATAGGGGAACAACATCTCCACGCTGCGAACTGGATATGATGCTGAGGTGGGTTGTGCAGAAAGCTAACCGTCGCACTCAAGAAGAGGAGCTTATTTTGTACTCTCCTGATATGGCTGGCATGGGACGTGCGAGTTGTATCAAAGCTTTGAATTTGAAAAGCTCGTGCCGAATAATCGCGATATCGATATAGTCACGGTGACAATTGATTGACATTATTTTTCAACCTGCCATTTTTATTACTGCTTGAGTACGTGTCGAACGACTGGTGTAACGATGCTAACCTTTAAAAGATGGTTTGTAAACGTTCCTCCCAATACTAGCACACTACTAGTAGACTGAGTTAACTTCGTACTTACTTGGTTAAGTCCGAGTCTCCTCTAGTATGTACTACGTATACCAGCAGGTGTTGCACACGTGCTGTGGATCCACTCAAACCCGAATATTATGTAGTACTAGTGGTCTCAGATGCGGCTCCAGATCGGAGCTTCCAACTTGAATGGGTGTTGTATCATGATCATGACATATGTAGTTAACACAGACTGTGTGCTGATTCCGGGCTCTTCTCGACTGACGTTATTTAGTAAAGGTTGGACCCGGAAACTGTGTCAGAAAAAGGTACGAAACTTAAGTACGTCCGAGCTCGCGGCAGCAATTTTTTCCAATACTAGTGCCGCCATCTCTTTGCATCCTCCTTCCTGGGACCTGCAGCCTAGTTACGCCGTCGCAGCGCATTAAAACAGTGCTGGGGCCCGGTACGTCCGTGCCAAGATCTAGCGCCAGATCCCCGGATCACACTCGCAGTCGACATCCCTCGTTGCCTCTTCCCATCGTCAGTTACCGCTATTGGCACGGCCATCACATTCTTTCTTTAGTGAGTTCTACTATGTCTTCTCCTAACTTGCAGTTCCACCTCGTTCTCTTCATCTCACCCAGCAGACCGAAGACTTGGTTTGGTTCATGATCAAAACTTCACATTTAGTACAGGATAAAACATTATCAAGATAACACCCCTTGAAGTTCCATATGAAGAGGGTGGCAGAACGGGGTTTCAAGATGGGGGCACGTGAAGAAGCCAAGAAGGTATGGGGAAACACTGCCCCAACTGGCCCCCAAGGAATGCGCAGCGGTAACTGCAATCGAAGTCCGTCCGTCGGTACTGATGCAGTCCGTAGGCTATAGAAAGTGAAAGCGCGGAGGAGTCACAGAAATTCGGAGCAGCTAGCTTGGCGATGGACGTTTAAGGTGACGCGAACAGAACAGCACAGAATAGGTGCGCGCGAGGGTTATATTGAGATATTTACAAGAAAACCAAATGACGAGGAAATATGCTTACCAAGCAGTGGTTGAGGTCTTTGCTACTGATGTAATTGGCACTCAAGTGAAGCGGGTTCAACTATTTTGGTAGAACATAGTAAACCCCATTTTTGCAACATGTGGAATTGTAATGAAAAAAAAAATTTAATGACATATTGATCAGTGCACTAGTAAGATAGACATCAATCATATACATGTAGATCACATGACTTTTCGTGACTTTTTCACTATAATGCCTAAGGATATTTGTAGAGATACCTTTAAGAGAATCTGTTCCATCAGATTGTTCGCATGCATGGTGCGGGCAATCTGATGGAACAGAATTCCTTATTTTGCATTTTTGAAGGAGTAGTAGTCTGTATAGTGATCAAAGTAGTGACTGCCATGTTACATTGTGGCTGTACAGTGTGACAGTGGTGCACCGACAGTTTGGCGTCGCCAAAACCATGATGCATTATGCCTCGCACAAGGCCTTCTCGAATTGCAAATCTGGGTGCCTATGATTACAGTAGGCCAAAGAAGAAAAAGTTAAACTGTACAAGCCACGAAAATGTGAGATAACACCAATTTTCATTGTGTTAGCTGGTGTATGTAGGACTAAAATCAAACTAAAGATGGTCCCCTTCCCTGGAAGCTATCCTACAAATCCACCGCTCACTTCCCGCGTCGTCAAAAGAAGTCGATCTCGAACGAAACGTCCTTCAGTCTTTGGACTCAGTTCCACTGCTTGCCATTCGTCGGTGAGTCCTTGTTGTGAATCATGGTTCCATTGGTAGCATGCTGACACTATGATATGCTAGGTTTTCTGCTCGCTCGTTGAGATTTATGGATGCCTATAGAAAAGGGCTAAACGGCAAGCAAGCGGCATGGGCCTCGAAGAAGTATCGCGGTCATCGAGTTTTACCTGAGACAATCATGCGAGATTTGACGGATGCGGGTTTGGTTGACAACACTTGTTGAATTCATGTCCTAAACACTTGTAACATATTGTTAGTATACCTCCGGATACCTCGATAGATGATAGAAGCTTCAAGCGTTGTTATCTTTTCCTCGCGCGCTGAAGGTCACACAATGTAACAGAACGTCACAGGAATGTCACGTCATGTGATGTCGATGGGTATGAGTGAAGCCTATCTTAGCTTGAATATTGTAAATATTAATTAGCCAGTCCTCGGTCCAAGTCCTTGCATTGTGGTCCGTGATCACTGCTGCCGGCATTAGTACTAGTCCGCCGGCATCAGATTCAAAGTCGAATGCTCCGTCCCATTCTCCCAGTCCAAAGCAATTTCTTTCTCATTCCAATTGTCTTTTAGTCGAGCCTGAGCGAACTCGTGATTAACGAGATGAATTTTGGAGCTTAAGTTCACAGAACAAAGTTTCTGGGCTCGAGATCTCTTCCGGCAACTTCCTTCTCTACTCCACTGCGATGCCGATCCTAATAAGTCGGCAATCAAACAGAGCTATAACATACCTCGACATATACTCTGATGGCAAGTGGAGAGCATCTGCTACAGCGCTATAATGATATTTTTTGGTGGTACGATTTTAGATTGGCACAGAACTTTCGCTGTTCATGTCGGTTCGTACATTCACACAAATTTATTGACATTATAATCTTTTTAATACAAGTTGTTTCTTTTAATTTCAACCATTCAGTTATATACCGTATTAATCTCGGTCAATCCTCGGCCTCAGCATGCACTACGAGTCTATGAGTTTTGTCTTTGGTTACAGCCTGTTCTCATGCATGTTGTTGTCACTGCAGAGAATTAACTCCAATTTTTTGCCTCAAGTTTCTGCCGACACAGCTGGAGAGGACAGGAGGCACTTGGAACATATTGTGAAATCAGTCTGGCAACCTCGGTATCAGATGCCGGCAAGTCGTCAATTGAGTTGGCTCGTCATCCGATCACGGTGATATCTTGAGTTCTGCCGCCGCATCTCCCCGGGTTCGACTGTCTAGCGCCTGCGCTGTCACGCGTCATATGGCAGAGGTTGAAAAAATTAATCGGTCAGTCTGTCCATGAATCAGAATGACAATAAGTTGCGTCGATTGGATATGTTCCTAAACAGATTGAACCATTAAGAATCGACGCACATGAATGCATAATCTCCCATTGAAGTATTATGGGTAAACGTGTGAAAGGACATCGTGTATGTAAACTCTGTCGGCATAGTCGTGTAGTACTAGACGACTTTTACCACGGTAAAATGATAACCGCCAGAGCTCCAAGTGGACCAGTGCTATCAGATAACGTGTACAGGACACTGGGAATACACCAATATAGGTAAACAGATACAAGGCAAGGATACCGAGTAACTCGGCAGTGACGTAGTGTGCTTTATCATAATCAGATGGATATAACTTACTATTATGTGCGGCTTGATAGGAGAAATCTAGAAAGCTAAGCGATGATAGAATAGAATATGCAGGGTCCCTATCGCGTGATCGAAGTGGGTAAGGATACTCTCTTTGGTTGGCTTCTTCCCTTTGACAGGGGCGATGATGTGTGCAGGGCTGGTTGAATTACCGAACGAACATTACGATCACGAGGAGCAACTTCTCCGCATTTCACGTGAGCCCTGCAGTTATAGTAGTCATGTATCAGATACGCTATAATCAGAGGTCAGGAACCTACCGCAGCCCACAATCGTCACACTGCAAAACAGGTTTCCAACCAATCCTCTTTGAACATATATCACACTTCTGCACGAGTAATCCGCTGGAGAAGATCAGTTCTAACGGGTTCCATCCTCCGTCGGCATGACGTGTTGGCGATACCGATCCGCTGGTACGCTTTATGCCAGGTTTCAGTAAAGTAAAGCGGTGAAGCATGGGGGGAGAACCGATGGAGGAGTGGCCTTTCGTCGCTGTGGTGGAACACTGGATGGATGACTGAGCAGTCTGATAACTCTGCGCAGACATGATGGAGTCGCTGCTTGTTGGAGTATTACTACCTGGGGTAGTGGGTTCCGCCGTTCCGTTTGGGTCAAGTGCAGGTCGAATAGTGATAATGGAAGACAAAGATGTCGGCATGTCATCTGTAGTTGTGGGAACATGGGCCTGGTCGACGGCGGCGCTGTATTCTGACAATGTACTAGAGTTACTGACGAGAAGAGGTTGGGTGCTATCACCCGAGTGTCCTGAGTGTCAACAATCGAAGCACGTTACTAGAAGTCGTCGGAACTCTAAAGTGATAATCTTACCGTTGGCAGCCGTGCTCCAATCGCTGTTTGGATCCAGACCTTGCATGGCGCCCAAGGGCTCTTCGTCGCTACTTTCCTCGCCGCTGGACAGAGCCGCAAGAACATCCTCTTTAACGGAGGCTGTATTGTGCCTGATGTCCTTCCCAACACCAGCCCCAAAACTTGGGATGCGGGGAGCAGCACCCGGGCGTCTGCCTCCTGTCATAAGCCTGATACTCCCAACGTGAAAGTCATCAGTGTCTGGACGTGACAAGACCTCCGTTTCGATTTCGCCTAGCCTGTCTAAAATAACGCGAGTGGTGGGGCGTGCCTTTGGATCCTGAGCAAGACAGTCGAACGCAAGAGCAAGGAACGCCGGTGGACAACCGGAGCTAGCCCACCGGTGCACCTCCTCGGGGTCAATGCCAAACGTTGGGCCAGTACGTTTGAAATGGCGATCATCAGCTAGCCTCCGCGCGGCGATCTCACAGAAGATGATGCCGAGAGAAAAAATGTCTGTGGGCAAATCGAACTCCTCGCCAAGTAGAATTTCGGGTGACATGTACGAGTCAGTCCCGCAGAAGGTGAGACGTTTGCTTTCCTCTTCGTTGCGAGCAGCAATCCGAGCGAAACCAAAATCGGTGATCTTCAATCTGCCGTTTGCGGTGACAAGAAGATTTTCGCCTTTCAAATCGCGGTGTATGCACTTTCGTGCATGAAGGTATGCTAGAGCACGGGAAATGTCTGTAGCAAAAGAAAGCCGGAGGCGCCATGGAAAAGGTTTCGTCTTGTCGAATATGTATGTTCTGAGATTTCCTGGATGAACAGTATGAAGAGAAGTAGAAGATAAAGTTCAAAAACTGGACGGACCATTCTCAATATACTCTGATATTATGAATATTCGTCCATCTGGAGGCGGGGCACGCGACAGGCCGAGGTAAAGTACAACATTTGGATGACGAGCTTCTCTGAAGCGACGCTCAACGACAGTCTGTGTTTAGGTCTGCAAGCTTACTTCATTAACCTCCATTCCCTCTCAAAATATTTGGCGACGTTGTAACTGCTGGATGGCAGGACTTCTTTGATTGCGACATCAATGCCCAGGTATGATCCTGTACATTAGGTTAGCTTGGATGGATATTTGATCGAATGAGATACCTTTATAAACATTCCCAAAAGAACCTGAACCTAGCTTCTTCCAGTCCCCCTTGATGTCCTTTCAACAAGACAGGTGGGTGTGGTTTGGGGTTACTTATATGAGTAGCACGTACCTCGAATGGTATAACGTCGAATGGGTCGGACATGAGGTGATCGTACCAAATCCGCTGGTCTACAGAGGTTCAATGAAAGAGGTGTTTGAAGAAAAAAAATGGTCACACTGAGAGCTACGGTGCAGGAAGCAAGGCCGGCATCATAGGCCAGGCTGACCGTTTGTGAGACAGAATGTATATGTTTCACGTGGTTCAGTGCAAATGTCAATTAGTCAGGTATCCTTTTTGGGTATCATTGCAAGTTCGTTGGCAGTTTATAATCACAAGTTTGGCTGTCACTGATTAGCTAGTACTCAGCGTCCAATATGATAGTCTGTGAACTTTTCAGCTCTTATCCAACTCTTATCTCAATATAAATAAGTGCGGAGGTCACTTGTTCGCTCGTGTGGAGGTATATCTTGAAACGCACACTGACTTGAAATCAGGAACTTGTTTCTTGTTCTTGGCTGCCAACCATGGCGCAAAGCGGGGTTTTGGTCGATTTCTTTAAGCCTTCCAGATGGGCTCTCGAACGTGAAGAAACGACTTTCGCGAACAATGGATGGAGCAACAAGGACATGGATCCGGTACCTCTTCGTCTGAGAACATGGACGTAAGCACGATAGTTGTTGACCGTTTAGCTGTTTCATAACCTCGACGATTCCTCATAGCACCTGGAATTATGTAGGACATGCCATGATTATTACCACAGTAAAAATTACTAATGAGTGTTTGTTAGATATCCTATTGGATCTCCGATGCTACCAATCTCGCAGTTTGGGAGTTGGCTAGCTCCATGCTTGCAATCGGTTTATCTTGGTATGACTGCTCGAACGAGTTCTCAACTCCAACAGCACATTTTATCTGACGTTGCATTATCTGCTAGGCGTCAGGCTTTGCCATGTATTGCGGTTGCATATGCGATTATCTCCGTAGTGATGGTTTTGACCGGCACAATAGGCGCTCGTCTCCATGTTGCCTTCCCTGTATTAAATCGATCGTCTTTCGGCTTCTGGTTCAGTTACTTCACTGTCTTCAGTCGCGTCCTGTTATCCATGTTCTGGTTCGGTATACAGGTAATTATTATGGGTGTGCGATTAGTGACAGGAATCCTCATGCATGCATTTAGACATACAACGGGTCGCAATGCGTGTATCAGGTACATCGAATCGTGCTCTATTAATCTTTGGTCATATTGACTCGAAATATGACACAGATGCTTAAAGCCATTTGGCCTTCGATTGCAAGGATGCCCAATCAATTACCAGTCTCCGCGAATATTACCAGCTCTGGTGCATCATTTCCCCTGCTGCCCTTGTTATATGCTTACCCAAACAATTTATCAGGATTTTTGTGTTACTTTCTTTATTGGCTCATCCAGCTTCCGTTTCTTTTCGTAACTCCTCACAAAATCCGTTGGTTATTCTTCGCAAAGGGTGTCCTCACACCCATAGCATGGCTTGCAATGATCATATGGGCATTTGTTAAGGTCCCCGCCTCACAGGGCTTGTTTTCCCAGCATGCAGCTATCGAGGGCAGCAACTTTTCATGGGCATGGCTCAGCGCGATGAACAGCGCCTTGGGAATTTATGCCAGTTTGTCGGTCAACATTCCCGATTTTACTGTAAGTCAGATGAATTTGCATGTCTTCTACCACATTGACTTACAAAAACTTGCAGCGCTACGCCAAGAATGAACGAGCGTATGAATTCCAATCTGAGATCGACGCTCTTATCTAATGGGTTTTTAGTCAATATATCCAACCGTTCATCATACCCATCGCATTTACGCTGTGCAGCTTTGTTGGAATTGCTGTGACTAGTGCTGGAATACAGCTCTACGGCGAGGTCCTGTGGAACCCTCTTCTGTTAATTGATCGTTGGGACAATCGGGCTGCAGCCTTTTTCGCCTCCTTTGTATTTGCATTGACTACTATTGGTACCAACATCAGCGCCAATTCGCTCGGGGCGGGAAATGATATGACAGCTCTGTGTCCCAAGGTTAGCGTCGTCTATACTCTCCACAGACAATTGCTTATTTCAAACAGTACATCAATATCAGGCGCGGACAAATATTGTGTGCGATTATTGGTGGCTGGGCTCTGTGTCCATGGGAGATTCTCGCCAAGTAAGTCTTTGCCATATGTTACCTTTGTCGAGACCTTATCATCCACTGATAGTGCCACGGGGTTCCTGAGTTTTATGAACGGATACACCATTTTCCTTGGCCCTTTTGCTGGTATCATGGTCACTGATGTGGGTACAATTTACAAGCATGCCCGCTCGTGCCTAGTCGATTCACATCCTGCGCTGTACAGTTTTACCTGGTGCATAAAGGCTGCGTCGACGTTCCCGCTATGTATGACCCTTCAGGACGATATCGCTACACTGGGGGATTTGTAAGCTTTGATACTGCTCGCTATGTTCTGCCTCATGATATATTTGTCTGCTTATATAGAACTGGCGTGCAGTGCTGGCGATGATAGTAACTGTTGCCCCCACGCTTCCCGGCCTTATCAATGCGATCAATCCAGCTATCAAGATAGGGTACGCAACCCATTTATTTGACATCGCGTGGATGTATGGGGTACGGCACTCCTGGTTTCCTTCACATGTGTCTTGCTCACATTATAATAGTTTATTGTTGCATCACTGGTGTATTACGTTGCATCGTACTTCTTCCCTGCTCATGATACCTTTGTTGATGGCCTAATCTCTGCGGACCACGTCCTGCCCATAGACAAGCAATACGACGAGGACAGGAAATCTCCCATAGAAACAATGCAGAGTGGTACTGAGGGGCGAGGATAAGAAAAGCGTAAAAATCGAGACTACTGAAGGTACAGGTGTGACATGCATAGCACCTAGCACATCGTATATCTCCCCCAATTAATATTTGATGGACCTTATATCTGATTTGACGTCTTTCAAGGTCTTCGTTGGTAGAATAGTCAGCTAACCTGAGGAGCGCACTACCCTTTACGGTTCCCCATAGAAAGTGTCACTCCCGACGCGGGTACACCCCTCCCTCTGCGTACTACCAACGCCTCTTGCGGCCTCCTCGCCTCGAAATCCCATGTAGCGAACATTTGTGCGTCGGGTAATGTGAATGTTGGAGGTTCGTTGCTGCGTCCGTTGGCTGTACCCTCGTCTTTACCTTTTCCGCCAGTAGGCGCCCCTGATGTAGACGAGTTCCAAGGGGCGCTGACACCGGTGCCATAATGTAGTTTCTGGTTGCCCCGCTGTAAGACGGGTGGATGTGCGAGACGCGTGGTGCGTGCGAGCACGGAGGGCTATAGTGGCACCATCGTGAGACATCAAACAAACGTGCAAAACGATGACTTACAGGCAAGATTTGACGCGCGAGATCTGGTAGACGCGAAGATTGTTGAGACACGAGAAAAACGGGTTTGTCTGCGGAGAATACAGGGCGGGGAGGCGCAGAGGGAAATATAGGTTTGTTGTTGGACTCTTTGTCGTCTTTTCCTGCACGTATGTCGTCCAAAGTCGACTGCGGGACAGGGTAGGAAGGGCTGATGGCTGCGACGCGAGGTGGGCAGGGTACGATGTTGGCGTATAGCGTATCTGGAGGGTTCCACCGTGGATTGTTTTGTACTTGGGACAGGAGCATCGTCGCGACTTTATGCTTTAAGGGATTTGGTGGGACGGGAGGGAGGACGGGGTGCGTGAGGATATGATGATATGCTTGGAGGAGCGCTTGTGCTGTTTGGGGGGTTGGGAGGTGAGGTGGCTGTTTTCTGGAGAGGGCGCTAGCTGGTGGGCGCGAGGGGAGGTGCCATTCTGGGGTAGTAGCTAGGACTGATTCTGAGTAGTTGACCTGTGTCACGTAGTCGGAAACGGTGTTGGAGGTTATGTGCTGTGGGATAAGTGAGGGTGGCTTTTCGAGCTTCACAGTGTGAGGGGTTGGCGTTGGCGATACGCTTCGCGGGCGTGACGTGTCATCTGGGAGTGGAGGGAGGAAATCTGGGGTAGTTGAGCGATCGAATAAGTCATCGTAGTCGTCAAAGTCGTCTAACAAAGGTTGCGGGTCGATAAAAGGTATCGCGTCGTCTTCGTGGCCCTCCTGTAGATAACCTGTAATAACGACTGTGTTTAATGAAACGAAGAACAGGAGAATTTGTGAAAGATACCTCTGAATTCTAAGAGATCGTCGAGCCTCCTGGCACTGCTGCTTGCATACCTCCCCAGGTCCTTCCCTTCAGAAACACAATACTCGTCTAATTCTTCCAGGTTCACACCTAAATCTTCTAACGAGCTCAACACATCCCATACTGATATTCGTGAGCGTCCTGAAAGTTCGGCATAATTGCCACAGACAGAAGATAGTAGAACGAGATAGCGAGAAACGAGGCTGGCAAGAACGATGGATGCCTGTGACGATGACCTCGAGAAATTGTGAGCGTGTAGAATCTTTAGTATGACTGAGTCGAGGATGGTCGCTGCTGCTGCTTGAGATGCCATGTCTATGTGTGATCAAGAGGGGGGGGTTGTAACTTGACGCAGTCGTGACGCGGCTGTGACGAGCCTTAACGCGCTAATGCAAGCGTTCCTATATGTTATATCAGTTCTACATTCGACTCTCAGATCAAGTTGTATAGGTTCACAATCATTTTATTCATATGTATAACTGGTACATCAGCCAACGACTATCTTATTTTCCTCCCTCTCTGGACCTTCCGAATCTGTGGAGCACGTCGATGTCTAATGGGCGCACATTCCTCAGTGAAGAGTAGGTGCACAAACTCCATGGTTTCCTGCATTGTCGGCAGTACTGCACTCTGGATGAGATATCAATATTGGGCCTCGTAGGAATGGGAGGATTGTTATCCGGAAAGGACAGAGAATCGTTGTCCTGTAATATGTCAAACAGGTGCGTAAAAGTGCAGTTCTGAACACGTACCATACTAGGTTTGGACTGTTTGGTTCGCGGCGTCCAACTTTGCGCAAGGATTCCACTCTCTCTTGTGCTCGTCTTGCAAGACTGCGGATCCCCACCTTGACAAATGGTCGTGAAATCGTCATGGGCGGCGATAGCGGCTGTTAGTTCCCCGAGACTGAGATCTGACTGATGCAGAGATAACGTATGCGAGCGATTCATCAAGGTCTGTAGTACCGCAGTCATGCCAGCTCACCTATAACACGTACAATACACAATAAGCCCGTGCCTATTTATCCAGTACTGGCAATGTGAAGCCTGGTGTAGGTTCATCGGCGTTGCATTGAAGTACACATTTTCATGATCTGCGTACTCTGGGATCTGCTGGATAATATCAGAAATACGTGCAGTGATGGGTGCATTATGACTCATGATACCAAAAAGTTTTATGCATATCAACAACATTTATTCAACATCTTCAGAAATGCTTGCCGTCACAACCACTGACCTGGCTACTAGTATATTCTGGTTGGTGGCAAAGTCATGCGAGCACTGAGCATCGCCCTAATGAGTGTTTACATGTGTATGGTTAGTGAGTTCGTCTGCCCCATCCTGCAAATCTGAATTGGATGAATAAATCATCATCATCATGGACCAACACTCACTAAACCGTACCAAACGCACTCATGGAGTGCGCCCGGCACAAAATTTGAGGCCTTCAAGAAAATTATGTCATAGTGTGTGAGCTAGCATCTGTTTCGTGATGCGAGCACATGCAAATTGTTTGGCTGTACCTTATATTTCATGTATAAAAGTTGACGTACTCGACTCAGAAAACACCATCAAGTTTCAGCGTTTCAACCATGAAATTCACTTCACTCACCAGTGTAATCATTACTGCCACAGCAATGGCTGGCATAGTTATCGCATCCGTCCCAGTTGTCCCAATTTCCCAAGGAGGCCCAGTGGGCCGAGGAGCCCCCGCTGAAAGTGCACTTTCGAATGGGCCGACACTAGCCTGCACCACAGCAGGTGAGTACTTTGGAGCATGCATGCAGACCTTAGACTACATGCTTATTGCCATCCACCAATAAAGTGGGGTACTCAGATGGTGTCGAAACTTAAACAATGGCGACGATTTCATATATATCTGCGGCAGTGACAGCAAAATGTCATTCTGGTTGCCACTCTCGTGCAATGGTTGCTGTAAGTTGTTTGACAAGTTGGGGAATCTCATTCCCGATTCTGGAGCTTTTGGCTTGCTTTAACGACACGACAGTACTTGGGTGAGTCTGTCTTTTCTCGTTGTCTTGGCGAGTCCGAGTTACTGATGTGCTTGCTTTTTCTAGTGCATGGGAAATAATCAGCGGGAGACGTGCAGGAGGGAGTGAAGGAATGCACTGTCTCGTTGTCAAAATTTGCTTTGTAGGTGTGGTGACAAGGGTCACAGTGTGGCTACTTTCATCGGAATTACATTCACTTGAAGTTGTGAGATGTTTGGCTCGCGCCGTCGCTTACTAGTATACTTACTATGTTTAGCTAAAAGTTGTGAAATCGAATCACAAATAACCAGACACTGTTATTTGTTAGGCACGCTTGATATTAGGTTCGAGAACTAAATTTATAGCTACTCCTTGCAATTAGAGTGGTGAAGACGAGATACGAGTTTCGCGGAGGGGTGTTCGGCTTTAGCCGAGAGCCAAAAGACAGGGGCGGAAGTCTCAAACACTGAAATTCTGCGGTGTACGAGGTACTCGAGAAGCGAACTCACATTCACTCTAAACAGAGCGCTGCGCGGTGGTCTTGAGCAGAATTATATCTTACTATAGCCATCATAGTTACAATATCACGAAATCGCTGATTCACTGATTCACTGATATAAGGTAAGGTTCTATAACTTTGGATCATCGCTCATCCTGCAGTTCGGTGGCGTCATAGTAGATCACATTGACAATCAGTCAGCAATTGGTCAGGAGATATGATAATAATATGTAGCTTCCCCAGCCCTTGGAGACTTATATAAGTAGGATATAACTTACTCATGATACCAAGGAGGCTTAGATTCCGCTTTACATCCAGCACCAACGGACTCATCATGGCTTCTGACACCATCAGCACCCTCAACTACTTCCTCCCTCCATCTGACGGCTCTCGGCCCTATAATATAGTCTATGCAGACAGCACCACAGGAAAGCCGACCCGCAACTGGATCGACGACCCGCATAATATGCAAGTTGGGGACGTGCGTGGAAAGGAAGAACTTTACAAGCTCGACAATGCTGGATTTCAGTATGGGCGAGAAGCAGCGAAGCATACCAGTTTCTTGAATAATGATGAGATTGAGCGCGAATACTACCCCGAGAGCATCGACCTCATCAAGAAGGTTACGGGGGCATCCAAAATTGTCATCTTCGATCACAGTATGTTGACCACCAACTTGAGACGACGTCTGGATCCCTAATTCATGTCACAGCTATTCGTCGCCGTCGTCCAGGCGAGCTAGATAATCATAACCCACAGAAACGTCAACCAGTCTCCCGGGTTCATGTTGACCAAACACCTACGGCGTCCACTGGCCGTGTTCATAGGCATCTCCCGCCAACAGAAGCTCCTTCCCTCCTTCGCAGACGTTTCCAAATAATAAACCTTTGGCGTCCCATATCACATGCAGCTGTAGATTGGCCGCTTGCACTATGTGACTTCCGGAGTGTTGATTTCGAGAAAGATTTGGTGCCTGTCGCTCATGTATACGCTGACCGTGAGGGTGAGACATTTGGAGTCAAATACAACCCAAACCACCAGTGGAAATACATGAAGGCAATGACCCCAGAAGAGTATGTTCTTATCAAATGGTGAGTGAAATAACTCGGGGAAGATTGTTGTCATGCTAAAAGGGTTTTAGCTTTGACTCGATACAAGATGGAAGTGTCGCGATACTCACCCCTCACACTGGCTTCCAAGACCCGAACACTCCAGAGGGAACACCGCCTCGGGAATCCATCGAGCTGAGAGCTCTGGTATTCTATGATTAGAACATGTTTTGTCAAGTGGCGTTAAGAATCAACAAAGAAGTCGTAGCACTGGATCTAGATTATTGCGCAATTCAAGTGAGAAATGAGTTCACTTTCTCATGTTGGATATTGGAAGTACCTAGCTATCAACTTGGCGTGGTTTCACTGTAGAACACGTTTTGTTTGCCAGTGCATCCGATGTGACACACCCAGAACGTGTGACTAAGCTCAACTGACCGTCTGGTATTGGAGTATCTTCGCTCTCGAGGACACAAGGATGCAGAAAGGGCTCTTAATGAATCACTTGAAAGCGGGAGCGTAGATGAGTCTGCGAAAGACTGTATCTGCTGAAGACCTCATCAAGACTCTTGCTGTTTATGCACAAAAGCCATCGCGCCCGGGGGACAATGTATTGAAGGAAAATGCAAATGTTCTACAGGAACTGACGGCGATGGGAAATCCGCCGAGTATACAGACCTTGATTGCTAGCCTTGGGACTGTTGGCGCGGAAGATATTCTGTCTGTTGATCCAACGGACAAGGAAGAGGCATTCCGAGAGCTCTCGAAGCGTGGGTTGAAGGTTCACTTGACCGTCCATCTACAAGGTACTCCGAGAGCATCTATCTGCTATAGATGTAGGTTAATTCCTGTTTCCCATATTTTGCCATTTCCATCTGGATCTTGTGCAGCGAGGATTCAAGGAAGCTGGTATGTCTGGCAAACCTTGTACTGTATTCGTTCGACCGATATTTCTGCTTTTCTTAGCCCTGCGCTTCTACGCGACGTATTCGCCGTCTTTAGCCCCGATGCATCACGCTACTTTACATCATCTCTCGACTCTCCTGCTTCCCTTTTACATGTTCAAAATCATATGATGCACAGCGCTTCAAAAATGAAAATATATTATCAAAATGAGCCGGTCAGGTTTCAGCTTGTTGGTGGGATGGCTGACAGAAGGAGTTGGAGGTGAAGCCACTGGCGCAGGGGATGGCTTCTCTGGCGAGAAAGGAAAGAGAGGCCGAGCAGCAATTATGCGAGTGGTGAACAACCATCTTCGCTTTGATGGTAACTTTTTAAGCTATCAAACAATGTGTATGAGCTCAAACTTAGGCTAGTGACCTCCGCGAGCGCTACAGCAGTTTCGCCCAATGCATGGGAAGAATCGACTGGCCTGCTGTCGCAACTCATTCCGCAAACAAGCGCTTCTGCCACTCCTAATCCTCATGCTTTCAATGCCTCCTAAGGCGAACTAAAACTTGGCCCTGCCCCCATCTCTGAAGAGTTGCGCGCGGAGACTGAACGCGTCATCCGCGAACAATCTGTACTGGACCGCGATACCAATGCTCAATACGACTTGGAATTCCTGAGGCCTCCAGCTGTCCTGGGAGTTATCTCACCCACTGAATCAGACATGCTTCCTTATCCCCAGTCGTTCAAAACGGTTGATGTTCAAAGAGAGGTCGAGAAAGTACGAGATGCAAGGAAACGTATACGACTCGAGTCCTCTGCGCTAAGTTCTATTGACATGAACTCGGTGCAAGGAGGCGCTGCTCGTGCGCGTGGCTTGCCCAGCATTTGTGCGTACACGCTACATGACGTCGGAGAAGGGTAAGTATTTGAAACAGAATTAGCATATTTCCTAGCGAAATGATTTGAGCAGTGCGCCGTGTTGCACCTTCTCACCTGACTTGACTCTAATGGCGGCCGGCTTTTCTGAGAGTTACATTCGTTTATGGAGCCTGAAGAATGAAAAACTCAAGGGACTACGCAATGACTTTTCTCTGAGTTCAGTGAAGGATTGTGAGTCTCTCAAGTTGAATGAGTGACACCGATGATGTTTATTCGAACGCTAGCTGGGTCGTTGTCGAAAATACAGCAAAAAGAAGGACAACCCGAAAGCTCGTCTGCCACAGCGGTCCTGTGTATTCTTTATCCTTTGACTTAGGTGTATGATGGATACTATCGCTCCCCAATTCCCGCCAGTATTTAATACAAATGATCAATGTCTGCTGTGCTTTGGGTACTATACTAAGTTATGTAAACATGTATTTTATCTTTCTATTCATACGGCTTGCAACACTGAACTGTGAAACTACTCAAACGACTGCAATTCTTGCTCTGGTAGCGGCGTTGATCAAGCCTGATCTGACTTGACGGGGAGATGGATTTTAGTGCATGTTTGACACGATCTTGGAGCTAGAATTTTATACACGGTCTTCTCAAGTTGTAACGGCAGGTTTTCAGCTTCGGAAAAATGTATGGGTAGTATATATACATTGCAGACGAAGATGGCGGGGCATTTGGTATTGGTATCGTACATAGAGGACGGTTCGAAATGCATCAGAGGAAGTGGGTGAAGCACATCAATGACAATGAGAGTCCATAGAGATGACATATTGATACGACTCGTGAAGGATGAGAAGGTCTAATGATTACCGTTCGTATATTCAGGAGAAATACAGCCAATGAAGAGCCATAAGCGAGTCCAGAGTCCAACGTCTCTTATCGTTGCGTGAGGGCGTGACGCTGTTGTTGAAATTGTAGCTGCGGTAGCATCACCGGCAGCAGGCGTGGTAAACAACGAAGAGTCAGCTGTCTGTGGTTGCGAAGATGGTTGAGCGATGTTGGGCTTGGGAGGCTGTGGGCTTCCTGTAGTAGAGATCTTCGAGTGTGATGGTTTCGTTTTCGTTTTCTGTTTCTGTTTCTTTTTTGCAAATGCAACCTCCCCTGCTGAAGCATTTCTCTATGTGATATTAGATGAAGTTGCCAGTGAACATCCGAGAGAGAGAGAGAGAACATACATGTTTGCCCTTCGCATACGGAACTTCAACAGCAGGGCTGCGCCCTTGCAACTGAGTAGCTTCACCGCTTCGCCCACGCTGTTTCACAAGGTTTCGAGCCCAGTCGAGAGGGGAGGATGGTGACGTAGCATGAGCACTGGATGGGTTGCGGTTGCGGTGAAATAGACGGCTGAGAAGCGTCCTGCCTGGCGATGCTGAGGAGTGGGAGCGGCTTCGTGCAGAGGACTGAGGACATGCCAGAGGTCAGGAAAACAAAATGAAATTGATAGTGATGACATACATGGGAACGATCTGGTGGGACACCATCAGAGAAATCTTGGGGTATGCGATAAGCAGGCGGACACTGTTGCACTGGAGGTCGTGTAGCACTAGCCTAGAGCATATATAGTGAGAACAACAAGATCTTTTAATGAAGGTGTCACTTACATGGACTGCCAACTTTTTGGCCTGGCAGAGCGCGTTCAGTTGTGAAAATATACAATGAGGTATGAACTCACCTTTGGATCCGAAAGAAGGTCATCGAGGCCGGCCTCTGTAATAATCGCAGCAACATCTCATGTGTACGCGTTTCTGTCGCAGCAGCCAGTGGCTAGTAGTTTTCCATCCGCGGAAAATGAGTCCACAATTAGTAACTCTGACTACATACAGTGAGTTTTCTTTAGTCCACGTTTGGTCCACGTCATCGCGAATGTGCTCAATATTCTGCCTAGAAATAGGTGGCTCAAAGGCTCGCGAGTAGCAAGAAAGGTTCTTTCATGTTGTGCTTGGGCACCTTTGAAAAGAAAGGACCAGCTTGAAAGTCATTCAAGGGAGATCATGATTTACGACAGATACGGCAGGTGCGTAGTAATCCTTGGTCGTGCTCGTGGTTGACTATAGTTGGTTTTGTAACTTTTGTTAATGGGAGGAAGTCGTATTGCACCGATAATGAGTCACGTGAGCATGCAGTAATAGCCCTAAGCATCGATTTCGAGATCACGTGGCCCAGAGCCGGCCCAACCGCAAGAGTCACCTTCTTGTTCTCTAGACTCTTCGCCACCATGTCTCTCACAAAAGATGCCGACTCGTTCAAGCGCGCCCTCCATCGTCAAGATTACACTTCATGGCATTCGCAACCTGCACCACTCAACTCCTCTTCCTCTGCCAGTGCCTCTGTTTCTACACCTGCACCCGCGCCTATAACTGCAGAATCAACGTCCACGCCTAGCACGAAGAAGAAACGGCCAAAGACCAGTATGTTGTGCTGTTTGTATATAATGACTTCTTTCACTCTCTTTTGTCTTGTTACAGATATCGTATATTCACAGCCGGCGGATACGGGGACGGGGACGAATGTGAATACGCAACTTGTGTATGCTATTGATCATCTCAAGGTACGTGTTGCGTTTATTTTTCTTTTCTTGCTTATTGAGATTGTTTGTGGATATACGTAGTCGACGCATAATCCCATGCGTCTTCAAGATATTGCAATCGTAACGAATACGCCGCTCGAGACTGATGTAGTCTTACTCGAAAAATTCAAGTCGCATGATAAGATTATTTGGGATCCAAAGACTGATTTATATTCGTATCGTGTACGTCTATTTCGCTAGCTCTTCTCTTCTCAGCCACTCATTGACGCGACACAGCATGAATTCAGCTTTCGGAACAAAGTAGCGCTTCTGACAGAGATCCAGCGACAGACGAGGAAAGGCGGCGGGATACCTGTGCGTGCGCTCAAGGAGTCTTGGAAAGAGGCGCCGCAAGCTATTGAGGAGCTGGAGAAGGAGGGAGAGGTGCTTGTTACGAGGACTGTGAAAGATGGTCAGTTGCGGATGGTATTTTGGAATGAGATCAAGCCGGATGATGAGAGTGGGGGGAAACATGTTGAGAAAGGTGAGTCTCGTATTGTGGGATGCATCGTGCTGATTTTTTGTTTTGGACAGAATTCTTTGATTTGTGGCATTCGCTGAAGGTGCCCAATGATGTTGATTTATTGAAGGCGCTGCATGCTGGTACGTGCCTCCTATTTTGATATTTTTGTTGGTGTCTGACAGGTACGATACAGAGGGGCTTCAAGCTACTGCGGAAGAGACGCCGATCCCGAAAGCGCCATCGAATATGAAGAAGAAGGGAAAGCGTTCGGCACCGCGACAGAGACAAGCGAAGATTACGAATACGCATTTGAAGGGAGAAATCGACCTTTCGAAAGATTATGAGAGGAAATAATCCGAGTATATGCGTTTTTTATATTTCTGGACATCTTCCTCCTCTTTACCGTGCCATGGGCGGGTGGGCGTACCTCTCGTTCGAGGCAGTATCCAACATTGATTTATTGGATACAGTTTTGAGTTGTACTGCAGCTGCAGTTGTGCAGTTTCGAACCGAAATCGGTTGTTTCTTCCCAACAACTGTAGCTGCATCAGCCATACTTCTTCCTTCAGCCACACTCCGCAGCTAGCTCTCCTTTTGAAGAATCATTGAGGCAGTTGTGTTTCCATCCCAACACCTATTATCCTTTTGTAGAAGGCAGTGTTTTCGGTGACTGAATTCATCCGTTTGGTGAAACGACAGGCGTGATGTATTATTCCATCAAGTATACATAACATGTAACGAATGGCAGAGCAAGCTAACACTCAGGCTGACGTCTTGGTTCCTTCACAAGTTAGACAAGAGGAGGAGACTGCCTGTACCTAGGGCTGCAGTAATGGCAACGATCACGACAGTCGACGCTGTGCTCAGGGAAACTCCGAGAGGACCATCCCAATTGGAAGGGATGGACAAGGTAACGAGGGAGGAAGGGACTGTGAAACCTGCGGATGAGCACGCGGTGGCGTATGCTGATAGAAGGGGTCAATAAAGGGTACCGATAGAAAAAGTGAGAAAGGCACCAGTAAGAGCAGCGGTTGAACCAGCACGGGGATCAGCGCTAGTTGTGAACTTTGCGATCAAGTCGTCGAACATGCATTGCTCGCAGGAGGTGATGGCGGTGACTGTGTTGGATGCACAAAGACAAGAATCATTGGTTGTGCACATCTGAGGGTGATTAGATGCGGAAGGGATCTAATGGAAGAATGGGTACATACGGAGATTTGAGCGTTGGCGTTGGAGCATTGAGTCTGACACTTATAGAAGGGTGAGAAGGGTATATGAAGGATATGATCGTGTCTCACATCGGTCAAAAGGTATGTATCGGAGACGTTGAGGAATTGGGTCGCATCGATAGTTCCAACAGAACCACCAACATTAATAGACAATGAGAGGGCTACGATAATGTTATTCGATATATTGTTAATGGAGACAAGTGACGGGGCTCACCTTGACCAGCAAGCAACAGGAAAGAAATAAAAGTAAAATGCATGACTAGCAAGCTGGGAGTGAAGAACAAAGGTATCAAGCGCTGCGAGATGGCTTATAAGACTACCGGAGCCTAGCTATAACTAGTAGCACTGGTTCATTTGACAGACACAGCGTCACACAGGTGTCCGTGTCGAGGGGGCCCGCTAATACAACCGATCTTCGAGCCGCGTCCCACGTGATCACATTGTTGACGCGAATTGTCCAGACTTTCAACAGTACTTCCATCTAACTATCATGGCTCCAATCACATTCAGCGGTACAATTCCTTCAAAGAAGAAGGCCGATCTTCAAGCTATCGCAGTAGCTCTGAACATCAGTGATACTGGAACAAGAGAGGATCTACAAGGCAGAATTAAACGTCATCTCGAGCAACATCAATCAAAATATGAAGATGATCCTACCTTCTCTGGCCTATACGGCAAGAAGAAGAAGAGCGTACAACCTCCCATAGAGTCAGTCTCATCAATATTGTTACACCCCTCCTCATATTCTTCTCAGACGCTTTGTCCCCAGTTCACCAGATGAACAGGAAGAGAAACTCCACCAGAGTCCCCAAGTCACTCGCAGTCGTCGTATCGTCCCGCTTGACCCACGTGAGACAACCCCTGTCGACGATATGCGAAACGTGTCTATCATGCTCAAAAACCTTCCCATATCCCCTGACGCCGAGTCCACCCCTGCCTCGTCCGCTAAACCTTCTCCGCAACGCAAACCAGAAAGCGCCCGACCTGTCGCGTCCATTCAAAAAACGCGTCCAGTTTCTAAACCTCTCACTCCAGTGGCTCGTGAATCTCTCGCAAAGCTACAAGTCAGCGTGCAAAAACACACCCGAACCACCTTGTTGACGACGCGTGCCGTAAGTCTTACCTTGTTGTACAGAATCACCCACTAACCGCGTGTTTTAGGTCCTCTCGGACTCTACCAATATTTGGTTCCTTACTGTTCTCCTTGAGCTATTCTACATTCTCTACATGGTTATTCCATGGCAGACCTTCGAGGTTTGTTTCCTGTACTCTCCCTCACTTCGCGCGTCTAACCCCACCTTAGCTATCGCCAGGCTCGCCTAGTCAATTTTACATCGCGATCTCCTATCCCCCCGCTCGCACCTTCTTAACACCATCCTTCTGGACCGTCCTAATTCACTGGTCAATACCCGACGTCTTTATCCCACTCGTCTTCGGCCTCCTCGTCTCCTTCCACCCCGCTAATTCTACATCCTCCCGGACCCCACAAGTCATCGCACTCGATCCCCTCTCAGCTTCTATCGCTCGTCTGGCAGCCCATGTCGCTTACCCCTTCCGCGCCCTCGAGATGTCCCTCCAAGGCGTCGATGTTATCAGTCAGAAATGGCGCCTCTTGACAGCGTCTGTCGTGGTAGCATTTGCGTTCGCAGAAGCTATTTTTAATGCCCCCGGTGCATTTGCAGAGTCGAGGGTTCGTTTACGCGCAGCCACCCCTAGGCGTACTGCCCCATCTGAAGACACACCCGTCTCTATCACCGTCACCGGCGAATCATGAGTTTTGCGCGTTGTATACACTGTACATTTACTATGTTGTGACGACTCATTCATGATCGATTTATCCCTTTCCTTTGATTTTGATTTTGCTTTATCGAGTTGCTGTTTTGTTAGCGCCGAGACTATATTTATTCTTTACCTATTGGCATTCTACGACCTGGAGTATCACTATTACTACTGTCACTGTTTTCTCTGTCGCAGCATTGATGTGCGCGAGTTCTTTTATTTCGAGTTCAGTACTGTCCCTGACCCCGTCCAATATATCGATATCGATATTACTATGGCATGTATTATCTTGGATGTTTCCGTATACCTTCATTTTGGACCTTGGTAAATGATGATAACCAGATCATAGAGAACAGTTCTCTATGGTCCGGTTCTTGGTTCTCATCTAGGACCCTCCGAACTGGACCACGGCAGCACTAGGTATTAATGACTGGACCACCATGGTGGTCTGCCTTAACCATTCCTGCATTTTTGCCTGAACCAATGATTATCACAAAATGGACTCAAACACACATAGTATTTCATTATTCTAGCCAGTGATTCTATCATAGGGGAAGGCTCCCAGGGACAATCAACACTAGTTGTAAAAGTGACATTCATTTCGAACCAAGTGCATTCCCATCAGGATAATTGCACATCATGAGCCTGAGTTCCATTGCCGGAATCCTTGTCTTAAACTTGATAGTACAGGGATTGTCTGATTTCTCCCCGATCATCAGCCCCATGTTATCCAATGGCTTCGTAAGATCCAATGTAAGCTGGAAAGCCCAAAAAATAAGGAGTGAGTTGATGAATACCGATCTGGTTTGATCAAAGTGAGCTCGGAAGATTATGTGCATGGAAGGGTGGCTTACCTTTGCGCGACATGTTGACCGGGGCATACACTGAAAGGAAATGTCAATCAAAGAAGGAATGCTTAAAGATACTGCCTACCGCCGACCAAAGCCGTAGGGAAAGAATGTAAAATCATCTCGCAGGCGACCTTGCTCGTCAATCCAGCGCTGAGGCTTGAACGTGTCAGGCTCTGGGTAGGTATCTGGATCTCGAGAGATGGCCCTAAGGCAGCGACTGTTAGATCCTTGGTAAGTTTTCTTGGAGCAGGATGCTTACCAATGATTAGCAAATATCGTGGTCCCGGCTGGAATGCAATAGTTTTCCTGGGGGGCTAGATCATCATTTGCACCATAAGTTGTCCAAGATCACTTGCCCAGATTATGTCTTGAGTTGTTCGGTGAGCCAGCGCTGCGCCGTTCATGTTGTGAAATTTAGGCACAAGATCGAAATAGTATACATACCACCAGTAGGCAATGGTGGTCTCCATCTCAAAGACTCGGAGATGAATGCTTGCAGGCAAGGAAGGGATTGCTGGTCAGCGAAGGTCGGCGCTTTCATGCAAAAATATTGAATCATAGCGCTGCAATAGGGAATAAAGGTACCTCGGTGCCTTCCGATGACTGCATCGAGCTCAGCCTGAACTTGAGCTTGCTCCTCAGGGAAACATGCAGCCGCCATAAGTACTGTGCAGATCGCCGTAGAAGTCTTTCGCCGGATTTCAGCCGTGTACTATCTTCGGAGGCTGCAAAACAACACCTCACCGTCTCAGATCCAGCTGCAAAAAAGGAACCGCCGAGAAAGGCCATTTCTGTGTCTGACAAACTATAGAGATGGCGATTTTCCAGGATATATCTCATAAACGAAGGGTCGATGTCTACGTCGCTCTGCTGTGGAACGACTCAGACATGAAGTCAAGATTCAAAATAGAATGTATACCATTTGCTCCCTCACGCGATTTAGCTGACCAAGGTTGAGTTTCTTGGTCCTCTCAAACCCCTGTCTTAAGTCTCGCCCATACCAAGGAAGGTATTTGAGCCACGGAATCGAGTCCACTAGGTAAGCACCAGGACGCACGACCGCACTAATCGTCTTGACGAATTGTCGGATTTCAACGACTGAAGAATCAGTCGCGGATGTAGACGTAGTCTTCCCATAAGCAATCTTCATAATTGTCGTCGCAGCATAACTTGAAATTACCTGTGAGCGAGGTATAATATAACTGACGGTTCTTACGTTATCACATGCTTCTGGAAGTCGCCATGTGGATCATCGAGAATGCCGAGGACTGTATCCTTCGCGTGTGACATCTGCAGGGGCTGATATGCTGCAGCCGCTCTAGGTTGGAGATGTGTGTGAAGTGCTCTGCACCACATTGAAAAGTAAGGCAGACGAAAGAAAGTACCGCGGACTACCAACCTACGCATACGACGAAACCTGTCCCCCCAGTGTGCAAATCCGATGCCCATCCCGCCGCCAAACATTTCTCCAGCTGCAATCATGCGAGGACGGTCAGCTGTGATTTTACCCTGATTCTCCATGATATCCACGGCAGCCTGCGACAGGATGTTGAATCAAGATAATACAGCCCAGCATGTAGGAACTGACTTTGTAACGGCCGACGATAATGATCTTCTCAAGGTTTGACCGAATGGTGATCACAGGACCATACTCAGCAATCCATCCTGCTATCGTGAGGGATGAACTATCGAAGGCGAAAATAATTAGTATTTCAAAATCACAAAGTCGCATACGGAAATTCACTGGCGATGCGGCAGAAAGTGCCCCCCAAGTCTCCAAGTAGGAGGGGAAGGGGGGAGAGGAAGGTCGCTCTCTGGTTTACGACGGCGAGCCCAAGTGATTATTCCCACTATAACAAGACAAGCCCCAGCACTGACAAGCTGTGCGTTGTGAGACATGTGCAGGTCAAATAAGCGTAGCATGGTCTATAGCGTGAGCGTAAAGAAAGATAGGAATTACGGTGCATCCAAATTGTGAATGGCTTTTTAAGCGCCCCATATCAATGAATCGGTGACCCGTACTTGGGAATGAGAGATTCATCTAGATAATTGGGGTTCATTGCAATGCTGGCATGCGATGGTTCGTATGCTACCTAACAGCACCTGACCAGCACCTCTGACAGTCATGCCCCTTGAGTGAAAAAAACGCGCTGGCATGTATGGCCGGTTACTACCACCTTATTGCCTAACCCCGAGCAGAATGGTACTTAATTTGATGTACACAAAACGTGCCAGGAATAAGGAATGTGACCAGTCCATCTATGAGGAAAACCGCGTGCTCCGAAACGTTGAAGCGGTGAAATTGCCATGTTGATAGTGTCTGAATGAAGTAGAATAGAAATAACGAGACAAAGGGTCTTCCCGCAGCCACCAGCTGCAATCGCACTATCATGGCCATTTAGTAGTTGGAGAGTGGCCTCAAGTTGGAATTGTTGTTGCCATAAGAACATCGACGAGCGGCCTCGGAGCAGGTCCAACCTATCCTCAGGCTTGTCACTGAGAGTTTGATTATTCATTTTGAAGTCGTTCTCGTATGAGTAAACGCGTGAACGGATATAGTCTCTGCAATGATGCTTGTCCCACAGCGCGGATGATGGTGCTCGTATTCATCGAAGTTTGGTGCAGCCTTTGCATTTGCATCACGTGCTGCGCTCACTCCTAAACTAAATCTGGCACTTTGCCCCTCGCACGTTCTGATATGCCCCTAGCCTGCCAAGGGTACCCTGAATGCGATCTCCCGGCCATCTGACACCACAGCCAAGTCTGCCTCAGGCATAGTGCATAGTGAGTGGCGGCACCTCATGATCACTACATCAGGAAAAGCCCCGGACAATTTCCATCGGTTGCTATCTTTAGATAATCAGGTACATGTTGCAACACTATCACCAGTAGTTACCATGTCTTAACTTTATGTCACTACCACGTAGTGACCTTGCAACATTTTCGAATCACGCAACCATATTGTCTGACGATTGTGAGCCGCTTGTGTCATTTACAATCATCTTGCAATACAGACTTAGCTCTGAGCCGCTGCTGCTTAGTAATACTGCCAGCCAGCTGCTGGCAGCAGTAGTGATGTGCACGGCCCGGCTTCAAGCCGTGGGCTGGCCAAAGCCGGCCCTAGTTAGGCCGAGCCAGGCCGGGCCAAAGTCATGGCCTGACCACGGCCTAGGGCCTGGCCTGGGCAGTTGGAAAGCCGGAGCCGGCGGCTCGAGCCGTGGCTTTTACTCTTACAGCTATACTAGTCATCTGAGACAACGACGAGCTCCTCGGCGCTACTTCCTCCTTACCACGGACTCATCTGCATGTCAGCAGCTTCTGCGAATCCAACACACACTTATGAAGCGTCATCTATCTGCGGCACAATCTCAATGATTTATTGAGATAAATAGTATTAGTACGTCGCTATCCCTACTCACAAATCCCTAATTCTAATGGCAGGAACAATCCTCTCAGATAGTGATGACGAACCTCGACCAGTGCGTCCAGCGCGCAAAATCAAGCCCTCTGCTGCGCTCCTCGAGCATTCTGAGAAGGCGGCTCTCCCATCTCAAACCAAAGCCATCAATGCATTTCGTGCGGCAGAGGCCGCAAAGCATGGTTCCAACAATCCCCAGCCCACTAACTCACCCAGTCCACCTGCTCCTGAACCCACTGTCCCTGCGCCTACTAACAAACGATCATGCACCGAAGATGCTGAAGAAGGCTATGAACCGAGTGACGAGGAACGCGAAAATGCGCGGACAAACCCCAAATGTAAGTTTATCTATTCATGTAAGAGAGTGTGTACAAAGCTCACCTGAAACTGTCAGCCAAACGAGCCCGCCAGCATCAGCAAGCTACTGTCGAAGACCACGAAGATGTGGACGAGGATGGAATTCTCATAGATATTGCCGTACAGCTTTCTTTCTTGAAGGCCGTGAATGAGCCCAAGCCGGCCGCGGCTTTGGCCTGGCTTTGGCCCACGGCTCGGCCTGAATTTTTTCAAAGCCCAAGCCTCCCCAGGCCAGGCCTAAGCCGGGGCTTTCAGGCCAAGCCGGGCCCGCACATCACTAGGCAGCAGGCTGCCGGAGTCCGAACACAGGCTGAGTCCGAGTCAGTCACTGCTCTTCTGCTACTCATTTCAACTCACTGGCCGCACTGGGTTCAAAACCGTCAACTTTCAACGGCAAGTGACTTCAGCCCGACTTCAAGTTCAGTCATCACTTTTTTTTACTGTCCGAGTCCGACTCAGTCCGCCGAGTCATTGGACTCCATCTCACCCGCTGGCGGGCTACAGTACAGTTGGAGCCCACTGGCAAGCCCCGCTGCTGTGAAGTCATGCTTCCCAGTGTATGGCAGCTCCGAGTCGTTCAACTACCATGACTAGTAGTACAGTCAGCCTCCGAGTCCGAGTCGCGGCCGCTATCATTACTATAATCGCATTCTGCTTACTACTAGTTGCTGTCACGGAAACCACTGGGCCGAGTCCGAGTCTCAATTTGAATCTGTCCGAGCCCGAGTCACTGCCAGGGTCTCCCTCAATATCCACAGTGACTTCTGGCATCATGCCTCCTCAGCGCCGCCTACCAATTGAATATGACTGTGATGCATGTGGAGCTCACAACGTTGATGCTATTCGTTTGACAAGACATCGAAACCAGTGCAAAGCAGTGCGCACCAGAGCCCGCCGTGCCTACGAGAAGAGTCTAAAGCTTGACAAAAAGCGTCTGGCGGCAAAAGCGCGTGCAAAGGCGGAGAAATTAGCCTATGTCACTGCGGCATCACATCCAATGCCAAACGCCACTCAAACACTCACAAGCCGTACTGCCATTGGCAATAGCAGCCAGGCCTCAGCCTATTTGGGCGAAGGTTCTGTGAGTACCGTTTATTTGGAGTGTAGGGCTCGGCGTACTGATTTTATTTATTTCCTATCAGTCGAGGGACCCCCAGGCTTTAATTCATCCGGCTCCTGAGGTAGATTTGGGTGAAGGCTCTGTGAGTACCGTGCACTTGGAGTGTCGGTCTCGGCATACTGATTTTATTTATTTCCTATCAGTCGAAGAGCCCCTTAACTCATTCTGCCCTTGAGGCCCTACCAAGATTGACACCTCCACCACCTCCTGCCTCATCATCTTCACTCGAACATCATATGGACACCAGCACCTGTGTTCAGGAAGACATATGTGACTTCGACATGTACTATGCCTCGCACTCACCCCCTCCACAAAGCCCCTCCGAGTCAGTGGCTCAAAGTCCCCTGATCCCTCCGTCGCAAGTCAAACGGATACGAAAACCGGCTAGAGTCAGAGCCGCTGGATTTGACGACCCACTTCCTGAGGGTCCTGGCCCACTCGAGGCTGACGGTTCGGGCTGTGTTGAGCCCGAGGTCGTAGCTCCTCCCGAACCCATCGAAAACGTTGACCCTCAGACTCCTGCGTTTTGTCTCCGGCGTTTTCTCATCCGAATTCTGGAAATCGTGCGCACATTACCCAATGCCTTCGGCCTGACACGTCTGTATCGCGGTCGCCCCACTCGCATCCCTGACCTCGATAGTGATCTGAACGACCTCACCGCCACAAATTTACAAACTCTACCCGCTATCACTGATAAATCCATATCCGACATCATCTCACCATATCCCAACGAGAACGCATTCAATTTCGGCCGTTGGTATTGGAACACGACTCGTCAATCCAAATCTACTAGACAAGAATTACTGGACAATGTCATCTTGCGTCCAGGTTTCGATCCCGAAGATCTTCGCGGCGTCAACTTTGACAAAATCGACAAGCAACTCGCCCAGGATTTGAGTTCTCCTTTGGAAGGCAACGGTTGGCGAAATGATCCAATCACTGTCAATATACCGACATCTCAGAAGGCCACGAAAGCGTCCAAGAAGAAGGACCGGAATACTGAGCGAGCAGCGCGTGTTCACGACGAGGTTGATGAAGAGGCGGGTACTGTGGGGACACGTAAGTTTTGCATTGGCGATTTCCATCACCGGAGCTTAGTGCATATCTTGCGTACCGCTATTGAGAGCAACACTCCGCACGCTCAACAATACCACTGGCACCCATACGAGCAATTTCACCAGTCCCCTGATCCCAATACACCTCCGGTTCGCGTGTTTGATGAAGTTTACACGGGTGATGCGTTCTTAAAAGCAGATCGTGATTTGCAAAACTCTCCAGGGGAACCCGACTGTGATTTACCACGCGTCATTGCGGGGATCATGGTGTGGTCTGACGCGACTCATGTTGCACAGTTTGGGCAGGCACGGCTTTGGCCCATCTATATCTACTTGGCCAATCTATCCAAATATTCCCGTTGCAAACCAACTTCAACTGCTTCTCATCAAGCTGCGTATTTACCGAAGGTGGGCCGTTTCTCTCGTGTAGCATATATTCTCGTCTCAACTCTTCCTCGCAGCTTCCTGATACTGTGCAGGATTTTCTACGGTCATTTGACCATGGCGCATTAGACCCACTGTTAGCACATTTGCGTCGCGAGGTTTTCCATGAAGCCTGGCGACTTCTTCTCGATGACGAGTTTGTGCAGGCGTACGAGCATGGCATTGTTCTTGATTGTGCAGACGGCGTTCGTCGACGTGTCTACCCTCGCATATTCACTTACTCTGCTGATTACCCTGAGAAGTAAGACTTTACATCCCTTTCACAGGATTCTGATACTGATGTCATTTGTTCTCATAGAGTTTTGATCGCAACAATTCGTGACATGGGGGGCTGTCCATGTCCACGCTGTACGATACCCAAGGACATGATACCTGGACTTGGCACTCGAGAAGATTCTTATATTCGAACCCACCAAACTCGCCTCGATAACGACGAACGGAGGGACAATATCAAGCAGGCTTGTGGGTTCATCTACGACAAACATTATGTTGTCACCAGCAAACCGGTGGAGGAAATATTAAAACCGGAGTCGCAGGTTCCGACAGAGGTATGAGCCTTATCATTTTTTTTTCATTTGAAGCATTGATATCAACGCGAATTACTACAGAATGCCTTCTCATCTCGCTTGTCCCATTTTGGCTTCGACTTTTTTATGATGCTCGTGGTTGATTTAATGCACGAATTCGAGCTAGGCGTTTGGAAGGCCTTACTCACCCATCTGATCCGCATTCTACACACGCAAGGTCCTACAATTGTCGCTGAATTCAACGCTCGGTAAGTGACATCAGAACTTGAATTATGGAATGCTCAACAGTTGCAACAGGTTTCGGCTCATACAACCATTTGGCCAGTCGACCATCAGAAGGTTCCCTCACAATGTTTCCGAGTTGAAAAAGTTGGCTGCGCATAATTTTGAGGACATCCTGCAGGTTAGTATATGCTCTTGTTTCATCGGGATAGTGAAGATTGATGACCAAAATTAGTGCTCAATCCCATGTTTCGAAGGTTTGATACCCTCTCCGCACAATGAGTCAATCATGGACCTTCTATTCCTGACCTGCTACTGGCACTCGTTGGCGAAGTTGCGCATGCATACAGAAACATCACTCGAGGTCCTCGACACTGTCACGACTGCTTTCGGGCAAAAGATCCGGCACTTCGCTGAGGAAACGTGCCGTCAATTTAATACCGTTGAAACTGATTCAGAATACATGGCACGAAAGCGGGCTGAAGGAAGACGAGAAGCTCGTGGCGACAACCTTAGAAAGAAGGATGCTAACCTTGCCATGTCTGGCAAACGTACCCGGGGGTTTAACCTTATGACGTCGAAACTTCATGCTCTTGGTGATTATGTGGCTCAAATTCGAATGTTTGGCACCACTGATTCATTTACTTCACAAATTGTGAGTCAGGCACCGTCTTTCTAAGAGTGTCACTGACAAACCACACAGGGGGAGCTCCAGCATCGAGTTCTCAAGGCTTGGAATGATCGGACAAGCAAGAATAACCCAGTGCCGCAGATCATTGCAATGGATGTTCGAGAGAATGCGCATAGCCGGATGTCAGAAGACCTGAAACGCTTAGCCGCAATACAAGCTGACGCTGGTTCAATGGCTGACTCCGAATCATTACCATTCGCTGCTCCGGCCGCTGCCTGAGGAACATCACCATATCACGCAAGACCAACGAACATATGTGTGGTTAGGTGACTGGCTCAATGATAATCGGGGGGATCCAGCATTCAAGGTAATTACTTACTTCTGGTATTGGCTCGACACTAACAAACAATTAGAATTTCTTGCCGCAACTCAAGACACATCTTCTTGGGCGTCTCAAAGGAAATGTTTATGTTGGCGAGGAACCGACATTCACACCGCATGAGATCGACGAGATCGGGTTCCAATACAACCGTGTTTACAATCATGCCACCGCCAGTATCAACTACACAACATATGATGTTCGACTGTGATCAAGACACGATTCACATACACTCAAACAATTCACTCGACCGATCTGCAATCATGGTTGCTTCTCATGAGACCGCAGATGATGGCGTGTCTCCCCATCCATACTGGTATGCACGGGTGCTTGGCATCCATCATGTCATGGTCGAACATCCATCCATACGCAAAGCTACTCGAATGGAGTTTTTGCGCGTGAGGTGGTTTGGTCGTGATCCTGACTGGGCGAGTGGGCCAGGCGCTCTTCGCCTTGATCGCATTGGCTATGTCCCAGACTCAGATGATGAGGCATTCGGATTTCTTGAGCCTAGTCATGTCTTACGTGCGTGCCATCTCATTCCTGCTTTTGCACTAGGGAAAACGACGGATTTGCTTGGACCATCGAAGCATCGCGACTCAGACGAAGGGGATTGGGTCAATTACTATGTCATGAGATATGTCGACAGAGACATGATGATGCGCTATCTGGGGACCGGCATTGGACACATGCATCCTCCCGGGTTTCCGAACGAGACTCAGTCACTCCAAGTTGTTCCCGAAGATCGTTATATGCCTCCTGCAACAAGACCTGACAAGCGGACAATCGGTGATGTCTCCAAAGAAGACTCAGACTCGGACTCGGACTCAGACGTGTGGAGCGAAGATGGTTCAGAGAAAGACTTTGACGAAAATGTATATGAACTCTGATACATGGTGTTACAACATAGTCAAAATGGTATTTATTGATTCCATAGGCTTCTTTAGCCACGTTTCGAAAATGTTCTCTTGTGCGACGACATCAACACGAGCATAATATGAAGCAACAGGCGTCAGTAAAGCCTGTGCAAGTACCCAGTTGTCCAGGTGTGATCGCGACGGTCGTGTCCTAGATTCATGACGTACCATTAGCAAAAAGTGGCTCTTGAGCGCGCAGCATGTAGGCGCATCTGCTTTGAGCCACTGGTCGAGGCGGCCTCTGGGCTTACGGCGGAGTTTGCCATCCTTATACCGAAGACAGACCCAGACAAAAACCCAGATGAATGATTCAGCATCGTGCCGGTACACGTGCTCAACTGCGCCGTCGATGGCCGATACTGTGAGCAGCTTGATCGCCATGAAAGGTACCGTTCCTGTGCGCTCATTGCCTCTGGCACAATCATCTTGAATGGATGATAAATCATAGTCGTTGAGGACGCCTATCACACGACCGCATAAGAGCCGATAGTACATGAGATTGCTGGGGCTGATATCACGGTGATAGACACCACCTTCCCAGAGTATACGATGACCTAGAGTCACAGTTAATAGACAATAGCTAGAACAAAATCAACGAACACCTACAATTAATGATTTGCCACCATGCATCGCGAAACTCAGGCCCACTTAGGTCTGTGATCGGCTGAAGCTTCCTGAATACGATGATGTAAAAGACTCGGCTGCCCTGCGTATTGTGATCCATTCCTAATGCCTTTCTGATGCGGGCCGTGGATGTCTCATCAAACCTATGGAACCAGACCATGTCTGGGACATGGCCCTTCACCCACGAGTCACGTTCAGCGATCGCCTGCACTTTCGCGAGTATCTCAGGCTCGCTCAAGCGTGCCTCTTCTGGCCAAAAGAGTTTGGCGACCATTTCGGTCGTTGTGTTATGAGGAGGACCAGGCGGGTGTGTATCAGGAGGAGGATCAGCACCGGATGGAGTAGGGTCGACGGCAGATGGTTCATTGGGACGCTCACGTGCCCGAAGCAATTGCGAGAGTGCCTGGCTCTTCACTGGTAAGACGGTGGTTGCACGTCCACGCAGCCCAAAATGAGATGAATACGCATTGGAGACATCTAATGTGAGGTCAACCCGGCCAAGTGTCGGATCGTCGATATAGACAGGGCCAGAAAATCCAGGCTGAGGCTCGAATAGAGGGTGAAAGCCCCACTGCGTATATTGCATTCGCTGCATAGTGAGGAGCAAGACGAGAAAGCGGGGAAGATCCTGAAGGAAGTTGATGCCAGCAAATTGAATTGTATCTTCCCGATCAAAACGCCACATGTAGATCATGTCGTCTGGCAAGAGTCATTAATTGGATAATAAGTCTGAAAAGTAAAGCCCAGACTCACCAACCACTACGTAGGAGACGACGTAAGGCCGTGCGACATGAGCCGCAAACATCTCAGCGACATACAAACCATTCTGGACAATCGCGTCGAGCGCTTTCGCTTCGGACTTGACATCATCCTTCGTGGTAGTATCATCATTGTCCTTCTCATTGTCCTTCTTGGTACGCTTGTTGCTGGACCCGGCCTGGATGAAATGATCAGAACTTCGTTTCAATTCCCCCTTCCCTTGACTTCGAATTCGGTCGGACACACGTCTCGCTGCAGTGTGCATGTGAGCAAGGAAGCCAAAATGCACATACAAGGTGACTTACGCTCTTTTAACGTCCACTCGCCTTTGCCTTGACTTTTAATGCGCTCAGACGCACGTCTCGCTGCAGTACGCTCGGATGCACGTCTCGCTACATTATGCATGTCAGCGAGAAAGTCAGATGCAACAAACAAGGTGGACTTACGCTCATTCAACACGATCTCTTCTTCCCTTTGACTTTTGTTTCATTCAGACGCATGTCTCACTGCATTGAACATGTCAGTGAGGAAGAACGAAATACAACGAAGTGACCTACGCTCTGAACCAGCATCATGTCTTGGAGGGTGTTCGATAGGCGATTCGTCTTCTGACTCGGAGTCACTATCAGGCGGCGGCTGTCGTTTTGCGATTGGATACTCCATGTAATGTAGATTCTGAGGCGCAGGAATGACATTTTAAGCCGAAGGTGGAGGAGGACCGTGACCTGGACGACGTTTGGTGTATTTGAATTCTACTGTCGATAGAACGTTCTTCCATTGGAAGTTCCCATGGGGCTTGTTGCACGCCAGCTTAGTGTACATATCTTTCTTACAATAGCAATCTCCATCTTGCTGCACTTTCTGGGCGGTGTCCCAAGAGACAATGACCACGTCAGGCTTGCGGGAGGACTCGACGCCCTGGTGCATTTGGCGTATGGGCTTGTCGTTGTGATGAAACAGTATGTTATCGTGGTCTTCGGAATCCTTGGAACCCACTAGTCCAGGCACATTCAAAGCGCTCAGTTGAAGGAGCGCACAATTGGCAGCTCCAACAAATGGCTCGTATGAAGGAACTTCTCCAGGTGAATTAATACTTTAGAATTGTGGTGAAGCTCGTTTCGTAGCCACAGTTACTTGAGCAACTCACTATTCTGATAGGAGGTCCTTGATATCCTTGGCGGCGCGGGTCTCGTTGCAGAGGGGTAAGACGGCCTCGAGGCAAGTTTGAAGTAGGGCAGACTCCTCGCATTGACCGAGGGATGCCGAGTCAGAGGTACCAAGTTTGCAGTCACTAAGGATGTTCTGCAACATACAGTCAACATCGCACTTCTTGAAGTTCTGGATATCCCGCGCGATCCATGGGCGGACATCATCTACGCTGCATAGATAGCAAACAATTCAAAATTAGTATCTCTGGAACTTCAAAATATACGCACCCGACGCCTAGAGTAGCAATATGTTCGCTTATAACAGCTGACCCGAGTGCAATTGGGGTGGCCTTGAGTTGGGACAATTTATTGAGTGGGGGGGCGGGGGTCCTTAGCCCGTCCAGAGTGGCAAGAGGGGCTGAAGTGTGACTAACAGGCCTGGGATCTCTGGTGACAGTCGAGCCAGGCGTACACAATGTGGACACAAGCTCGGGGGACTGTATAATCATGGGGGGGGCGTCCCAGTGGCGCGATCAGTAGTACTGCCACCTGGCATGAATCGGATTCAATGATGGTGGTAAGTAAGTAAGAATGAATGTATGCCACGGACTTTCAATTGAGTAGTAAGGAGTTATATTTAGGTCGCTGAATGGTAAACCGATACAAACAAAAAAAATTACAATGTAACCTTAACTTAGTTGTTATATAAACATACCCAAGTGCCTACAAGCGTCTGCATCTTACGTTGGTAACTATTAGCCAACATTACGAGACTTACGGTATTTCACAGAGCTTCCATTTAGTCATAATCTCCCATGACCCGGGGGCATTTGTCTCGTGGTCATGGCAGTCGTCAGCCGCATCATGCTTCCCAGAAGTCCAAAGGTAGAGGTCGAAGTCAATCTACTAGGGCCCAAAGCTCGTTGTCCCCATCATTATCTCCAAGTCCGCCACCCGCTCCAGAGCGAGTTCGTTCGCGCAAGCGCCGTCATGAGGAGTCCGAGTCTCCGACGGATGACTCGGAAGATGACCATAACCATCTCACGAAATCATCGTGCGTGTATCCTTTCGTGAGCAATACTGGTTGTGACGTACTACTGATTGTCTACAGCATTAAAAAAGACACAGATCCTATCAAGTCAAAAGGCCGAATCTTTGGCCGCATGGGTGAGATGTGGCGACCATTCGCCAGTGTCCTAGACGATGGTGTCGGCCGAGACGCCGATGATGATCCCCAGGCTTACACCACTATGTACGTTGACCTTTTTTTTTCTTTCATTTCCTTACGTTTTGCATGGTTGCTTTCCATCATTTACGTTTTTTTTTTCCAGCCAAAACATCCACCATGAGATTTACCGGGAGCTAGTCAAAATAGCTCCCGGTATTCCCGACGAAATTAAGCGTCTTGGAGCTCAAGGCTCTGCGATCATCAGCGCTAAGGTACGTGAATTCTTGAGCGATCAACATCTTGCTGACCAGTTGACATAGTTGGAAGTTGGTCGGCGTGGCTCCCGCAGTGAGGACATAAATTCCATGAAGGACAAGATTGGCCGGTGGCGCACCTTTGCACCACCTTACAATCCAGACCATCGATCCATGCTCGGTTTCAAGCATCCTGACTGCGGAAAGCTTTTGTGCCCTGCAAGTTTGGACTGGAATGATTCAAGGCATGTAGCTTACTGTCACACTTCTAGCATACTGAAACTACCGGCAGCGTTCGATCGAATTTGCGCGACGGCATTACGAAAGCGAGGCCCGACGATTTCCCGCTATTCCTTTACTCAGACGAGCAAGTCGATACTGAGGATCTTTTCCATGGCTTCCTACGGAATATGATTCTTGTTAAGGCTGGTGACGCTCACGTTTGTTTCAATTCAAAGCTGAGCGTGTTTCGTATAGGGATATCTTCACGTCTTTCGCGGCCCAAGTACCGCGACGAATTCAGTACGATCAGGCACATGCAAAGGCAATGCAGCCACTCACTCGATTAATAAGGTTTCTGTTCCTTCCATAGCTTATATTGCCACACTGGTGAGTCGCAACTTGGACAACTTTTGACTCTGTACGCTGATATGAATTTATCAATCCTGTTTAGATCTGTTTCGTCCTTTCCGATCAACCGACGTTCAGCGCTGGAGGGACTTCTGGTCACTGGCCATATCGCACATTCTATCGCACACTTCTGGAGGTTGTCAGTATCATGGATTCTCACGAGCGAGAGGATCTGTTAAATTGGTGGAACGAGTGTGTCATTTTGCTCCCGTTTTCACACCATCCTAATATTTATGTAGCAAAATCTATGCTGACTTTGCGGACCTTGAGGAGGAAAACGATGGCGTGTTGAGTATGGCTACTCGGATGAAAGCCCAAGCTACTTCAGCGTCACGGCCAAGGCCCAGGCCAATGGCTGTCAACCGTGAAAATCGTGACAATGTGCTGGAATCAGTTGGTACGAGCTAGAGCCAGCGAGATGGTTGTCAGTTTGTACTATCATATGCTCAATAATATGTGTTTTATTTGGTTTACATCTTATGGGTATTGTAAGCCTCGAGTGACATTCCAATTTCGCGACATTATGGTAGGTTGATTTTATGGGTGTTGTAAGCCTTGAGTGATATTCCAATTTCGCGACACTATGGTAGGTTGATTGCAAGTGAATTGCAAGAACGACACAATATGTACCAGGATTCCGTTGATGATTACATATCTGTATAACTATTGCACGTATTGCAGCTACATTGCAATGGGGTTATAACATAGGTTGACAAATGGTGGGTGCTCGTAGGCGATTGCAACGATGGCGAGTAGTTTCATCAGTTGGAACTTGATTACGAGCGCTTGGCAAAATGCGGAGTTTTCCCTGATGACTGATCTTGAATTCGTGCCAGCAGGTACTGTCGAGATACGCACCTAGGTTCGACCAAATCTGGGTGTGACCAAATGAACATTAGGTTCGAAGGTTCGCAGGGGGGTGTGACGCGTGACACACTGCGCTTAGGTTCGACGACCAATGTTGGGGTAGACACATTCCCTTGTATACATGCAGCGCTAAGGGGCCGCGGTGATCCTCATGACCCGCGGCTGGAGATGCTCACCTCAAGAGCTTCGTCTCTAATTTGACTTCCGTCTGGCAACATGGCAATGTCTTCTCGCTATGTTATGGTAAAGTCTTGTCAGTGTGGATCCTCCAATGTTTGGCGAGCGAGCCATAGCTCAGTCCACGAGATGGACATGGTCTGAAACATTTCCCATCCAAGTTTTCCACACCATGCCTGATCTCCATGTTGCCTCAGAGGCTAAATTCCAGGATGTGTTATCTGTGCCTGCACAGTTCTCAATTGCTCCTTCGGGCAGCCTTTCCGTCGCTGCATTACTGCTTATCAACCTGCCTACAGTGTTAGAAAACAGCGCTTCAGCTGCTAGAATTGTTTTTTCCAAACAGTCCCCTTTGCTCCAGTTGCCCACGGACTTTGTTTCACGACCTGTTCCGCCATTTCAAACAGCCTCGTCCCTTCGCAATCGTGCTAGAGGTGCATTTCGAGATGGAGATAAATCAGTGATCCATCCTTCATTCCCCAATGACCCGCTTCCAATGTGGGTCATGTCATACTGGGTCGCTATGTCGCATGCACTCGAGAATCAGCGTGATTGGCGCGCATCCCATGACTGGGTCTACGACAGATTTGATGTTGTTCCTACTGACGGACAAGAGTTGGAAATTATTGACGAGGTTCTAGATGTCTTAGAGAGCCTTCCATGGGATGCCCCTCTCAAGGGATTCGGTGCTCAGACAGATCTGAGGAGCACCGAGCTCCAACCACTGTTAGGATCATGTCCAATTCACGGTCGTGTTTTGGACAGCATGATTGCTGTAGTGGTCCAGCATATGCAAGCATCAGAGGATGAAGACCTCCAGTCTGTTTCGGTCGAATCTCTTGACTTTGCAGATATCCTTCGGCTTAGCGATAAACGGTGGAAGAGCTACGAGACGGACAAGGCTTTTGTTCACCTTCGTACCATTGGCTCTGCATTACGCGAGGGTGCACTTCATCGTATCCTCCTTCCCATCAATATCGACAATGTTCATTGGGCTGTTATCGAGGTCGATGCTACAAACCAAAGCATCTCCTATGCCGACTCCCTTGGCTGGAGTTGGCCTAACGAAGACATTGATGCCATACATCGTTGGCTGGGCTATCATGGTTTTGCCAAATTCAACCGGGCGACCACACTCCAGCACGGCAAACAGCTCGACTCGTTCTCATGTGGTATCGCAGCTCTAAACACTATCAAGCATGCCTTGTTTCAAGATCCGTTGTTCACTGCCAATAGAGCTTTTTCCCTCCGTATGGAGGAATTTCTTAATATCGTTTATGATCACCTCGAGGTATGGATATCTCATTCCTGGTGACGCAAATCTGAGACTCACTCTTCATGTGTTGCAGCTCTCCGATCCCAACGACGACCCAAATGACAGCTCATATTCAGACAGTGATGATGTCGAGATACAAGAAACTCAGCTACCATCCCCCCCAACTCTGCCTACGCATCATCCACAGCAAAAACCAAAACTCAACCTCCGTGCCACCAACGCAGATCTGAGCACCGGTCTGTTCAAGTTTTTCTCGACGGTTTCACGCGATGAGCATTTAAAGCTTGCCTGGAAGCCTTCCACTCGGGAGCTCAAGGACCGGGATCAGCAGGAGCAGGCCCGTTGCCAGGAAAAGTTCGATGTGTTTGAGAAGGCTGCTCGAAAGCGTGAAATGGCAGCTGAACGTAAGAGAAAACAGCGAGCCCGTGAAAAAGATGCCAAGCAGGTAAGCATAACTTTCATTCCTATCGCCGTGCTTTATGTCTCACGTGGCCTGTCATCAGAAACCCACCGTAGAATCTGTTCTTCATGATCATACTCCCCAACCGCTAGCAGTCACCATTGCTGAGGCTTCACGTCCATACCGTCAATTGCGAAGGCATGCTCGCAGCATGCAAAAATGTAACTCGGGCCGGAAGCGCAAGCGGGAGGACACAGAGGCTCGTCGTGTCAACTGGCAGAGCCCTCTTTTATGGCCGACCATCGAAACAGCTGCCATTCGTGTCGGCTATGGAATGTCACCGATTGAGATTGAGCGCGAGCTTAAGCGAGTCGATCCCTCCCGCTTTCATGGTATTTCTGCCCAAGTTATAGGAAGGTGGATTGACCAAAGTGGGACACGGCCAGTATGGCGTGCCAGTGTCCTCGCTCGTGTTCAAAAGGGCAACCTTCCCTTGACGACTGCAACACCACCAGGCATCCTTGCAAAGTATCCTGAAGTCACGAAGACCATCATCGAAGATCTCCGTGCTCTGCGTGCAGTTGGCGTGGCTTTGGATACAATGCGTTGTCGTGGTGTAATCATTGCTCGCATCACTGTCTCTTGCCCAGAAATCTTCGAGGCCACCGCCAAGGATGGCTCAAAATTTCGATGTACTGAGTCTTGGGTCAAGAAATTCGTACATCGAACTCTCAATTGGACATTCCGTCGTGCCACTCGCGCTGCACAAAAGACCCCTTCCAATGCTGATCAACTCTGTCTGGACCAATTTTATCGTCTGACCTTAACTATCCGTGATTGTGCGATCTTCGATGCTTCCTTCTATGTCAACATTGACCAGACCAACATCGTGTATCAACCTGCGAACACCGCTACTTACGAGGAAGTTGGTTCCAAGCAAGTCGCAGTGATTGGACAGGAAGAAAAACGAGCATTCACTGTGCTCGTTGGCATCTCTGCCTCTGGGGATGCTCTTCCATTCCAGGTCATCTATTGTGGCAAAACTGCTCGTTCACTCCCCTCGAAAACCACACAACAATTCAAGGACGCACAAGACTTGGGCTTTGAGCTGTGCTTCTCCAACACCGATACCTATTGGTCAACATTCCAGCTCATGTGCGATTATGTTCGCAATATTCTAGTTCCCTACTGGACAAGGCAGAAGGAGCTCGTTGGGGCTCCTGATGACCAGGAATGTATCCTACAGCTGGATGTTTGGTCAGTACACAAGTCTGTGCAGTTTCGCACTTGGCTTGATCAGCAGTGCCCATGGATCAAGTACCGCTTTGTTCCTGGCGGCTGCACCGGAATTGCTCAGCCATGTGATGTTGGCGTCCAACGCCCATTCAAGCTTGCCGTCAAGCGATCTCAACATGCTGATATCGTTGAGGAATCTCTGACATTGCTGAAGAAAGACGAAGCTGCACATGTCATCCGACTCGACACAACATTACCCACACTCCGTGATAGATCTTTACAGTGGCTCATCAACGGTTACCATGCTATCAACAAGCCTGACGTGGTCAAACAGGTATGTCACTCGCATTGTCCTCGTTTTACTCATGGATGTTAAAACACTCCTGCAGTCGTTTTTTCAGTGTAAGGCTGGTACAACATTCAATCTCTCGTTCGAGAGCCTCACCAGTCGTGAAGCGCTTCATGCACTACGTGATGTGCAAAAAAACGACACCATGACTTGGGAACGCATCAAAACGGCTCAATATAAGACTCCCGAAGCCGACGAAGAAGTAGAGCCACCCTTCACGCATGCTGCAGATGTCGAGCTTGATCCTAGCGATGTTTCGGTGGATACGGTTCTGCAACACATTGCATTGGGTGAATCATCTGTCCCTCATGGCTATAGCACTGATGATTTGGGTAATTTGCTGGTGGACAACGAGTCGGAGAGCTATGAGCGAGGGGTACTGGATGACATGATAGGGCTCCAATCTACAGCTGATGGGTCTACAGAGGTTGAGGCTGAGGGCCGTGGCAAGCGCAGACGTGTTGCGAACACTCAGTACAAAGACTTTTGGATGCATTAGATGTTTTTTTTTGCGTTTTTACCACTTGTCACAATTTAGGTTCGACGGCCTCAGAGTTGGTGTGACCGTCACGAAAAATAGGTTCGATTCGCCAGGCGTGTGACGGTGTGACGAACCTAGGTGCGTATCTCGACAGTACTGTTGTATTACGTAATCTGTGTCGGGGGTTTGTAGTTTCCTGGTTACGAGTCTAAGCTTGAGCGCTGAGCATGAGCACGGATAAGCACAGACCTATGCCAAACCTGTGCATAAGCACCCGGGTGAGAACGTCCCTGTTATATATATCATGCATATGCCAACAACGGCGAAGATTCATGCACCATGAGAAAACATGAGTTGCATGACATAATGCCTTCCCGAAGTTCCGTCTGAATTGGTTCCGGCTTACGGCACCCCAGGCTCAAGTAGTAAGGTTAGGTCGACGTCGTCACAATAGCTTATTTACTACTTTGCTGTTTGCCTAGGAAAGCCAATTGAAATCTACTTACCATGGCTCTGCAACGCTTGCGACAGCTCTCTTCGCATCTGACGGGTACCCCAGCCACGGGCTTGACTGCTTTGGAGCAGAAACATCCAGATGATGTGGTCATAACAATGGCCATCCGTTCTCCATTGACCAAAGCGAAGAAGGGAGCTCTGAAAGACACGATGTGAGTGGTCTAAACCGTCGCTGAGGATATTATACATATTTAACTTCTTTGGCAGGACGGACGAGCTTTTGTTGGAGATGTTCAAGGTACATCCAGAATGATTCAATACATACATTTCATCATCACCGAGCAGGCCTTTTAGCATGCAATAGTTCAGTCTCGTGTCAATCCAAGTGCCGTTGGCGATATCTGTGTAGGCACAGTACTCACCCCTGATCCGGTTTATCATGCCAGAGAAGCGGCGTTGGCAGCGGGTTTTCCGGAATCCGTACCAATTCAAGTCGTCAACCGCTTTTGCTCCTCCGGTCTTATGGCAGCAACCGTCATCTCAAATGAAATCCGCTCTGGTCAGATCGAGATTGGACTTGCCGTTGGTGCCGAGTCCATGACCCAAAAGTATGTCAAGAAAATCGATTGTATCTTGCGAGGCTTAACTATGTAAGCCCTGACAAAGGTGCTCCTCTTCAGTCCGAGGCCCTTGGGGTAAATGCTGCTGCTAAGGACTGCCTTTATCCCATGGGTTGGACCAGCGAGAATGTCGCTCAAGATTTTGACATCTCTCGAGAAATTATGGATGAATACTCGGCGAAATCATATCAACGGGCTGAACACGCTGAGAAAGCCGGTTACTTTGCGAAGGAGATTGTTCCATTCACTGCTTATGAGAAAGATCCTATTACTGGTGAACGCAGGAAGATCGTAGTTACAAAGGACGATGGCATCCGTTACGGGACGACAAAAGAGGGACTTTTGAAGATTCGGTCAGCGTTCCCTCAGTGGGGGAAAGCATGCACGACGGGTGGGAACGCAAGCCAAATCACTGATGGTGCGGCAGCAATCATGATGATGACTCGGCGCAAGGCGGAGGAGCTTGGGCTTAAAATTCTAGGCAAACATATCACTACTGTTGTTACAGGTGAGGTAAATATCCAGAATAAGCATTTACTTGCTAAAGTTATCCCGAGGCTGCCCTCCTCGTGTGATGGGCATTGGCCCCGTGTTTGCCATCCCCATGGTTCTTCAAAAAGCTGGTCTGAGCATAGAAGACGTTGACTTGTATGAAGTGAGTCTGACAACTTGTCAGGAGATGCATGCTCAATCACGGTACATACAGATTAACGAAGCATTTGCTTCGCAGTACGTCTACTGCATCCGAGAGCTTGGTCTAAATCCAGAGAAAGTGAATGTAAACGGAGGTGCCATAGCTTTTGGTCATCCACTAGATGAGTCAAATCCATGCGTTGTATATTTGCTACATCAAGCTGATGTAAATTGCCTTGATCACGTTGCACCGGTGCGAGACAGATTGTCACAGGATTAAATGAGCTCCATCGGAGAAAGGGAAAAGTATGATATTCTACCTTGTTCAACTTATCTATGTTTGACAATGCAATGCAGGTATTGGTCACTTCTATGTGTATTGGAACTGGAATGGGTGCAGCGGCGGTGTTTGTACGGGAGATCTGATGATAGTATTTTTGTACTTACGTCAGCAAGCAGTTAGCAGCCGTAATGCCGTTGTCTAAATTTGTGGTCCGACGTCTTCACCTTCCAACGTTCCAACGTCCCAACGTCCACACTCGCTTCTTCGTCTTGTTAACGCCCCACCTACAGTCTCTCTTTTATTACATCTTCGGCTTAACCTTCGGGCCAGTTTTGCACCAATGGCCGCAAATTATGATGCACTGGGTAGTCAGACCAGAGGTTCACCATACGGGTCTGGAGACCCATACTACAACGAGTCGTCAGGGTACATTACACCTGCTCGACCGCCCAAAAAGACAGTCAGTAAATGGGTGAAGTTTGGTATACCCGTCGCTGTCGTTGTTATAGTTGGCGCAGTTTTGGGTGGCGTTTTGGGCAGTCGCTCAAGCAAGAACGCTTCAGCGAACTCGGCGGCGGCGGCTAGCGCTGCTGCTACCTCAGCTATCAGTGCGAAGAACGATATCGGTCGTTTTGCTACAGCAACAGACAGCCAGTACTTGGTGCCCATATACCCAATGACTGTGAGTCCTGTTTACTGTCTGCATCTTCCTCGAGGTGTTGATTTCTTAAATTCCGCAGACTAACACCGCTGCATTTACTACTCCTACATTCGTCTCCACCACCAACACCAATCTTGCCTGGCCGCAAGATCCTTTCCAACCATCCAACCCTAGCCCAACCCAAGTTCGTTCTGACAGGCCTCGCCTCATTGCTCCTGCATACATGTGGGACTCCCTTCCCAACCTCATCCAAAATGATCCCTATCTTTCCGGTTGGAACGACACTATTTTCAGCAACGCAACACAGTACATGGCCCTGCCTCCCGTCGCATATTTCTTGGATGGCGGTAATGGTATTTTAGATCCTGCTCGTGAGATCAAACAACGTATCAAGGCATTCTCCTACGCATATCGCTTAACCAATGACACGAAGTGGCTGGATCGAACCTATGTCGAGTTGCAGGTATGTTTCTTGCCCTTTTTTGATGTAGCTTGATGTCTGATGCCCCGCGACTATAGAATGCAGCTGGTAATCTGACTGGCGGTTGGGGTCCTGATAATTCCACGAAATGGAACCCAGCTCACTTCCTCGACACTGCTGAGCTCACTGCAGCCTATGCTATCGCTTATGACTGGCTGTATGATGCGTGGACACTTCCTCAGAGAAGCTCGATCATGACCACCATGATCACGTACGGGCTTAATCTTGGGGTTGCCGCTTACAGCAACAACGTTGCCTACGGCTGGTGGAACACCAACATAGAGGGCAACTGGAATTGTGTTTGTAACAACGGTCTTACTATGGGTGCACTTTCCATCCTCGGCGATGACACCACGGGCATCGCTGCACAACTTCTTGCCTTGACCGTCCCCAATGCCCGCCAGAACTGTGCTCTTGCTCCTTCGGGCGACGGCACATGGTCTGAGACCGCCAACTACTGGTACTTCGGTACTACGGGTCATGCCGAGATGGCATCTTCGTTGTTGACTGCTACTGGTTCTACATATGATCTTCTGTCCGTCAATCCTGCCTTTCAGTTGACCGGCCAATACCACATGTATGTGTCCGGGCCCGGCTCCCTCTTCAACTACGGTGATTGTGGTCCAAACAAGTATTCCACCACCGCCAACTCCATGATGTTCTACGGCCAGCAGTATAACATGCCTCAGTACCAGCTTTTCCAGCGTGATCAGTTCGACGCTGCTGAACCATGGAGCATGTTCTGGTACAACCCTGCTGTCACCGGTGCTTTCTGGGATGGTTTAGCACTCGACCACTTTTTTGATAACAGCACTGATCAATGGGCCTCCATGCGATCCAGCTGGACAGACGAGAATGCTCTTTATGTTGCCGTTAAAGCAGGCACGCTGCAGGGGCACCAGACGCACAACGACCTTGATTGCGGCGACTTTGTCGTTGATGCTCTTGGTGTTCGTTGGTTCGGAGAGCTTGGGTCGGGGGACTACAATTCAATAGGCTACTTCAGCAATGACAGTCAGATCAGTGAGCGATGGATGTACTACCGCAAAATGACGGAGGGCCAGAACACCATTTTAGTCAACCAGCAGAACCAAAACGTCGCCGCTGTTCCGACTGTCAGATACGATACCTCAGCTACAGTTCAAGGGTCCAGTACTGTGATGAATGTTCCTGGTGACTCCAGTGCCTACTTCGTTGCGGACCTGTCGAGTGCATATTTCGATGTGTACGTTTGCTGATGCTTGTATAAGGAACTTGCACTAATGACCACTGGCAGTACCTCGTTCTCCCGCGGTGTTCACTTGATCAACGGACGTAAACAGGTACTCATCCAGGATGAGATCAACGCTTCAGCCTCCATTATGTGGCGAGCACACACCAACGCAACTGTTGCCATCAGTTCAGATGGCTTCACTGCCACCCTTACCATCGGTTCTGCGACCACCACTGTTCAATTGCTCAATCCTCCATCTGGCGCAACATTCACCACCATGGAACCTGTTCGGTTCGCTACTGATCCTACCCCCCCACAACCTGATCAATCTAATGATGGTGTGACTGTCCTGGTGATCAGTCTGCCTGCTGGCTCATACACGTTGGAGGTGCTCATTAATCCACAATGGCCAGGAATGTCATCGAGTTCATATACCACCCCCGCCTCTGTGCCTCTGAGTCAGTGGTCGTTGACAAGCCCTTCTTCTTAATTCAGATTTTTCTTGGACACTTTTGTTGTTATGCGGTGATAGACGTTTACAAACAAGATTGGAATTTTCTTGAGTTATAGGTAGTTCCACGTTCGTACGGAGCTTCACTGATTAACCTACGTATCGTTCCTTCCGTTGCGCTTTCGGAGTATTGAATATTGGGACGGACACGTGTTGTAGTTATACCGTCTGAAAACGATTTGAGTTTTAGATACTTATTTAGCCTGGACGGCTAACAATATTACAATAACACTCAGTTGGTTTCCTTGACAGCCCCCACACGAACGTTCTGTCTTCACCACAAGGGTTTCACTCCTAAACAACCACGCTCTTTTTTTCAAATCTGTCTTTTCTGCTTGGAACTAGTACGTGGGATAGAGAACTGTTACCTCACCGAGTGAGTACCTTCTAGCGCGCCTGTAAAGTGGTTCCTTTTTGTTGACTTATTTCAACTGTTCAACCACGACCTGTATCGACGGCTGGTCCATCTATTTGCTCGTTCTCTGTGTTCTCAATCTTGACCATTATTTTTACGGTCTCCACTCACCAAGGTTTAGTTTAGGCTTTTTTTCTTACCACGTACGCGCGACAAAATCTAGCGAAGATGCCCAAACTTTCTCTCCTTTTCTACGTCACACTCGTTCTTTCCTTGGTCATTGCCTCGGACGCAAAAGCATTCGACTCGAATCACCAAGTCAGCCACAACCGCTTCCTCAAGAAGCGAGTGCCGGCTCCCCTGATTGGTGGTTTCACTGTTCCTCAGCCTGGTCCCACTGTCATCGGAGTAGGGGCTGATCCTTTGACTTCAACCCCTGCTGCGGCAACGCAGTCCGCGCCAGTGGCAACTACAGCTGATAGCACACCCATATCTTCTGTATCCCCTTCGTCTTCTCCCGCTGCAGTGAGTTTCATCATATTTACCCTACATAAGCAGCAGCTGAGATTGTGCCGACAGACATCCGTTGGGACAACGCAAAGTCAAGTTAGTCAAGTTTTACCGACAACGACGACAACGACGAGCTTGACTTCTTCGTCGACATCTTCTTCATCCTCTACCTCCCCAACGAGCACTCAATCAACATCGTCAACACCATCAGCCATCCAAAGTGTTCAATCTAGTCCTCTTGCGACTCCTGATGCACCTGCACAGGCGGGCTCTCCCACCTCCCAGTCAGTCATACTTGTCACCAACACTGCTTCTTCAAGCGCAAGCGCAAGTGCCACACCATCTACTTTGTCCTCTTCTTCTACCGGTATCACGCACGCTGCCCTCATAGTCCTCATTGTCATTGCTGCAAGTGTCGGTGGTTCCATCATCATTTGGACCATTATTCGCAAGTGGAAGTTTGGCAAATCCTCCAGCTTCGATGGTCGCATGCAACCTATTGACTGGCAGCCGAGTAACGATATCGATGACAATAGTGGTATTCCCGGTCTGAACCGCCGTAACTCCACTGCATCATCGTTCCACTCTGGCTCCGGCCACGCCGGCATTGGTGCAACGACACTCAGCCCAATTCCTGACCATGATTTCACCGCAGGGCCTTCCAATCTTGCACCTGTTGGCGGTTATGCTGACCTTGCGCGTGGTCCCAGTCCTCAGCCTATGATGCAGGAACTCGCGCGTGGTCCGAGTGTCAACGCGCGTCAGTATCAGTCTGACCAATATGGCGTCCCGCTTCACCACGGCGCGTACGCCACGCACGGATATTGAGCTAGGAGAAAAGGCGCGGAGAATAGCATTCATTCATCCCTCGTACAGGGAGATGCTATCTATTGGTCACCTTTTTATTCTGTCGTATCAGTTAATGGCATCGGCTTGCTGAGCTATGCATTCGTTTCATTCCCATTTACATATGCGTATTTAGACGACAAACGTTATGCTTATATTCCTCGCGTCCATACCTCAAGTCATTGCATTTCTATTCCTTCCCCGTCGTACTTATACCTTTCATTGCTATTCTTGTGTTCTTGATGTCATGCACTACTAGGCAATCGTTTGCATGGTTGGGTACTCGTCTTTTGTCTGAATGAAAAATGCGGTTTGTGCAGGTCACAAATGAATATACTGTAATCTACATGGCGTAGTTGGAGTTAGGTCAATTTATTCCTTGTCGATTGCATTCCTTGCAAGAAATTGAACCCCAAGGCCGCAAGAGGGATGAGGATCAACGTGGCACCTGTCCACCACCAGCGCACTACAAATAGACGTAGGGTAGTCCGCGTATGCGTGGGACGGGTATCAGACGAAAGTTTCTGATCTCTATCGTCTAATTTGGTACTTGCGAACAAGGACTCCAGGCCCGTCGGCCGTTCTGGAGGGAAGAAGCGCTGTGGCCTGACCCACGAACCGTCATCGTCGTCATTAAGGATCCTCCTCGGCTTTGCGGGAGAAGGAACTGTAGGGGTCCAGTCCATAGCATCGTCATCCTCGTCTTCATCCTTGGTTTGAGAGCCTGTGTATGTTGAGTTGGACGCCATGAGAGAAGGAAGGCCGAATATCGGGTTACTGGAAGAGATTATGGGCTGTGACGAGAGTGAGAGTGATGCGAGGAGGTCTGGTTCGCTAGCGGTTCGCGTGTGGGGCGCAGGTGAAGGACGAGGAGAAAGCTCAGGTGTAGGATGTTCAGAGGCGGCTAGATGCTGGTGGCTAGAGGTATCGATTAAGCGAATTGGCGGGGGTTTCTGTACACGCAGCGCGACGAATGAGGTAGCAGAGATCTAAGCGTATGCGGCACGTAAATACGAAAGAAGGGAGAAGGTGGAATAGCACTTACAAGAACCTCAGCGATAAGTGATATTAGACAGTAGTAATGCGTTCGTGATGAATCCGGATATCGTGAAAGATGCAAGTAGTCCCGAGAAGGCGAGTGCAATGATAGTGAGAGAAGAATAGATGAGTGCAATCTGGAGAACCATGCGATCATTTGCAGAATCTGGTAGTGCGTCAGTAAATTAAATTCTGATTATCAATGGACTGACAATATAATGATTCTTGCCCCGAACGCGCAGATCACGACCTTGTATTCGGGCCTTCCTGAAGGAGTAGTATGTCGGGTCCCATGCAGTCCAAAATAAACTACACAGAGCGATAAGAGGAAGAGCCTGTCGCACGTAACCTAGTATATCGGGGAAACGGAGTTTTAACACAACTGCGACATGATAATCAGATACGATGGTGAAGCTAGAACTGTGATAATGTGTTGGCGCACCAGATGAGTGAGCGACAACAGCCACTGCTAACGTCATAAACCATAGAAACCCTCTTAGTCTCCACAGAAACAAATGAGTCTGAAGTTTTTCCCTTTCCCTATTGGATCCCGAAACTTGTCTCTGCTTCTCCTTGCCCCTGCTGTCATTTAACCATCCGCCCAGTGCCTTTGTCCGAGCCATGTGATCTTTCTTTCGGATCTCCTCTTCGACAGCAGGCATACAGTTGGCACACACCGGAGGATACCGGACGTGCAACGATTCACGATATTCTGGAAGTTTCTCCAAACGATGTGCGTAGTCCGGATGCTGTTCATGAGGTTTAGTGTGAGGAAACACGTGTAAAAAGGGCGCTTCCCACATGTGGTGGCGGTAGGTAGTTTGAGAGAAGGTTGACCAAGAGCATTTGGTTTGTCTGGCATGTATGACAAAACTGACCGGTCCCGTACATGGATGGCAGGCGGTCCTTGCTGGGAGAGGCTACCGATAAATTAGAGCGTGAATAGCAACAAGAAATTTGAAGCTTACCTCGTTTTGCAAAAGATTTCGAATTCAGGGATTCGTCGTGCATGGCAGGTTCATCTGACATTATTTCGCCGTTTGCATCATAGCGGTTCCAACAGTCACAGTGCGGACAACGAAAGGATCGTTGATCTGGCGGTGCAGGCTTGATGGCAGACCTACAGAAAAAGCAGATTGTACTGCCAGTGTGACGAAAGAGAGCTGGCATTTGGGTTTGAGACGTGTTAGCTGGAGGAGCAGTGAATAAATGAAATTGGCATTTGTTTATAAATTGACGAGAATGGAAAAAATTGCTCCTCTGTGGACTTTTAACAAGAGAATGTCACTGGCCCCAACACACACAACGCCTAGAGGTCAAGTGGTCCTACAACCCACATATTTCACGTGCTCCTTGTTTGTGGACCCTGCTCGCGAAGACATTGGCCACCTCATTCATGTCTATGCCGAGCGGTATGCCAGGTCTCCGCCTTCACAGCCTTTCCTGCTCTTCAAGGACATCTGGAACAACGAAGGATGGACGTGGTTGCATTTCAAGGTTTTTGATGCTAGATCTCGCGATGCTTTTCTCAAAGTCACCATGGAACTCTTATCAGGTAGGATCACGATTCACCTCCTGTGCACGTACTCATGTCATCGTATACAGAACGGTTAGCGGAATCCGAGTATCCTCTTACTAGAGCTGCTGCTCTGTTTGGCCTTTACACATCCTTTGCGACTCAACCATCAACGTCGGCTCCACCGTTGTATGCTCTCGCTCATCTCCCTATGACAGTCGGTAAGCCGCTCTTGTGTTCTGAGATCGGATAGCTCATTGGGTCTAAGACATGTATCAGTCTTTGCTGAAGCTGCCTGACGTACTCGAAACGGATTTCCTGCGCCCTTTAAGACCCCACATAATATATGTACTCTCCGCCTTGCAAAAAGCTCAGTTTTTTCGTATACTCCCCCCGTCTAATTTGTATCCGCATAGTCCGCGAGAACTGCCAAGGGAAAAATTTATCTCAGATGGGTACGAACAGGCAGCTTATTTTACCACAAATGCAACCAAGAAGAAAGGTCGACCGTCAAAACATGACAAGGTGAAGAAATCCAAGGACGCTGTCGTTGCGCTGGACAAGTGGCTAGACAAAACTGCATATACATATCAACCACCTCGGGTTACAAGTGCAGAGGCTCCACAGTCTGTCACTACGCATATTCTACTTTCACACCCGCCGAGCACGACACGGAACAATTACCGGGCAAAGAAATCGGAGTTACTGGAGAAACTTGAGCCCGATTATCCGTATGTGACGACTGAAGGACCTGGACGAGCAGCTTTGGAACGAGCAAATGTGGGGGTTGTTAGCAGGTTACAAAAAATAGACGAGGCAGCAGCAGCAAAGGGGATGGAGATTGGGGGAGAAGGCGGGGAGCGGACTGGATTACGTCGTGTGGAGAGAGCTGCTGATGAGCTTGGTAAAATTGGGTCGCTAGGAGGTCGTGGCGGCCTACTTGGTTTGTTAGAAGGCGCGGGCATTGTCGAATTGAGGGGAAACCATGCCGTTCTGTGAAACCATCAATCTATATTATTTTAAAAACTCAATATCCCCTGTGACACAACGGTGCCAGTTACTTCCCACGGCAAAATTCAAGTTCACTTACTCTCCCCGCCGCCGCCACCACCACAAAATTCAAATATTCAACTGTAACACCTAGTAGTCTCCCTCAATAAAATCCTTACCGCTCTTTAAATTCAATCCAATCGTTTTGCCTTTAGATGGCTTCTGATAGCCAAAGGCGTTTTCATTCTCAAACACCTCCCAATGCTCCTTCAACAGCAACTCTTTTTCAATCTGGAGGGGGCTCCCAGGTCGTGCAGGCCGCGTTTGCTAGGCCCCCCCCGTCCTTGAGAAGTACGCAAAGTTATCACACCATTGTTCGTCGTCAACTTTATATGACAGCCTTCACGTAATGTGTTCTGAATTTCCTCCCAGAGTGAGTCGCCTTACAGCAGTGCTGGGCGGACAGTGTCTCTCCAAGAACAGTCAATATCTGAAAAGGTACGTATACACTAACATATGCCTATTTTTAATTCAGCTGCGTCTTGCCGATCCCTAATGCAATATTTACTACAGTTCTCCCTCTCTCCTGATCCATCATTATGGGGTGCTACTCTTGCCATGAACCTCGAGGAACCAGATGACGAGCTTCACAATCCGGATCCTCGTCGAGACCGCAAGAATGACCGTGGCGGTTCTGTCTTCACTTACAGAGGTTTAACCAACCTTGGCTGCCTTATCTTCCTTGCTGTTGGAATGGTTTCTCTGTTGTACGCCCACATCATACATGTCAGCCTAGTCCCTGGGATTGACATACTCTTCAGTGCTGGATACCCTATGATTTCCTATTTTACGAAGCATTCTCTTTCAAATGAGGGTGGATTCAACATTGGCGGGATTAATGCGAGCGGACAGGCAAGTCTTCATATCTTCTCTCCAAGTTACAAATACCTATTACCACTGCAAAGATTCCCACTATGACAAATAATTATGGTCTTATTGACGTGGATACCCCATCATCCGCCCATACCTACACGTCCTTTGCAGATTCCTCGCAATGGCAGTTAGTATTCAGCGATGAATTCGAAGTAGAAGGCCGGACCTTCTGGCCTGGAGATGATCCGTATTGGGAGGCTGTAAACCTTCATTATTGGCAGGTAAATCTCATTTTTTCGCAGGTATTGGCTTTAGCTGAAACTGTAGTCAGACAAATGATCTGGAATGGTATTACCCTGATCAGGTCACGACCAGAAATGGCTCGTTGGAAATTACTCTATCTGAAAGGGAAATGAACAACTTGAGTTTCACCAGTGGATTGATCTCCACTTGGAATAAGTTCTGTTTCACAGGTGGTATGGTTCTGGCGTCAGTAAGTTTACCAGGGACAAACGACGTCAGTGGTACGTCTAATGTTTCGTTGTCTGTTTGTTTTTTATTTTACTGATCCTTTACTTCCGTCAACTAGGTCTGTGGCCGGCAGGTACGAAACGAAGCTACTAGTTTTTGCGAGTGTACTAACACGATCTCAGTGTGGTCAATGGGTAACCTCGGTTAGTAACGTCGTATTTTAAAAGCGCTCTCGTCTGACTATTCACAGGACGAGTCGGATATGGCGCGAGCCTTGAGGGAATGGTAGGTCCCTTTCTCAGGCTCGAAATTCAATCGTTGACCAATGTGCCAGTGGCCTTACTCTTATGATGCTTGCGATGTCGGTACAGCCCCCAACCAGACAATCAATAGCGCACCAGCGGCAGCTGTTACTGGCAACCCGTACGGCAACAGCGCGCTTTCGTATCTCCCTGGCCAGCGTTTATCAAGGTGTACTTGCAAAGGAGAATCCCATCCAGGACCTATGCACTCGGATGGGACATACGTTGGTCGGTCTGCACCCGAAATTGATGTTTTCGAATCACAGGTGTGGTAGTTCATTTTTTATTCTGATAGGCTTCCCAACAACCGTAGGTCACCACCGAAGGTCAAGTTTCTCAATCTGCACAGTGGGCTGTAAGTACAAGGTCTTTGTCAAGCGTCCTGACTCACAATGAAGACAGCCTATGAACCATGCGTACCAATGGTCCAACACGTCGCAAAACTATAAGATTCCCAACCCAGATGTCACCCAGCTCAACTCGTACCTCGGCGGTGTCTACCAGCAGTCCACATCTGGTGTCACGAACACAAGTGAGTCAGATTTATCTTGTAACTGTTCAGACGCTAACCAGATTTTAGACCAAAGTTGCTACACGCAAAACTCTGGCTGCTTTTCGACATATGGATACGAGTACAAGCCAGGTATCTATCGTCTTTAGTGTTTTACACGAGTTAACGGTGTCATCAGGTTACTCAGCTGATGGAGGCGTAAGTGAAACCCACAGTTTTCCTATGGTTATTATTGATGCAGTCTTTACGCAGTACATCAGTTGGATCACAAATGATGTCGTTGGGTGGACCCTTGATGCCGGCGCATTGGTAGCTGATTCCGCGACTGAAATTTCAGACAGACCAATTCCCCAGGAGCCAATGGTCAGAACATCATTTTTAGGCTGTTCTTTAGCTCATGCTCTTCGTAGTACCTTATCACCAACTTGGGCATCTCTGAGAACTTCCAAACGGTTGACTTCACGAACCTTATTTTCCCAGCTACCATGCGGATAGACTGGATTCGTGTCTACCAGCCTCAAGGCTCTATCAACATCGGCTGTGACCCTAAGGATTTCCCGACGGCTGCATATATCAATGAGTACGCACTACACTTTCACTGATACTGATTTAGTTTATGCCCCGTACGTTCAGGTATATTGAGGCATACACAAACCCGAACCTGACGACTTGGAGGAATGACTTTCAACAACCCTTCCCCAAAAACAATCTCACGACCGGGTGCTAGCGGTACATACATACTTATTCGGTCGCCCGTTTTCTGTTGTTTTTGTTTTTACGGACCTTGATACCGTCGGACTGGTATCATCCAGACTTGTTGTCTGTCATTTCCAGGATTTCATTCGTTTTTGTATACCTCCGGGACCCTGTGCACACTTCCCTACGTGTTCTATGCCCTGTTTGCCCTCCCCATATTGTTTGTTCTCTGTAGAGGTCTGTCATCTACACCTATGTTCAACGGGCATATTTGAGTATATCATATTCTGTAGAGGTTGGTTGGAATAATGAAAGGCGTTAAGATTAAGAGTGACCTGAATTCATTCATACCACTTGCGATTACATGATTACGTGTTCGAATATCCAATAAAGACATAAATCCTACATCCGGTCAAAAAGTGTTTGCAGTTTGGACAGCGTTCGTTCCAGCATGATGATGCCGCCTGCAGTCAGGCGGGGCACTGCAAGATTCTCATCTACCTCTGTGTTTTCTGGGCCCGACTGACTCTTCTGGATTAGTGCTCGGGAGTCGTTTAGGACTTTGGATAGCCTGCCCTGGGAATTGTACAACCAGTTGATCTCTGCCTCTAGTCCACCGAGAGGAATCTCCAAGGCGCGGCGAACAAATCCACGGGATAGGACATATGCCTTCTCACTGTAAAGTCGACTACATAATACGATGGAGTGAGTCATAGGCAGATGCGAGGAATTGAACGTGGACGCCACCTGTTAACCATGCCTTCCTCAGTACCCCTCAATTTTTCGTACGCAGGTTCACAGAACCAACTAGAAAGTACTCAGCAAGTTATAAAAGAGAAGACAGGGTGCAGAAACCTACGGCTCTTTCACCAACACCAGACCCTGTATCGACACAAAGGCCTGGAGAAGTGAAGATCTTGCCGCGCTCCACGTTTCCGTGCGGTCTCCACTCCACGTCCCGAGGATGGACAAACAAACTTTGCCTTCCTCGTACAAGTTTCTGAGTCCTGGTTAGCCGAGAGTAGCGCTTTCTTCATCCTCACTCACGGATTAACGCGACCGTTGCCGTTGGTCCAACTCAAGAAGTGAGCAATCGGTGGACTTTGAGGGAAGTTTGAGTCAAGCATCCAATCTATTACAAACGGTGCGTCTTCATAGGGTGTATTTTCCGGTCCAATAATGAGGCATCTCAATAAATCTGCACGATCCTCGTATGCACGGACGAGGATTGAATCTGTTTTGATTAGTATACGTGAAGCAAATGGGAGGAATGATTGATGATACAGACCTGGTAGGCTGGTTGAGAGCGCACGGTACTCTTTCGTCAGACGCGCGAGGAAATTCTTCGACGGCTGATTCGATACAGACGAATAAAATGCATGGTCATGGGGTGCACTTGGGAGAACTTCGAATTTCTTCCATGGAGAATCGGCATGACCGTCCTCATCTTCCTGAACAATAATCTCTTGGGTACTATCTGGCGATGTGTTGGACGACGATACTGGGAATGGTGAGTCCGAATCGGTCACGTCTGAAGTTACATCGTGTGATATCAGAGAATCTGGGATGCCATCACCCAATGGGATATCAATTTCGTCGGCCCAGGTGTCCACGTCCATTCCATCGCCATCCTCATCACTATCCTCCTCGTCCTCCCATTCTGAATCGTCATGGTCGTAGCGCCATGTGCCATCTGCATCTAGATGCCACACACCCTCGGTGTTGTCAACATGAGAGCCTTGATCGGATCCGTCTTCACCCTCCCAGCCATCATCTTCAAATTGTTCAAGAGTGTCGTAAAGCTTGGTCAGCCGTGAGAGAGGGTAGATAGCCATAGATCCATTCGGATGGGTGACATCGACTGTTCCGTCAAGACGAAGCTTCGAATTAGAGTTAGTTCAGAAGCAGATGATGCAATTCGGTAGGGGACTCACCCCAGTGACCTCTCCAAACCATGACAGAGATGCATTGTCCCGCGTTGGATGTTTGACACGGGAAACAGTGGGCTTTTCTTTTCGTTCGGACGCTATTTTCGTCCCCATATCTGCCATCGTGCGCCTCCAACCGCTGAATTCTCCGTCAGGCCTAACTGGCACCTCTCTCACCCACTCCTCGATCTCGCCGATTCTCGGAACTCGAGGGGATTCAAAACCATTTGAGGCGCCCTCACGGTGGACGAATACCTTGTCACCACGGCGCACGCCGAGATGGGTATGTGGAGTGCCTGCCGCCCAATCACTGACACCGTTTGGGTCGAGTTCAAGAACAGAAACAGTTTCAGTCTTGCCAGTACTCGTGAAACGAATGACGGCGACTCGATCAGTAGAATTGACCGATTGAACAACGGCTGCGTGCTCTTCACGCTCAAATTTCCATAGGACGTGGTCGCCTGGCCTGAGGAACCATGTGTTATTCAATGCCATACAAGACATAGCGAAGAAACCTTACCAGCAGTCATATTCATCCGGATTCAGGTATGGAATCAGCTCCGTGGAAGGGAGGCTCTCCTGTGATCCATCTTGCCAAAGAACATTGACGACCGTTTTCGTCTCCCTCACGCATAGGGTCTTGATCGTCATGGCGCCATTTGATTCTGACTCGACACCGTATCTTGTGACAGGCACGCCTGCATCGTTCTCCAGCAGAATCTTATCCCCGACACGTACATCATCCACACGCATCCTAATCACTGTCAATTTGGTCAAATCTTCGCCAGACCAGAAACGTGCTGGTCGCTGTTTGAGTTGGGCGACACTAGGATTCAACTACACAATGCGCTAAGAATGTGAGGGACTGAAGAAGATAAAGAGACCTACACTTTGATTTACCGCTAGCCAACAGATGGCTAGTATTGTGCGCTTCATATCTATGACAGTGTCATCCGGGCTAGGTAGTGGGGCTCCTTTAGGATAATTCACTAGCCCGTGAAGTGCCTCGGGGTCCGGTAGAATGTCCTTAAAAAAGTGAGCGCACAGAACAGTAGACACCCAGGTGGAACCTACCGGCCCCTTGTCGCCAATTGTCAGACGAGAGCTAATTTCAGGTAAGCGGACGAAGGCGCCAGACGCAGAAACAAGAAGTTCGTCGAATAGCTATGGGAATCGTCAACCGTCACTTCTTTGTACCGTAATTATTGCACAAACCTCTATGACCTTCATGTGGGAACTCAGCATGTCATTTCGACTTGCGAGACATTGGAGCGCACCTGTCCAATCCAGTCATCGTAGATAACATAATCTCCACCGTCAACGTCAGTAGCACGTCTGACTTCCCTGATATCTCTCCAACCCTCTACTTGCTCTCCGCTGATTGCGTGCACAAGCCGTGCTTGTACCTCGATGCTGGTCACTACGCCAGAACGAACATCATCAACGCTACGCTTGCAATAATCCCCTGACTGAAATGTTCTATCTACGAGCTCATAGTGAGACTCCGGGACGATGTCGCGAACACCGCCTGGGAAGAATGAGACCCCGATCTCACCACGATCAAGGGATCTCATTAAGGGGTCCGTGAACGGACTTGGGAGTGGTGGGATATCCTCGGCATCGTGCCAGCATCTCTGTTAATTCAATGAGCAATGTATAGAGTTCAGCGGGTGCATACTCACAAGTACAATTCCATATACATTCGGCGAGTCGATGCGGCGCACGATATCCTCCTGGTAGAACTTTATGGACCGAAGTAAATCAAAAAATCCAGAGTAATAACACAGACGCCTACCTTGGTGGGCAATCTTATCCTTTGGGCGGTGGTCATTACCACAGCAACCTGAGAGGAAGATATGTCTGAGAATTGGTCGAATGAGAAGAGAACAAAACCATCGCTAACTTTGATCTGTAGGTCACGTGTATGGGGCACATCTAAGCTGCCGAACTACAATTACCACACCTGTGACAATCATTATCGAGGATCCTTTACGAACATGGAAGATCCGACGTTGACCTCGCTGCCTGTGGAACTCGTTCATAAGATCATCTCTTTGCTGGACTGGAGAACAATATTGGTTTGCCGGGAGGTGCGCACAACGGATATTCTTGAAAGTCGACCGCACTCATGTTATACAGGTTTGCAGATTATTCCACTCAATAGTACAAGGAGATAGTGCTCAATATGAAATTGAGCTTGCTGTATCTGGGATGGTGGACGGCCCTCCAAGCCAACTTACCACCTCAGATCGGCTTGCACTTCTTAAGGAACGCAATGATGCATGGGAGTCTCTGAGATGGGTAGAATCGCGGGATATTCCGATGATGCAGGGACACATCTGGGAGTTATACGGCGATGTGTTCGCGCAATCTAGCACGCCAGATGTCCTTCACTTCCGTCAGCTGCCATCAAAGTACAGGAAAATCGAAGAAAAAACATGGGATGTGGCGCTGGACATGAACGTTCGAGACTTCACAATGGATCCTGCGCAGGACCTTCTCGTGCTCATCGAGGAGCCCACCCAGCTGTATGTTACTTCACTGCTGTATATTTACCAAATCTGACACATCCACAGCCCTCATATCAACGCCACTACCCGTAGCATTCGGATCCATATACGTTCCCTCACCACAGGAGACAGGCACAGATTAGCGCCTCAACCAGCCATTCTCGTTCATGACCTCAATGTGCGGCACCCCCGAGCAACGTATACATTACGAGTGTGCGATAATCTCCTGGGTATCTTATTCACACTCCAGGATGAAGATGCAGACCCCGAACTTACCATATGGGACTGGTCAACGGGCAAAGTTATTTTGGTAATTGTTCAAAGTTCCGTGGTGCCACCCTCTGATCGTCATTTCTTAGACATGCTTCAGTTCCGAGATTGCGACATTTGCATTCCTCAGCAGTCGCTTTTTGCTAGTAGGCAGCATCTTTGACTCCGAAGCTATAAACATACAGGCCCGCCTCTACGTGTTTGATATGACCAAGCCATCTAGCGAAACGTTTGGCCTTTGGGCGGACTATTCTTGCGTATTTCTTTGGCCCGAATTCAACTTCTGGACCAACCCGGTGGCTCTTTCAATCCGCTCTGATCCATCGCCTACCTGGCAGCCTAATCCAGAGGCTCGGTTACCCTTCTCAACGGCGCCTGGGGACAGGCTCCTCATCATTACAGTCTCCTTGGTGAACAATGACCGTATCGTCCCTTACGATATGTTCGTTTCAGCTGATACTTTGCTATCTCATATCGAAGCCCTTCCTACGGAGGTTCGCTCCCGTGAAATCAAATGGGATGAGTGGGGCCCCGCAGGCACACGCTTGATGCGGTCTTTGTCACAGCCTTCCCTCTGGGTGTGCTACGTATTCGGGACCAAATTCGTGTCTCTTACTGAGCCGACCCACACGTCTCCGCAGACTTTGGAGATGTGGGATTTCAACCAGCTCGCAATGAAGCGAGATGCCAAAGTTCAAGGTGGTATCAGCCATCATGTACGTGATACGACGGTAATTGATAAAGTCTTTGCGGACGAAATCTACACGAGTCTACCCTACCGGGTTATCAAGCGCACCCTACCTCCACATTCTTCTCCGGAATTAAGTTTTACTGCTGTCATATATAGCGAAGACAGCCTCATTTTAGTAGATGTAAGCATGCCACACCCTTACCGTATCGAACGTTTCTCTAATGGCGCACGTCCATTTGCAGTCTAGTCACCGGTATCTTCGCCTTCTCACTTTTTGAGCACAAAGAGATCATTGCAATTTTCAAATGACAATTAAAAAGGCCACCTGGATCCTACATTGCCAGTTGCGCGGTAACCACCCAACTTCGAACACTATGTTCAAGTGATATACTTCAGCCAAAACGAGTCAAGGAACGCGAATATTCTGGACAAACGAGGAACTCGGTCCGTTGGCGCGACCAGTGATAATATTGAAAAATGAGTATTGCATTTTATTTGCAAAGCTTCCTGCAGCTGGCTAGGTAGTGAGGCATCCCTAGCAGGGGATGGGCAGGGGGTGTGGCAGGGGATGGGCACAATTTGCATGGTTTAGTCAGCATGCTCGCAGGCTTTGGACCAGACATCCTTCGAGCCATTAGGCCGCAGTGCCCTCGCGAATGGGCATCTGTTCCAGCACCTTCCTTAAATTTCGTATTCGAAGCGTCGTCGTGTATGAAAATCAGAATCATGTTTCCGCGAAAATGGCTCATCATAGCAGTGGAGATTAATTTCCGTACTTCCAACGCTTTTTCGTCATACCTGTATTAGCTCTGCAGGTTTCTTCCAGGACCATCGATTGAACTATGAAGCAAATCATCTCCCCATACTGCTACTGTCCCAACTGTAGGTCAACACAAATCACGGACAGTGAATTACCTCCCAAAAGCAATGGCCTCTAGCGGCCATCAGGACTGATGGGCCAAAAAGTTATACACCATCCCATACAGAGCATGTCCATATTCTCATCGCTAGAAGCAATATAAAGTCATATATTACGACGTAAAAGGCCCTGCAATCAACGTAACGTGCCCTAAAGGACTTACTGGTTCTCTGCCGCCTGGTGCAGATTCTTTGAGTGTCCAGCAGTGGCACATTAAAATCAGAATGAAACGAAAATAAAAGTTAGCATATCAAGGAAAATCACAGCAAGTTACCGATTACCTCTACAATGTAACCCATGTTAGTGACACCAACAACGAGTATTCCTCCATGTCGGCACCTTTACGCTTGCCATTCATGCGGACCACTTGTGCAAGATACATAATAGCCCTGAGATGCGGCCACATGATAAGATGGGATCCGCGCTGGTGGAAATAGCACGTCATATTGCGTGTCGTATTGCAGGAAATATCGCCTAGTTCGTCATATTTGATGAACCTGCTTGCAGAAGAAGTCATTCATGATTACGGGGCACTGGAAGTTGGCTGTAGCCTGGCGAGGACGTTATTGTGGCCTGTGCTATTGTTAGTTGGGTTACTGGATACGTATTCTTCCTGTATAGCTGCGGCGCTACGTGAACAAAGGATATATTATAAATATTTCGGAATAGAACGCACGATGGCAGGGTATGTTAGTAGATCCGCTATCGCTTTCGTTAACAGAACGTTTCTGTAGCGCTGACATCTACTCGGATTCGTGCATTTCTTGCAGCCGGCGGGCCCGGTGATGGAGTGTTACGAATGGGCTTAGCTCCAGTCTCATGATGCGTTCGTTTTGCTCGAGAATATACGCCGATTGGGTGGCAGAAATGGACTCAGATCAAGAAATGAAGTGGCAAGTTAGTCACTGATTCTGTAATCGTGCAACGTTCGAGCAACCTTCAACCGAACGAATGGATGATTCAGATTTTCCCAATTTAGAAGGATCTGGATACGAACGAGAAAGTTATGCCAGACGCTGTCCTATGACTGCGTGGAGTCACGGTTGACTCCTGACCGTTGGCGCTTGGCTGCCTGCCAGCGTGTTCCTTTCATAGATTTCCTCTGATCTTTCTTCCTTATGTACAGGATTTCCTAAATGTCGTTTCACCTGCCGCTTAAAAGCTGCACACCCCCAGCCTAGTCGAGTCATCATCATGCTCTCACATACTATCCACCACGGGCCTCGTATACTGTCCTCCGTTGCAGCCTCAGCCTTGAAAGCACGTCGAACTCAGACGTTCAAGGCCTTCTATGCCGTACGTACTATAGCTTAATCACACAGGGCAGATGTATTGACTCCCGATTTGTCCTTTGCAGACTATTCGAAGTCTTCGTCAACCCCCGCCCACTGTCGAGGTCGATGATCTCGACCCGCGGGATAATGTATGTCTTGATTTATTTTTCCACGACAAGCTAACCTTCCCAGCAGGACTTCATTCTCTCCCTCCTGAAAGCCAATCCTTCTCTCCGGGATACTAAATCTTACCTCGCGAATTTTGGCGTTCGTCCATCAACTCCGGAAAATGCCGGCTCCGTTTTCCCATCTACTATTTCGACGCCCTTGTTTCTAAAAGAAGCCCCAGATATATCTGTCGATAAACAACCAGAACAGGCTAAGCCTGACCCGAGCCCTATCTTGTCTTCTATATTGAATCCTGTCTACCGTCGCACTGCTCTTGTAAAACTACAGGGTCCGTTCACAAATAAGCAGCTCGATAGCATCGCCAGGGGCATGGTCTACCTCGAGAAACTCGGACTTGTCAGCGTTATTGTCGTCGAGAATGATCAGATCAGGGGCGACGATGGAGAGCGCTCCGCTCTCATCGAAGAGATTATGCGAGTTGTCTCCGCATTAGAAGCACAAGGTGCCGAGGCGCGCCCCGTCCTCGGTACCACTGTCCGACTAGGTCCTAAGCCAGATGATGACCAGCTTCGCGAGCCTCGCAATTTTATTCCCCCTGAAGCACATGTGTTTCCCTCGGACCTTGTCGCCATCCGTTCTGCTCTTCGCGCCGGGGAGATCCCAGTTCTTCCTCCTTTTGCCCTGGACTCCTTCTGCAGATCAGTACGGATAGGTGCTAATGACGTTCTTGGCGCCCTTGCTCGCGGCATGGTCGAAGCTGCTGCGCTTGATGATAATGACATGAAGTCAAGTCCTCGTGATCCCCATGCAGACTACTCTCAAGATATCAACCTCGTTCCTCTGCGACTGATGATTATCAGTCGGGAAGGAGGGGTCCCTTCCTATGCCAGAACAGGCTTCCCTCATCTCCTCATCAATCTCACATCCGAGTATGATTATATCCGCGATACTTACGACCCATCATGGTCCAATGAAAAGGATTCTTCGCTTTCAAATTTGTCCCTCGCGCGTACCTGCTTAGCGTACATGCCGCCTACATCATCTGCCATCATGGTTTCTCACCGTTCGCCGAGTTCCCTCATCGCCAACCTCATCACGAACAAGCCCGCCGTTAGCTCGAGCCTGCCTCACGCACTTCTCCAAGGTAACCGAAAACTCACGCGGGACACGCCCACTCTTCTGCGTCGCGGTCTCCCAATACAAGTTATTCGCAGCCTTGCGGACGTTGATAAAGCGAAGATGAACTACCTCTTAGAGACCTCCTTCAAGCGCACTCTCGATGCCGATGCTTTCTACAAGCGCCTAGAACAGAATCTCGACTTTGTTGTGGTCGCAGGAGATTATGTTGGCGCCGCCATTGTTACCAACGAGCCCTCGCCCAATTCCTCTGAACCCGTCTCTTATCTTGACAAATTTGCTGTATTACCTAGTCATCAAGGTGACGGTACCGTCGACTTCTTGTGGGTCGCCCTCCACGACGAATCTTATGGTTTGGGCCACCTGTTCTCCATTAACCCAAACGGGGGCAAGGAGGGCAAGGGTGAAGGCCGAGACCTTGTTTGGCGGAGTCGTGATGATAACCCCATTAACAAGTGGTACTTTGAGCGTAGCTCCGGCCATATGCGGATGGGCTCGTGGGTATTCTTCTGGTGTGATGCTGAGAAACGTCTGAGAGTGGAGGAAGGACGCCGTGCCAACGCTGGTCTTTCTTACGTAGAAGAATGGGAAGAGAATCGCTTGTCACGGTGGGCAGACGTTATCACCAAAATTCCATCTGTGTGGAAATAGAAGTTGAGATCTGTATGTACTTCATAGTATAACACTTCAGTGGTGTAGGTTTTGAATTACAACACTCAATGTAGGACAAGTAAATTATTATCCATCGTAACGGCGAGCCCGCACCAAGTCCCCGACTCCTCTGAACATCTGCAGCGATTCCTGCGGACGAAATTTCTTATCTCCTTCAGTTCTCAGGTGTTCTGGCACCAGCTGTGCTTTACCGTCTCCTGTCCCATGATAACTTTCCTGACAAATCTCCTGGAATCCCTCGCTAGTGCTTGGTCTTTGCATGTGACATGTCAGGCTAGAAGAGCCTGACAGATATCAAAACGCACTACACTCCGACTGCGTTTGCAGGTGAGCCGTCGTCTGGGCACCCAGCCCACAGGCACCAGATAATGAAATTGCCTGGTTGCGAGCGTGTTCAACTGCCACAGAAACACAGTGGTGGTAACCACCAGAATGTCTGAAACTCACTCATACGGAACTGTGATAACAGACAAGCGATTTAAATAGTAGCCATACGCGAAAGATGTGCGGGTCTCAAAGCGATGGTGTAATATTGCGAGTGCATCACAGGATATATTGGGGCAATCATACATGTCATAATTGACATGCATGTCAGTGGTAGGCACGCTCGTCGAACACCGGAGTGGCGCGGTACGGAGCCTCGACGTCCGACAATAAACCTGTAAATGCAAAGAATAAACTGACGGAAATGAACGTGAGGCAAGTCAATGAACCAATGAACCACACGAATTATAAATTCTTGCCACCTTAGATTAAGAACCACTTGTCACTGCTGTTCAGACTGGAAGCTGCGGATAACGGTCAAATCACTGGATTTATTATCCGCCGCGACGGAGACGCATGTGATAGAAAAGGCTATATTCCTAGCTGAACTGAGAAAGCTCTGAACATTGCGCATAAGGTGGACTGTTCCTGCCTCAAGGACTCACGTCTCATCAAATGCCAGCAGGGGCTAATTTCCATCCACAAGTGACATTCTCGGTTCAATAGTGATAAAAACACGAGCACGAGAATATCGGGGACGAGTGCCCCTGTGAATGACTTGGCACCTCCTTCATATGACCCACCCTTTCCAAGCAGCTTCCCAACCCTCCACAAAGCGCTCCTCGGCGAATGCGCTTACAGCCCAGGTACGTGCACGCGTCCTCATCGCTCGCTGCTCCGACTTACTCATGCTCAGCACTGTGTGCATGGCGTTCGCAAAGCTCTGCGGATCATGTGCATGGAATCCCGTTGCTTCACCGTCCAGGGGCACAACAATATCATGAAGTGGGCCGCCGGAAGCGTGCGTCACAGGAATCACACCTGCAGCCTAGTTTCGCCCGAGGTAAGTTGGTATACGAAACAAAGTAAAACAGGGAATCTGCACCATGAATTCAACGACGTTGATTCCAAAATGTTCGTCCACCATCGTGCTGAGCCCGATGCTAGCCATTGCGAGCCAGCCGAGCATTTCCGGGTAACTTGCGTTGACGATGAACTGGACGTAGGGGGTTATCTTGAGTTTTTCTGCGAGATCTCTGAGAGACTGCACGCGGGCGTGGTCGTCCGCGTTACGTGCGCCACCCAGTAGGAAAAGTTGCACAGAAGAGGAGCCAGAAGTATAAGTTGGGTGATCGGCCAATAACTGCGCAAAAGCGCGAAGTTGAGCAGGGTGGTCTTTTTCTGGCCTTTATGAACGACACTTGAGCTCCAGTAACAAATGTAAAGTAGAATAGAAATATACCTGAATTGTGCAATACTCAGAATAATTCTTTCCCTCTTGTCCAATGGGAATTGTGCCATCTCGCGGGTATCGCATGGCGGGTAGACAATATTGGCTTCTGGTTTCTTGCTTGCTGAATCGGCGTTGAGTTTCTTCGACTTCTTGAATGTAGTCGCAAAGAGACGAAGGATAAAAAGGGGGTTGAGAAAGTGCATTACGTTCATGACGGGGTCAGAGTGCGAGAGTATTGCATCGACGTGATTCTTTGTCCAGCTGGAGTTTGCCATAATAAAGGAAGGGCGGGAGAGCGCCAAGGAGTAGTGATACATTAGGAAACGGTAATACCTATGAGGTGTGTTATGATAAGTACCAGTCACAAACGGAACCGCAGCAGGAGATAAAATTCTAAACAGAGCGAGAATGTAAAAGGTGGAAGGTGGATCACTTGTACTCACCACATCTTCCCGCGACTCAATACCAACGAGCCTGCGACGTCTCCGCGGTTGGTATGACCCACCTTTCTGGCCTTCACACGGGCCAGCATGTCCGTACTGATTGTTGGATAATGGATATATGCACCCATAGGTATGGATCCCTTCGTGATCCATGCAACTACGTGGAATGTGAAAGCGTAACCCATGCTGTCTAAGAGGTATGAGCACCGATAGCCCTGCAGCATCCAAAACAAGTAGACCTACCAATGTATAAGTCTGGGATGATTTGGGATAAAGCTTCCCAAGCGAGGAACATGGACCCAAGACTCTGGCCAAGAAGTGTAAAACGCGGCCAAGCGGCATCCTCCACTAGACGTCTTCTCTTTAGGAAGACGAAATGTAAAGATTTGGGATCAAGAGTGATATTGAAGCGTGCTTCGACTTGAGTTATAATCTGTTCTTTTGTCGCGTCGACGTCTCCAGTATATACTAACGAGACACAGTTAGGATGTGCACGTTGGGTAGCCGCTATAGCAGTCCAGAGGACACGTTCGCCTCCCCCACCTGCATTGCTACAAAAATCTCACGAATTAAACATTGTCCAGTCCTTGGCGGAAAAAACCTACCAGTAAGGATGGAAGAAACCGATGAATTGAGGGTTTGATGTGGTGGAGATGCCAAGATTCTTGATGATGGCATGGCGAGCTTGTGCTGAATGTCTAGCAAGTTTATTTGTGTAAGCAGTAAAAATGATGATACCAAGGAGGCCTGTTAGAAGAAGGCACAGCAGAGCGATAGCAAAAGCCATCAGTGCAAGTACTGTATGGTAGCCTGCAGCGGAGCTTTGAGGCTCACCTCGCCGACCTGAGAGCCAAACACGCCGTGTCCACTGTAACTGCCAAGATGTCCCGTTCTGGTAAACCGTTTCAACTTTCGGCATTACATACGTACAACACATACAACGGCCCTCCGGCATTCCAGGACCCTGTCGCTGTTGTTTCCTCTTCCAAGACACACAAACAGCCAAAGAGATATCAGGTCTCCGTGCGTCCTCTATGATCCCGCAGAAGTCTGTACTGCAAATGATTAATCATTATTGACTTCGTCGTTCGCTCCTTGTTCATATACGTATTCTAAAGTCTTGTAGATTCACCCTTCCCGTTCGTGCTTGGTGTCCCCGTTTTTCTCAAGCTCAAAGTCACTGGTACTGACTTCAGGTACTCCGCTGTCCGCTATCTCGTTTTACTCTTCCTCTCCGACTTTAATTGACACTAGCCGTTTCTTGACCATGAAGTTTTTTCTCTCATTCTGCTTGTACGAGTGAGTAGTTCTTCGTCACAGTCAGGTTGGCCAATCGTATACTCAAAAACCTGCAGCAAACTCTCAGGTGACAACCCTCACCTCTTCGAACATCCCGCTTTTCTCATCCCTACGAACGGAGCTTCAGTGTTTTTAGGTGGGGGTGACCCGAACCTTCACAGTCGTATGCCGAACCAATCCATTCTTTAGCGTCTTTGTCATCATTGTGTGCCGCTCATTATCGAAACCTGGGGTGAATCTTGTCAGCGATCCAGGATATCACTCGAGTTTGCTTGCAGTTTGTGGATCAGTTTCCGTTAGGTAATCTCTTGCCCGTGACTGCTCTTAGTATTGCTCATATCATTGAGCAAATTTCCATGTTTATTCGCGAACATTACCTTGACATTGCGCGTGCACATGCCGTTGGAACCGCTTCAGTCGGTATATCTTACGTCTTTGGTATCTCCGCCCAGACTCTCGAGGTTCTCGAAACTCTCCGCCTTCGTTACTTCGACTGGCCTCACGACGCCAGAAATCGCATATACTGCCACCGCAAGAAGACAGCTGTACCCTTTCAGAATTTCAATTGATGTAGGGGGCGAGGACCAACTCGTCTAGGCTCTTGCAAGCACTGAGGTGTCTCATGTCGAGGGAGAGTTCGGTCAAGTCGTCTTGTCTTCTTGTCCTTTCTGGACAAGGCAGCTATGAAATATGAGTAGAAGGTGCTGGGGCTGAATTAGGCGCCACCGCTGTACATTGGCCTGACGGCAGCAAAGAACATAGTTGTGGAATGCCCTGCTCTTCTTCGACCTCGCAGCCATCCCGTTCGACCTTCAACTAGCACGTACCGATGACTTCCCAACGCAATTCTGGCGACATTTTATTTCCTCATTCATCTCCTGTTTGTTTTCGCGACAGACTCGGAATCCATGCCAGACCCGCTCAATGATACCCTCCAAGCATTGGGTGAGGAGCCAGGCTAGCGAGAACAAGCCCAGGATCCGAGAGAGGAACCTCGTGATCAGTGAAATGATACAAGTCGCCATCAACAGTGTGTGCCATCTACCTTCACTCGATACATCATTCGTGTGCCCTTCGCGGTGGCGATGTTCGTCGCGCTGTTGAGCTGTTGGAGCAAGGCACGAATATTATTTGGACCCAGATGGCACGACTCCGCACGCCTCTTGACACGCTCCAGACTTACGGCGATTATGCAGTGACTCTAATAAAGAGATTCAGAGACCTCAGCTCCCTCCTTGATAAACCTCCTGCGAGTCATTCAGATGGCACCCTAGGGGTCGATGTAGAAGCGGAAGAAACTCGGCACAGACGTCTGGTGGAGAACTGGAATGGAACTGTAGAAGAGATCCGGAAGATCGAGGGCTTCTCTCGTTTCCTGTTCCCTCCGATCTTCAAGATGCGTGATGGGCCCATCATCGTGCTCATCGCAAGCAGATCGTCTTGCTATACCATCGATGGATCACGCGATCAGCGGCCCTCGAGGGAAGTACCTATCACTGACCGTCCATTTGACAGTCTCGGACTCTCGGAATGCCTTTCGCAATGTCCGATATCGTACATAATATCAAACTACTCTCACTCAAGGAAAAGTGCCACGTGCCCCTACATCGCTATTGGAACAGCTCATCGCTGTCATTTCTGGCTAAGTCGGATTTGGCCTCGAATGAAAGTTATAAAAAAGCCCAGGAGCTCTGTGAGAGACAACCAATGCAGAGAGCAGTAAATTATAACCCGACAAAACCCTCTCCCACTAAAGTCGGGGTCGGGAATTATAACACTTCAATGATGTAGCACGAGTAAATTATAATACATGGCAATTCGAGAGTATCAATTACTGGACCTGCGTCTCCGTCGCCTGCTCTTGGGCTTAGGCGGAGATAGGGACGCATCCGAAGTCACAACTGTAGTAACAGAAATGTTGTGGTTCTCTTTCAGCGCGTTAGTCTTTAATGGAGGTGCCAGGTCCCCAACCCTTTTCCAGGGTTTATATGTCCTTTCGCTGGAGAACAGCTTTTCCACCATTTGGTTTACACCCCGAACAGTATATTCTGAGAATTTGCCTGTGGTCCACTCGTCAATATTCCGAACAAGGAAGTAAACCTGCAGAATGTCGCTTGGACGATCAAGTTTCCACTCGTGGAACACATCGTTTGATGATCGACCACAGGGACCACAATACGGAGCAGACATCATGACCTGCAATGCCATAACTCCATAAAATAATACAGATTAGAATAAATGGACATACCGTCTTTCCCTCTGATTCCTCACACCAATCAACATGCGCGCGGACAACTCCATCTGCCCAAATAAGCCCCGTGACAGGGGCATGGATACCAAGGGAGTGTAAATGCCGGACAGCAGCAGTTGTTGACATGCGGTTCTGGCGATATGCATCATCAAGAAGAGCGTGTACCGGCTTCTTATCCTCCCAAAAGCTGCTTGCGAACTCAAAGCCAGGCATATCGGGAAGCTGAGCACACGGGGTGCTCTGGTACCTGAAAGAAGATCTCTTAGCCGCATTACCGGCTTTTACTACGGCAGGGTGGTTCTTGAGGAGCTTATATGGTGACTTGGCAGAATGCGACAACGGTCGAGTCCGTGAAGCGGGAATGAAGATTGCGCAGTCAGGGATGACGGTCTTCGTATTCAATACACGGGGCACATCGAAGGCGTTTTGAAATGTGTCTTGCGGTTGTGGGAGCGAAATCGCGCATTGCACCCTGATGTCGTTCGTAAGTGGCTCAACTACAAATGTAGAAGAGATGGGACATACCGGAAGGTGCTTTCTCTGATTCCAGAAGTTCGGAATACGTTGTATCTGTGATATGTCAGAGCCTTGTATTTCGATGTTCAACTAATGCCTCACACGTTAGCCACGAAGTCCGCCTCAGACCATTTCTCTTTGGAACTCCTCATTTGTGCCAAACGCTTCCATGCACTGAAAACGACACATACGTCTTCAAATAGTTCGTTGCTTGCACTCTGGTCGACGGAGAAGAGTTCTGGTGCTGTTCGTGAAGCATCTGCTATAAACTTGGCAAAACCTGGGCTACAGTCAAAAGACTGCACGGGTTGCATTGCATGAACACCATGATAATGGAGATTTGGATAGTTGATATACGCGCCGCTTACCCTGTCTAACCAGGAGCGAGGAATTCGCTTTGTGGTACCAAAGAGATTGTCCACATCCTCTTGAAATTCAGGGGGAAGGTCAGAGAGAGAAACTTGTTCACAACATTGATGTGACGACCATGTTTCAAAATTGCCCAAATTACGAGCAATTCTGAGTGGTGATTAGGTCGGGTGGTTAGAAAACAGGTTGGACCTACTCAGAAGCAGATACAGCTCGTGGTTGACTGGACGATTTGTATTTTTTCTTGGAGTCGGACATAACCAAAGCTCATAACTATGGTTCATATTAATAATCCATTGCCGAGACAGATGAGTACATGCTGACATGACCACCGAGTCCTAAGTTGCCCCGGCATCTTATCCAACAAAAACTGGTGGAATCAACTCTATGTAATATAGTTTGTCAGTGAGTGGTAATTACAAAGGTTTCCGAGTCATGGTCGCCGTAGTACTTATTGTACATTCATAGAGGTCCGTGATATTCAACTGGGTCCGGCTAGGAGAAAGATGAATCATGAGCATACGATATATAGATCACTGAGAGAGGTAATTCACCGTAATCGTAATAGAGATGTTTGAAGATGGGACCATCCTTCTTATCCGATGATGTGAACTTCACATGTCTAGCGTATCTCCTCTCGCCGTCTAATACTTCAAACCCCCATGTCTGAAGAGCATGAGGAACGAATAAAATCAAACGATAAAGTCGTACCAGTTCTGCCTTCCACTCCATGCCACTTTTGGAAGTATCACTCCGGGCTACAGCGAGAATCAACCCGTCTTCAACTGCATCTTCCGTCCAGCCAGACCTCAAGAATTCATCATCCACTTCCTCAGCCTTGATTCTCTTTGATTGTGCTATCAAAGCACCAAAAACATCGTCGTTTATGCCACGTTCCTCCCAATCGAGAGTGCGATACTCAGTCGTGCCTGAGATACCACCAGATAGAGTCTGTTCGATATCTATGTGCTCAAGGCCGCCCTCGTCAGCATAGTGCTTTACCACAAGCGTCAAGGTAAACATCGAGATGGCACGCCGCTTGAACCAAGATATGCCCTGGAGCTTGAGGATATCGTCGCTGTCATCGCTCAATGTCTTGTTCTGTCACCAGGGAATATAATCAGAATTATCCCTGCGATGTACATAACCTGAGCACAACGAACCATAACATATTTCCCAGTGAGATTCTTGGTCGTTACTTCGGGAGGCGCGGCCATGATGGGCAGAAATAATAAGTGTGATGAGACCGACGGTACTTTATGAGGTCCCAAGATATCGCCGCTCTCACCAAGCTCTCACAGTGAGCTATTGTTGGAATCCACGTGGCTGCTGTTTACTTGTCTTGTAACATGCAGTGCACAATAAGTTCTGCCGACAAACTGCCAACATTCAGGTGAATGATCAGTAATCAACGTCGTGACGGAGCAACTTGTCATAGAGGAGATGAGATGAAATGGCTGTAAAGGGACACTTATTGAAGATTGATATTCATGCCCTGTGCACCTAGACCCGTGACAAGTCCGGTCACCACGTCAAATAACGGCGTAGTGTATATCAGGCTGGTCACGAGCCTACCGTACAGCTTCGCGACATTGCCAGGGGTTGGGGGATACGAGGAGAGGAGCTGGAAATTGTCGCGGCGGAGGGCTGTAATTCCGAGACGCGATTGCTCACAAACTGAACTCTCTTGTGGCACAACTTCAGCCCAGTGATGAATTCCATTTGTGATATATGTTCTATAAAATAGTGGCCCATTCAGAAGAAACCATCCATGAACTTCCGCGAGGCTTCGACACCAAGCTGCCATAACCAATACTGATTAGAATGCAGTCACAGAGTCAGATTGAGGAACAAAACGTACAAATGTGGCAGCATTAGCTGGGAAAGCCTAAAGCAATATCACAGTATGTAAGCAATGTTCGGCATAATCATGGAAACGACATACTCTAGCCATCGCTGGACCAAGACCTTTCCATAATGCAGTAATCCCATCACGCGCTACGGTCTTTCTAAAGCAATCGAAAAGTCCAGAATATGTACCAGAAGGTGCAGATTGTATGCGGGATTTCAAAACCTGTTGAAGCAACATGAATAGAATCCTGGAGAGATTTATGGCTCGTGAGGCCTTACATCTGGGGGTATAGCTATTGACCACATTGCAACACCTGCAGTTCCACCTGCGAACATGATGGCGCCTAGGTTAAGGTCTCCTGCTGACGGCCCAGCCGGCGTCAGGGCCTTCTTGGTAACTTCATACGCCGCAAAGTAACTGAGGAGCGATATTTTAATCTAGGTCGAAGTGTTTTCAAATGTCAGATGAAAACTTACACAGCACTGCCTGGTCCGTCGCGAGCGATAGTTGCACCAGTGCCTCGAAAGATGCTCCGTATACCACCTTCCCTGTAGAGGTGCTTCATAACATCGAAGACACCTTTGTATTGGGGCCCTGAACCTCCTTGACCTTGCACCTGCAGCAGAACCTTTGCTCTCTCAACAGGTGCAGTAATGAGGGTCGTCGGTACGGCAGACAAGAAACCGGCAGCGGCAAGTTCTGCTGTAGAAAGCTTCTCGGATGTACGATTGGGTGTGAATGCGAGTATTAAATTCTTAGAGGCATCGTATGCCTGGAGGTAGCAGTCTCAGCAAGACGCGTAATTTGGATATAGGCACCGTATATTTACCCAGAAGGACACTGCAAAGATTGGAGTGACTCCCAACAGTGGAGGTACCATTCCACGATACAAGCTGTTGATTGAATTGAGAGTAGCCCTGAGCATAGACACAACCACTCACCCAGTGACACCATCTCGAGCTAATGTTTTCCTGACAACATCAATTGCACCAGTATACGCGCCAGGAGCTGCGGTCTGTAACCGGGTCTTGGTCAGGTCAAAAGGATGCCCTAAAAACGTATCAGCGTATGTCAAGATGCGCAAGTCAAGGCTTCTTACCTACGAGGACAGCAGAAACTCCTCCAAAACCTCCTGCAATAAACGATTTTACGTTGTCAATTGCCGAGTTCTTGGCCTCCTCGGCTGCTGGTGCTTCGCTGCTCTAAGAGTTTGTGTGAGCGTGCTGTGCGCTGAATGAAGGATGGTTCTGACCATGCTGGACGGTGCGAAGTCTTGAGATGAGTATGAGAAAAAAAGAGAACAGTAGTAAGCGAGGAATACACTGCGGTGCTCCGACAAGGACCCTTCGGATGCGTTTTCATATGATATTCGCGCGTCAGTTTAGTATGATTTGCCCCGATCAAACTCCTCCACCAATGGTCAAGCTTTCATCTGCTTTCACAAGCCACCTTACCCCGCAAGTATGATGTAACATCTAGAAATCGGACAGAGAAACCCACATGTTGGATGTCTCAAGTTGCACTTTAGAAAATCATAGCATAACTAATGTCACATAGAATCTACAAATTAGTCGTAAAGGATTCATCACCGTCCTGTTCAAATCCACCAATCGGCTCATATGTGGCTTCAGTAACATCCCTCTTCCATACTGTCCGGACAGCATAGAAGAACAGGCCTATCAACCCAACGCCAAGCGCTCCCACGAAGAACGGCGCGAAATATTCGATCCACCATGGCGGATGATACGGGACGAGCATGCGGTCAATGGTGATAACACCGCCCGTGCCCCCGCCCGTCGTTGCTCGACCCCACGTTAGGACACGTGCCCAATCAGCTTGTTTGTCTGTCCCCCTTGCATTCTTGATCCCGACCATGTACTGGGATACTTTGTCGTCCAACGCGCGGAAGACAATATCACCATACGCTGAAGAAGGCGAAAGGAGAGTGGGATATTCGCCCAAATCTTCTAGCGGAAGGGGACGATTGTTATTCAAGACGTCGAAGACGTTAAATGAACCAGATTCTCCTGCAGATGATGTGTGAATGAGGTGTTGGCTGACGATTGAACGAAGAACGTCGATATTCTCGAGGAGTTGTGTGAGGTTGTTATTCTTGAACGCATCATCCGTTGGACAAAGTACGGTCCAACTTGCCCCACTTAAACCCTGGTCTGCCCACTTTGAACCTTCAGGGGGAGCGGTTCCATTCAGGATCCAGTCGAATCCAGCTTTCGTGACCATGTTAATCATGGTGGTGGCCTTGGCCGCTTTCATAAGCTTTCCTACATTTAACTCCACGGATCGCGGGATCATAAGATCTGACAGCTCATGTATTACGCCAGTTTCGGTGAGCATGTTTGTGGGATATAACGCGCTCTTCATGCCAGCCCAGCCACCGCTGGGGCTAACGATAACAGATAGATTTGGCAGGCGCTCCAGTTGTAAGTCAGATGTTTCAAGGGTGGCGAAAGTGCGCACAGAGCCGTCAACGAGGCTCTGGGAGTATTCAATACCGTCTATGATATGGTGCCTTATAACGCGCTCCAAGTCCGTCTTGGATGACGCAGCTAGCAGATGGTCGCTGACCAGCTTACCGAGCCGCTTGAAAGCAGCATTGTGAGGGATGAGGAACGTTGCGCGGGGCGTCTTCTTGATGTCTTCTGCAATCGACGTGGAGAAGACTGCGGCAAGGAATGAAGACAACTCAAGAGAGGGTAGAGCTGTTTGAAGCGGGTCCACAGGTGGTTCCAGAGGTGATGAGATGAAGTAGACAACAGTATTGTTGATAACAACTAGCTGTGATTCAGTACAAGCAAACTACATCGTTTGGAAATCACTCACGGTGCTCTCCAACAATGCCAGCTCCACCAAACCTGATATGTCTGGATGGGACATCCTGCTTCTCATCGTCGTTGACCTCTACGTGTATAACCTGACTCCCATTACCAAGACCTGGCTCCTGAAGTACACTTTCTAGTAGCATGCCGTCTGCCAACTTCTTGGGCGTCCATTTCCCAGGGAGAAAGTGGTACTGCAACATCCTCTTTAACTCATCGCTCCCCTGTTTGGGTAAGCCGTCATTCCCGAAAACGGATAAAACATCGTCCTTCGGTGCTAGGATGGTGTATTGAGTCTCGGTATCATTGATGAGATGGGTAAGATTGACTGAGTGTATGAGAGAAATAAACAAAGTGCAGTTGAGTGCAAGAAGGTATTTTTCAGGTGTTAGCTGAAAGGCTCCTGGCGGAACCAGTAGAGAGGACACGAGGTGTAAGACTCCATTACTCGCATAAATATCGGGCTGCGAAAGGGTAGCGCCTGATACTGTAGTCTTCCCTTCGGAGACGACGACTTCCAACTCAGATCCATATTCAGTAGTCACTGCACTCCCAATGTCAACACAATAATCACATGTACGGATTGTTGCTTACAGGTGGTGGCTGGGTCGAAAGTGTCCGACCATCTGACACTCTTCTCGACAACAGCATGCATGTTGAATATGCGCAGGAGATCATCTGCAGCAAATTGGCTTTCGAGGTATAACCGCTCAATTGGATCGAGTGCTTCCCATGCAGAATCGACGGGAATGAACAACGTAAGCTCAGAGGTAGAGTTGATGACATTGAGCATGCTAGGTGTGAGGACCTTCTGGAAATATGACAATGATGGTTCATGAGACAGGACACGACCTAGGTGGGTGAGTGAGAAAAGTGTTATGGTATAGATATAAGAAGAAACTAACCGAGGTGGTGTGGAACATCAAGGACGTGAGCAATCCCATATACGACACCATTTGCCGCCTCCACCTTCTGTTTCTTCACTTCAATACCCCCTTGTCCAAAAGCGTCAACACCGACCCAGCCTACGCCATCTCGTGAAGTGATGCGTAACTTCTGAGATCGGTTTCCTAGAGTGCTCTCGGGTATTGGCATCCATGGGGGAGGCTTATTAGCAGGGAGATCCGGGGAGAATTTCGGGAAGTGGAGTGTCTCATGAACTCGCAGTGTGGTCAAGTCCTTTGGATCTTCAGTTACGGAGTAATTAAGGAGGTGGTAGAACAGTTGCTGACGTAGCTCCTCTTGCACATTGTCTTTGAGCAAGTTAGGATACTCGAGGGCTGACCTCCAAAGGTCGTGACGATTAATTGCGTCGTTAGTTGGCGCGAAAAGGGTGCTGTCATTCAACTTGTTCAACGTTGGGATGAGTTTAGCTTTCTGCAGGAGAGAAAGGAGTGATGTATAGTCCTCATCATTATTGAGAACGTCGACTAATGTTTGGGACTGAATAGTGGCATCTGAATTCCATGCGATTTGAGTAGTCGTGGAAAGAGCTACCAAAGCCAGGAGAGTGAGTGGTATGCAGCCCCAGAGGCGCATTCTGGTATGAGTTAGCTAGCACTGAGAGGCTGGCGAAAGGGAACGTCAAGGAATAGTACTAAAGCCGCGCACCGCAGTCTGCGAATTAATATGACGAAGGTGGCTAAGTCTAGTAGTATACGTAGTCCGATCTTGGCCAGAAACAGTCGGAAGCACAAGTTTTCCGGAAGCATATTTAACAAGTCACGGTCGCCTGCCCTCCTTCACCTTGCAGCAGAACAATAGAAAGCTTACAACGTCAGGCAGCCTACTCTCTACGCCCTGGCATGGTCCGCTCCACGTGAATCAAACAATCTGAACTCACATTCGCTGCACAGATGTTAGATCTCCTGAAAACATTCACCGGCTCTCCAGTTGGTGCACTTCACCAGCTGGTTCTACCTCATGTCACTCTCATAGTGCGCAGTCCATCTGCTCAATTTCAAGTTCATACTGATCAAGATCCTCTTCAACTAGCTGTACCCCTCTGCAGACACTGTAGTAATCCTGGATGCCAGTACTCTTGACCTCGTACGCGTGCTCACCTTCGGGGAAATCTATCCTGGCACCCAGCACCTCAATCAAACTATATCTTGCGTGGCAGTTGACTCCGCCATGAAAGTCGTACGTGTATCTCCTCTTTTACTCTCCCTCCCGCTACGCCTAATTTCATGCTCGAAGTAGATAGTTGCTTCCATGGACACGCACATTGCCGCATGGTTATTGTCAGGTAACAATACCTGGAGAATTCACTCTTCTATTTCTCTTCAAGATAGTGACTCCGTCACAACTCTGGACTGCAGATCTGGTACTAGTCTTGTGTGCCCTTTATGCATCAACTATTGATTTCTACTCAGGGCTTCTCTCAGTTGGCAGTCAGAACGGCCTATCCGTCTACACGTTGATATTGGAAAATGACCTTCTCACATGGTCAAAGAAGTGGGAAGCAAGGTACAGCGGCGCATGTTCCTTTGCCTCAATATCATTTTCACCTCGCTCGTCAGGGTGGCAACCCCGTCTCTCGCGAAATTTGCTCCAACTCTTGCATTTATTGCCACTATATCTCACGTACGGGACCTCACGCTCCGCTTCTAATACCCACTGAGTTATGATTTACAGCACGATGATTTGGTTAGATTATATTCAACTACTTCCGGTCGCTTGGTGCAAGACATTCCTCACCCCAGGCCCGTTACGGACTTGATGTGGAGGTTTTCTCAGGCATCACGAAGGTCGAGCATTTCAGACACTACTTTTGACACGAGACTTACACATTGAGTGCAGTGGTGATCCCGCACTCTACACCATTACATCTGATTCCACGCTGCGGATATTCCTCCCTGTGATTGACGCACCGCATCGTCTGCAATTGCATGCATCCCTCGACCTTTTCTCTTCGCTTCCGTTCCTCATTGCAGCAAAACTTGGATCGCATTCAAGGTCTACGGTCATGTGGTTGGACAAAGAAGTCGTCCGGCGCACGATTAAAGCTGTCCTAGCGTCAGCTACCGAAGATGCAAGTCTTGAGGTCAAGAGGTTGCGAGAAATTGATGAAGAAGGTTGGGATCTCTTTGTTCGCGCTCTTGGGGATGGCTCTATGCTTGTCAGCGCCGTCGCAGTAGGTGTTAATAAGATCTATTCATTCGACGCAAATTCAAACGGGTTACAGAACATTGACCGCAGACCTCCGACGCTCATACGTCAATTTGCCCTTTCACATACGAGTTCGAATGTCCTCTCTCAGCTTCCTTCTCATCTGTATCTTTTCCCACACCCTAATGTCACCAGCTTAATCATGGTAACATCTGCTCCCCTCACTACATTCGAGGTGTCGCCCTTAGCCTTCTTTGATGGCCAATCCACAGGATTGTACCTTAATGCCAAAGGACTTGATAGGTTTCCCCATGAGGAGAGCAAGATACGAAGACTGGTTAGGACGCCCGCCGGAAGAGGCGTTGCAGTCGTACGCGTCGATGGGGGGGAAGTCTGGCGTGTCATTGAAGGGGGGTCTCAGCTCGCCCGAGGAAGACGATGGTCTAACGCAGACCATGTTGTGGTTCTGGATGGCGGTAAGATGATCTCGTTTTGCACGACATATGACCTGATTTTTGGTGCAGGTAAGCTACTAGCGACATACTCGTCCGAAACCTCGGTCTTGACTCTACATTCGGAGCCCATTTCGACGCTTACAATCCTTTCCATCACCGACTTATTTTCGGCACCCTCGAAGACGGCGCATGAATGTATTGTTGGCCTGACTTCAGACAGTTCTATCGTATACATATATATTGAGAGCAAACCTAATCCAACCTTACGTCTACATTCCAAGAACAATCTACCACTGGCCCAGCCGCCAAAAGTAATCATTCCCGTCGATCCAATGTCGTGGAGTAGGGATAGCTCCTTGGAGGAGCATGACACATTACTCAGTATCTCTGACGATGGCGAGCTTTCGTTCTGGATAGCAGACGATGGAACACCCTCTGGATGGAGATGCACAGGAAAGGTCAAGACGGGAAGGAAGAAATTCGCTCTGGCAAGTTGCAGCTCTGCGAAAAAGTCTGTCCTAGGTGAATAAGTCTTTCATTGTAGAGCTGTGATAGCTGACATCTACACTGTCTTGATATCTCAGTTGTACAGCTGCCGGATGGCCAAGAGCTTACAATATGGGACTCGAAAGAATCTGAATTCGCCTCAGGTCTTGAGCATCGCAGAATATTCAGGTGGGCGGGACAGTCTGTTGTTAGCACTGTCTCATCCATCATTTCGATAGTACCTCTGAACATATTAACGACTTGGACTGGACATCAACACCTGATAATCAGTCGATTCTGGCTGTCGGTTTCACGCATCATGTCGAGCTGTTGTGTCAGCAAAGGAAAACTTACTTTAATGATGACCCTGCGTGGGCTATCTGCTGGAAAGTGGATATCAGAAAGTACGTTCGGTGTTCCAACGAGCCTTTAGAGTGAACTGAATTCTCGCCAGTTACATCTCATATCCGATCCGTGATTCAATATGGCTCGCAAATGGGTCCTTCTTGATCGCAGGGGGTCACCAGTTGTTTCTCTTTGGTCAAACAGCACTGCAAAAGGATCAGGAACCCCTATTTCAGTACGTTGCTCGACATAATGGACCCCTGGAAGATTACCATCCGCAAATGCTCCTTCAGTGCTTGCTTTGGGGTAAGTATTGTGGATGGAGTAGGAAATTGATCTAATTATTTTGTAGGTAAGGTGGAGTTGGTGAAGCAAATTATCGTTGCTCTATCTCTAGCCGTGAAGGTTATATACGAAGACCCTACGCAGAATTTCCACTGGAATGCCTTTCCTGTGGAACAGTACCTGCGTGGTCAGTATATGACATTTGTAAGCTGTTTCAAGATTCTGTCATCACTGGTGATAATTATCTTCCAGAACAAACCTTCAAAACGATATAAATTCTTGTTCAGCACCCCGCAGGAGAACTCGTTGTAAGTGTTCCCCTGTAACAGCATATGGGACTTGCTCACATTTTGAAGACCGGATGAAACCGTCTTCTCCCGCCATATGGTGGAGACACTCATCGAGCAACTTGAAACGCGACCTCTTCCTCATTTGACTCCCAATGAGCACGCATGTCTTCTGGTTCTCATCCAGACGACCCTCGAGGTCAGTGTGCGAATGCATAGCAAACCATCACAAACTCACCTTGTGTGTAGATCGAAGAACAGAGACGAGCACTGGACGCTAACGGCCTTCGCTATGTGATCTCTATGCGGTCATTTTATATCCTCAACCGTCGAGTCACATCTGATCCCAGCAGTCCACGCTCAAACGGGGCAATACCGCGATCAACAGGTTGGAGGGAACGCCTGCGATATCGTGATATGGTCTGGGCCTTTCACAGTGAGAGCCAAGGGCTTTTGTTAAGTACATCGACGGCAGCGTGCAGTGGAAGGATGCTCTGGTCTGATGCCCGAGCCCTTGGAGTCTTCATATGGCTGAATTCGGTTGAATCCCTGGTATGTCCATTGTCACACTGGGTATCGAGTCATGTTGAGTTTCGGGGCATGCAGAGGGCTCACATGGAAGTCATCGCACGGAATGAATACATGGCTGGTGATAATCGTGACCCTACAGCATGCTCGCTCTTCTATTTCGCACTGGGCAAGGTGAAGTTGGTGCATGGCCTGTGGAAGCAAGCTGCATGGCACAAAGAACAAGCCATTATGCTGAAGTTCCTTGCAAACGACTTCACGCAGCCGAAACAGAAGACTGCAGCACTAAAGAATGCGTATGCTCTGCTAGGTAAGCAGAGATTTGGTAAGTTTCCATACCCTCTTTGTGGATCCTGCCACTACATGATCGCTTTAGAGTATGCTGCTGCGTTCTTCCTCTTGGGAGGGAGTCTGAAAGACGCCGTTCATGTTTGCCTCAGGCATCTGTCAGATCTTCAGCTGGCGATCGCTCTCGCTCGTGTGGTGGAAGGAAGCTCCGATGGTCCTGTGCTGCGGGACATACTACACAATACCGTGATCCCTACCGCCTTTCGTGAAGGCAACCGATGGCTTGGAAGCTGGGCCTTCTGGATGCTCAATCGAAGAGACTTCGCTGTCAGGATACTGGTGGTAAGTGAAGTCACTCTTTTGCGTAACCCTTGAGAGTTCATTTGGTTAGACACCCTTGCGAGATATCGCCGATGCTTTAGATATACAAGTCATAGAAATCGGCGAACCCCACTACGATGATCCTAGTCTTGCGTTACTGTTTTCCCAACTCCGCTCCAAGACGCTGCAAACAGCTAGGGGCACAAGCGAGATATCAGGCCGCTCTGAGTTCAACTTCGTGCTCCAGATCGCCCGGGTGTTCTGCAAGATGGGCAAGTGCGATCACATGTCAAGCTAGAGTTTGGCTGACTAGCTTCTCTACAGGTTGTCATGCACTAGCGCTGGATCTCGTGCGTTCGTGGTCCTTTGAGCGCCCATCGATATCTGTCCCTGCTCCGACAGAACACCCACCAACACCGTATGCTACATTGCGGAGATCTCTTGCGCTAGATCCCAAGCTACGCAGACGTTCGTCAATTATGATTGACATGGACATTGCATCTCCGGCTTCAACACGCAAAGTCTCTCCCGAGCGTTCGCTTGTCAGGGCACCCACGCAGGAGACCATCAAAGAGGAGGGTGACCTCTTAGCACGCAAGGCAGGCCTCGGCAACCTACTTAAATCTGCTAAGCAGGACGTCCGAGTACCAGAGTTCAACATGGATTCGTTTTCATTTGTCTAATCCCTAGTAGATTCTGATCACCTCTCATGGGGTTGTGGACTTTGGAATCCCAAATGCGAACTGTATGTTAGGACTTTAAATCTGAGCGGTGTAACTGTAACGTTGGGCGATACTTACTCTTGAGATCTGAGAACAAGCGTGATAAATATGCATCCATCCAAAACAGTCATGATTCAATTGTTCGTAAAAATGTAGTGACAGAAGATCTGTAATCAAATGTAGGGAGGGCGGATAAGCGAAAGACTAAAGAGTACAAACAACTTTGAAACTAGCACGAAAGGTTTTGTCGCCTGATCCGGGTGTACACTATATAAGGTATGACTATGGCAGAGGGTAGCCATGGAGTTGAGATCTCATCGCCTTCATTGCTCGCTATCAGATTCACGTTTCTTGAGTACGAGGTCCTTGCCCATTACACGCTTGAACACATCTTGCACATCTTCAACGACAGTTTCGAAGTGTGACGTCGCATCATACGAGCGTGTGATGTAGATATGATCTTGCTTCCCGTTGGCGACGGGAGTGTATATGGGGGAGACGGTCACGAATCTGTTGGATTAGTCAGAATGAATGGAAGTAAAGAAAGGTGAAGAAGTGTCGTACTTGTCGTAGATGCTGCCTAGGAGATGGAGACCAGGTTGTATTTCATTCTCAGGAGCGGAAGTCTCGACAATTGTGCTGACAATTGCAACATAGATGTTATCCGCGCATACCTTGTGTGTCGAGGACACCATCGCAATGTAGATATCTGTGCCACACCATGAGCATGACTCATATGAGATCATCACAAAACAGACGCTTACCATTCCTCCTATTTACCTGGTTTTGCGGGATAATAATTTGCACGCTATCGCTCTCCTCCGTACCAGGAATCGGGTGCTTCAAGATACAGATCGCTCTCACCACCTTACCATCTTCTACCACCCTCAGCTTGCCACCCTCCGCCTCCTTTCCCGCGCCAAAATAGCTCGGGTCACCAATAACCATCTTGGCACGTACGGTCTCTGCTCCACTGCGGACACCTGCAAATGACCCATCCTTGTTGAGCACGATCTCATCAATCGGCTTATCAAGCATGTAGGTCCCGCCATAGATTGCACTCAAACGTGCAAAGGATTGGGGAAGCTCTCCAAGCCCATAAAGAGGGTAAATGTAAGGGGATTTGCCCCATCGTGCCATAGAGGTGGTGTACAGGACAATACGCTCGTAAGTCTCGCGAGCAGGTTTGTTAATGTAGCTGTGGAGACGTATTAGTGGACTTGACGAGGTGTAGAGAGATCACACTCACTCATCATCGAGATAGAGTGCCAGGGCATGCCCGATGAAGTCTTGAGTGCCGGGTTCTAATCCGAAGTGCTGGTATACTTTCCTCATACTATCCTTATCAAGATTCAATCCTGTCCCCGTGTTAGAATGATAAAGTCTTCACGTCAACACATGTTTATGCAGGCTCTCACCTTGGTGAGTTGTCGGATCTTCTTCCTCCCACTTCTGCAGGAATTCGAAGAATTTCTTGGCTCTATACTTCTCAAACAAACCCATCAACGGGCTCCTCGCTGCCTCTACTTCCGTGCTCGGGACCTTGCTGATCTTACCATTCTTATACACAAATGAGCCAGCGATCTGCTTGAACTCAAGGTATCGCAAGACATCAGTGTGAACGAGTATTTTTACGAGTTCACCGGAGGCGATGATGAACTTTGGGATAAGATCAACTGCATAGTCGCGGTCACGACCCAGGTCGGCGGGCGGAGATTGTTTTGGGCGAAATTTACGATAGAACTGAAATCGTGTGTATTCGTTAGGGTGTCGAGTCGTTGATTCCGCTGCAAAAAAGACGCCTACCTGTGTTAGATTCAAACTAGCAGACTCTCCACCATAATAATCATTTCTGTCCATGTGGAGTACTTTCTTCCCCTCCACGGACAACAAACCAGAGAGGATACACTCAGTGAGGCCAGTACCAAGGACAATGACCTAGATCGTGCCAACCAAAACCAATGATCAGATGTCAGTACAGATGAATGAGATGGAATCAGGGGCGGTTAATTACATCGTATTCTTCATCCATCGTGATCGGCTATGCGGACTGAGTGTTGAAATGTACTAGGACTAGGAACAATAGGTAGTGGAGGACGTTATGGAATGGTTGGCGGTTGAGCTCGGTTGATAATCTGGGCTGGGCAACCTGGACCATGCTTACGGTTGCCTACTACTTATAGTTTAAATTAGCACGTGACCCCAACACCCAATGGTGAGCATATCGATTCGGCCTTGTTCCTGGACCTCGCTGCAATAAAGAATCCAGTGCTTCAAGTTGTCAGCCAACGGCGTGAGCGTATGTACGTGTCAGTCTATGAACCGGTAAAAATCGACATGATCTATACTAATCAACGAAAAGACTTGTCATGTCACATACTACATCCCAAGCTGCTGGATTAATACATATTCAGTTGTCGGCCTTGCTCGTTCAACAGCTTATCACGGAGAACTCGGACAGATGTGCTCGTCTTAATTTTTTCTCTCCTCAGACCCAACACAAGGATAAATCGATCAATTGCATGCAACTTCATTATACACATTGTACAGGCACAGTTTGATTTGTTCTTGTAAAGGCTCACTCCACTGAGGAAAAGCTCAGTCAGTACTAGGAAGTAAGAGGATGGGAGATACCCACCATAGTCGTAGTACAGTTTGACGTCGATCGGTTCAGACCTTTCCTTCGTGGTGAATCTGAAGCGCCGGGCAAATCTCCTGACACCTTCGAGGATGACGAAACCCCAAACCTGACGTAGATCATTCAGATCACATCCACTAGACCGAGCCCATCAAACGCACCACATTTATGACCCAGTCCCTCCCGGACTTGGCGGTGTCACTTTTCACGACACCGGCAATGACGCCATCCACGAGGGTATCCTCCGACCAACCTTCCTTCAAGAAATCGATATCAAGATCCTCGACCTTTGAACGCCAACTTTTGGCGATCAGATGCCCGAAGAGGGAATCCTCCTTGGAAACCTCCTGACCATTCAAAAGTAGACTGTCTGCAGGAGCTTTGAAGCCTCCCGAGAGTGTCTGTTTAACATTAACGTGCTCCACACCGTCATCGTCCGTGAATTGGGTGGGTTCCAGTGTAAGGGTGAAGTTGGCAATAGCAGTACGCTTTATGTAGCCAACGCCCTGAAGTTTCAATGTGTCATCAATGTCGTCGCTCAGCGCTTTATTCTGCGATATATCGTGAGCGTTATGCGATAGTGCATCAAAGTAAGGACCCACGAGTCTGAGTTTTCCTGACAGATTCTTAGTCGTAACGGTGTCAGGACAAGCCATGGTGAGAAGAGATCGTAAATGAGTGGAAAACAATAAGTAGCAAGGGCGTGATGCCTTGCCTTCTTATATTGTGAGTAGAAAGCCTTGATCTCATATGGAACGAGATAAGGATCCTATCAACTCGATGATATCCCCGGGCCACGACCCTTGACCGAGTGATACCTCTTTGAGAATAGCGTGAGTTCTGAAACGAGATTTAAACGCTTGATGAAGTCAAGTTATTACTTACTTCGGGGACGCGCAGTCGACTGCCGAGCCTTTGTGATCAGCACAGGCGAGAGTCATCAACGTAAATTACCAAAACCTGGACAATGGTACGACAATTGTTCTTGTCATCAGATCTCAGCAAGGGTAACCGGTCATGACCTCGGTCATGCCCGATTACCCTAAATTTGGTGTCTCTTTGGCAACATTAGGGTAATCATGACCCCAAGTTCGAGGACTCGAACAAATAAAGTTAAACGTAGTGGTTCGCCATAGTAGCAGCTCTTATTGTACATTCATAAAGGTCCGACTAGGAGAAAGATGTCGTGAGCATATAGATCACTACGAGAAATGACTCACTGTAATCGTAATAAAAGCGTTTGAGGATGGGACCATCCTTTTTATTTGATGATGTAAATTTCAAATGTCTTGCATGCCTCCTCTCGCCATTCAATATTTCAAACCCCCATGTCTGAAAAATATAAGGGACACGAGTAATACGAAGCGATGAAGTCGTACCATCTCTGCCTTCCACTCCATGCCAGTTTTTGAAGTATCGCTCCAGTCTACAGCAAGAATCAACCCGTCTTCAGCTGCCGCATCTTCCGTCCAGCCAGATTTCAAGAATTCATCCTCCACCTCCTCAACTTTGACTTTCTTTGATTTGCCGATCACAGCACCGAAAACATCATCGATATCGCCACGTTCCTCCCAATCAAGGATGCGATCTTCATTTGAGCCCTTGATACCGCCAGACAGAGTCTGCTCGACGTCTATGTGCTCGCCGGCCTCGTCTGTATAATGCTTGACGCCAAGCGTCAATGTAAACATCGAGATGGCACGCCGCTTAAACCAAGATAGGCCCTGGAGCTTAAGGACATCGTCGCCGTCGTCGCTCAGTGATTTGTTCTGTCACCCATGGGTACGGGACATCATCAGAATCGTGGCTATGACGTACACAACTTGAGCAGACGAACCATAATATATTTTCCGGTGAGATTCTTGTTGGTCACTTCCGGAGGCGCGGCCATGACGGATAAAATGAGCCTAATCAGTATTAAACTCTACATATACATCGTTTTATACTGTCTCAACATTTAAACGATCTCACAGTACTCTTGGTGCGGTCAGAATTTCACACGATTTCTTAAGTTCATATCAATATGACATGGACGTTTGATCTTTGCTGAAGCGCTGACGTTTGGCTGTCAATCGTTGTCTACCCAAGACCATTCTTGTAGAATCAGAATCATCGATGCCAATGATGTGATGGTTATACCGAGATATAACGAGCAGCGCATGCAACGTTCAAGTTTGGCTGACGCTAGTCATCGATCTAAACGAAAGATTTGGATATTGAAACCCCATTCTTGTATAATCATAGTCAATACAATCTCTACCTCCAAGCAGGAAATGACTCTTTACTTATCACTTGCTCTGGTCGCCGCCTTCATCTCAGTGGCAGTAGCTCCTCGGGTACGCAATTCAGTCTCTACCCATGGCCTTGCGATAATCCAAAGGAACAAGTGACTGGCCCAGGATGCAATGACAGTTTCTCACAGGTCCTAGGTCTTGCCTGAGCTCGAAAAAAGATTATTATCATGAGAGAAAGGACGAGGCACGCTATCATACAGATCTGGATGCATCAGGGGCAGCTTCCTTTTGACGAGCACGCCGTGACGGAGAAGGAACTTCTATGGTCTGCCCATGGGAGACTAACTTAAATTTAGCCTTCGGCCGCCTAGGATCAGCGAAAATTATAACGCTCAGTAGCATAAGATGTTACCTTCTAGTCTATTCCTGCTTTGGAGGAAATACTGTGATGACCCTCCATATGGCATCCTTGCCACGTTCCCAAGCTTGTGGTCCTCTAGCTTCATCCCCTCCGAATTCAACCATAATTCCGTGCTTCAGCCACTCACACCAAATGCCAATAGATCCAGATGAAGGCCCAGCACCACCGCCTTTCCGATCAGGTTCTCCAAGGCAGCTGACGAAATCTTTACCGTTTGATGTGAGCGAGATCTCGATCGAGGACTCGTTGGACGCCGAAGCCTCAGGTGAGAGCGATAGGTTCCACTTTGACATGGAATAGGTAGAAAAGGCGAGCTCTGCTGTTCGATTGGATGTAGTTGTTTTTGTGGTGGTCGTCTTAGGCTTTGGGGCATTGTAGATGTTAATGCTGTCAAGCACTAATGAATCAACTTGAAGGTCCTCGAGCTTCAGCCCTCCAGTGGGCTTGTACCCGTTTTGAGGGATAAAGAGAAAGCTGATCCCTAGTGGATAGTAGTTGAAGTAGACTGCATCTGAATATGATTTCACAACGGGAACCGTCAAGCTCGTGTTGGAGTGTTGAACGAGATCTTTCAGAAACACGGTTATGGAGTCAGCGGATGGATTGACGCCCAGTAAAGTCTGGATACCCGACACCATCTAGTTTGAACGAGCAGAGAAATCAATCAGTAAGTTTATCTGGTACTCGAGCATGAGCGTACGACGGTAGGATAAGAGAGTTCCTGACAAGTCCGCTGCTATGGATGCTAACGAGATGAAGAACAAAATACGCGAGTGGTCACGTGGTAACATGCCACATTCGGGTCTCGAACAACTAGTCTGGCAGGCGTGCTCAACGTGATGCCATGGCTTCATCGACACCAACTGCCAAGGTCGAGCCTGAGGACTCCAAGTCCTTCTCCTATGAAGGGCAGCATGAAGAGTATTCTTGGCTCGAAAATGCCATATCTAGTGCCATTCGGTTCATCATGAACCTCTTTCGCCCAGTAGCACCTCAGCTGATTCCATTATTCGTATGTCTTGCGTTAATTCCAGTTATCATACTTTTCTCCCTTTTTTCTGGCTGGTACGTTTGGAAGAATGTCGCTGTAGGTTGGGAGTCTCCTCTGTATCTGCAATATGGGTGAGGTCTCTTCCAGCCGTTCGGCTGTTGCTCATGGTACTTGTTTCGTTATAGCGATGGTACTTCGCCGTATGCTGAGATATCGTTACCATCTCTGGTACCTAGCCAACTCTATGATATCTCCATGCACCTCGTTATACCAGCATCAGAGGCAAATTTTGCCCTAGGGAACTTCATGACTACTTTGACGCTCTCGACGTCTTCTAATAGAACCTTGACATCAATTAGGAAGCCAGTAGGTACTGAATGGTATAGCCGCAGAGAAGATACTCACAGATCCCAGGCTATAGTTCTACCACCTACAAAAAGCCGAGTATGGTCGTCGCCCAAATTAGTCAACCTTGACATTCTCTTCCTTGAGTCGCACGCACCCGGCGCGTCTCGCGTTATCGCCAGAGTGGAATTGGGGCGCAGGGATGGATGGAGGGCCCTTGGTAATGGTGAAGGGCGAGAGTTAAGTGTTTTTTCTGCATTCCTGAGAGGGGCCGTCAAGCACCACGGAATTCGGTAAGCACACTTGTCGCCGTTTTCATTACCTGAACCTTATGGTCTGCTACCGTATAGGGGGCTTGTGACACGCTTCCCAGTCACTTTTGCTATTGTATCATCTGCCACTTTTCTCGTGATATCTCTTCTTGTGCTTGCGTCATGCATACTTCCCGCAATTCAGTGGCGCTTCGCAAGTGAGGACGACGGATCTGGTGAGCTGACCGAAGAAACCGCCAAAGAGCGCATATATCGCAAGAGGCGGCAAAGGAGAAAGTTATCCCCAAAGAATGAAACCGATTCGCCAAGCGTTCGTCTATCGTCGAGTTTTATTAATTGTATGCTGAACGGTATCCCAGGAATACAAAACAGAGGATGTACCGATTGATATGCCTCCTGTGGTTACGTTCTCTGAACAACCATTGCGCCGGCGTCGCTCAAGAGCCTCAAATGTTTTATACGATTCTGAACCTTAAATGTTTCTTCCTGGACTGTAATTGTTTTGCACGGACATATTTCATTGGTACTTTCGTGACGATTGTATTTATAGTTATAGTTCTGTCGCTGGTAGTAGTAGGTACAATCTCAATGTCTTGTAATTCCAGTGCTGCACACCGTCTGTCGACTTCAATTGACCTTACGGCCGTCCTCTCGTAAATTGCCTACGCGGACTCTAAACATCGCGAGGCGCCTAGTGGACTGGATGACAAGGTAAGGTTTAGAATACTCCGCGACCAGTACCATGCGAAACGCGGTGGTGGTCAAATGAAGAGCGTAAGTAATTTACGAGAGGACGGCCCGTAAGCTCAATTGAATTCGACATTGACAACGACATTTTAGAATGGTAGACAAGAGAAATTCAAAGTCCGCGAAACACATGCTCCACATGTCTCGGTACCTCTTCATCCCTGAAAATTGCCACTATTAGTACTGACTAACAAAGAATGCAACCTGACCCGCCAGGACGTGTCATTATTTCCATTTTACTGACTCCATTATTACTACACCCACTCTGAGCACAAACAGTACCGCTTAAATGTCCACATTGCACCTCGAAAATCTCTTCGCCGTCTCAGGGAAGGTAGTTCTCGTGACAGGAGGTTCTCGTGGGATTGGGAAAATGGTGTGTCCCAAAAATTTAACTGCGCATGGTGGTAAGGACTTAATTTTTCTCGCAGATTGCCTCCGCATTCGTGAGGAACGGTGCCAAGGTGTGTACTACAACCTCCTGGCACATGGAAGGGACCTGACCTCCGTACCGCCCTGAAATAGGTCTATATCTCGGCCCGTTCTGCGAAGGAATGTCAAGCCACCGCAGAAGAACTCGGATCCAGTGGTCCAGGTTCATGCACCGCAATCCCAGCTGATATGTCTAAATTCTCTGAAGTGGAGCGGTTCGTGCAAGAACTCTCCGCGCGAGAATCCGTTCTCAATGTCCTTATCAATAACGCGGGGACAACATGGGCAGAACCTATCGACCAATACCCAGTGCGTCAATTACTGTCGCCTTTGTTTCTCTCTCTGAATATCATACAACAAAGGATGAGGGGTTTTCAAAGGTCCTCACTCTGAATCTGCAACGTGTGTTCACTCTGATGCAAAAATTGCTGCCATTATTACGTGCGGGCGCAGCTCAAGATGGCAAGACAGGGGCCGTATATAATGATCCGGCACGTATTATCAACGTGAGTGCATGTTGAAACTTCGGAGATGTCCTTCTATCAACTTTTGATCCCATCAGATTGGCTCGGTCGAGGGCATCGGTGTGCCCGATCATGACACATATGCCTATGCTGCTGCCAAGGCTGGTCTGCATCACCTCAGTCGCCACCTCGCCGGCCGCCTTGGGCCCGAGGGCATAGTCAGTAATACCATAGCCTGTGGTGAGTCCGCTCTTCCATTCACTTCCCAGTAAATTCACCGACTTGCGTCGACATTGCAGGTGCGTTCGAAAGCAAGAGTAAGTCCATTTATGTTTTTGTCGTTTCATTGACTCGAATCTTACAGTGACGGCCCAATTTTTTGAAGCTGTGGGGAACATCATCATCAACCAGGTCCCGACGAATCGTTTTGGTACGCCAGAGGACATCGCAGGCGCCACGCTGTTCTTGGCAAGCAGGGCTGGTGCATACGTGAACGGTGCGACCATTGCCCTCGATGGTGGCTTTCTTGTCAACATGCCGATGAGCAAACTGTAAGAAGGAGCTCAACGTTATATGCCTTATCATTTCGCATTCAGGAAAATTATGCACGAGTAACCTAACCACATCCGGCTGGCAGAGTTCTGCACCTTCCAGACCAATTCCAGACACTAATATTTTCGTTCCACTTCCATGGCTGGTATATAGATCAAGCAGATATAATACATCAGACTATAAGGGTCATTTGTTGTCTTCCTTTGTCACGCTCGCGTCCCTAGTGTTTGTGCTTGTCGCTTCCTTCGCCTTTGCTTTCTCATCACCCTCACCACCCTTCTTGGGAGCATCCTTTCCATTCCCACCACCACCCAAACTCTTTACCATATCCTCTGCATCGTCTCCTTCAAGCCCAAGCTCTTCGACTAACAACCTCAAATCGTCATCGGTGACTCTTACGCCCTGCAACCCGTACCCCTCCAGCTCCGTGCTTACATCAAAGTTGTCCTCATGCTTGTTCACCGGCTTCAATGGGGTATCTGGGTCACGGGGAAAGAATCGGGGCTTGTGATGTTCCGGCGTCATTTGCGCGATGGGGACGGCCCCGGGCACACCAACGGGTTTGACCTCGGGCGCCGGACGATCTTCGTCGGTGGCGATGTCCCAGCTTTCATTCAGCCGCAAGAAGGTAGCCAGCCCTTCAGTTTCGACAGCTTCTTCGCTGTATGGGGTAAATCACCATTGAGACACAACAGGGTAGGAGAGAAGGCTTACAAGGCATCAAAGTCCTGTTCGGCGCAACTGCGATGAGTACTTATTCAGAAGGCGTGGATAAGGGCATACCCCACTAAATTTGCCGCCTACGAGTATACCTGGAAGCTGTTGCTTATCTGCCGAATCCGTCCGAGAGGCAGTGTAAGCGCAGTATCAGAGCAGGATGAGATCAAACGCACCAGGCGGGGCCTTACGCCTCCACAAACGTTTGGCATCATCGTCGGAGGCAAGATCATAGGAGGTGTATGGGATCTTCTTGGTTTGGAGGATGCGAAGAATATATTCTGGTTCATATGATGGTAGATCAACATGGCGCACGTTCAGCGTCTATGTACGAACCTTGGCGCTTCCTTACGACGACCTGCGACGCGATTGTCGTGAGGAAAACTTGGATCGGGGGTGAGGGCATACGTGCTTTGGAACTTCAGGTGTTCATGAAGTCACGACCGTCCAAGTTCAAAAGCTGATAGGTATCACGTGAACGTAGAAGACCGAAAGCAGGAATTTGCTCCACCTGAGTCCACCAAGTGCATACGTGGATCGCTTCAAGTGCATAGTGTCGTTAGGACGCAGACTGATGCATGCGGTTGAAGCATCGCTAAGCCAGGGATCAACTGGTGGATCCATCAGACGGAGCTGTATCAAGCTCGATATAAATATGCATATCTGCTGTAATCTGCTGTGTTCGAGGTGATTTGGATCAAATGAAGTGAACTGATGGGCAGAGCAGAAAGCAACTTGATTTCATACATGAAGATGCGAGATATACAAATGGTTAATGATGGAAATATTGCGTGATGAATACATAACAGACAAGTGATCCATTTCCTTTGTCTTCATTCCCCTCTGTTTAAAAAGGTCGGGACAGCACGTGCTGTGACCATGGCTCGCACGCTCAATGGTGCGTGGGCATATCAACTGACGCCTTGTTGCCAATGGCATCTTCTTGGCGCCAGAGACTCGTCGTGGTCTGCACCGATGAAGTCGACAACTAAGTTCAAACACATAGGGCTTGATTAGACTTACCTTATTTTGCGTGTAAAAATTAATACCACTCTTCCCATAGAACCCGATATCACCAAGCACACTGCCCTTGTTACCGCTCCATGCAAACATAGGCAAGGGAACCGGAATAGGCACATTGATGCCAACCTGTAGAGTCACGAGATGATATTGCATTAGCATCAGTCCAAGTTCCCTTGAAGCAGTGACCCAAAACCCCAACATCACAGCGCATGAAAGAATAGAAACACACCTGCCCCACATTAACTCCCGATTCGAATTTCCTAGCTGTCGCGCCCGACTGCGTGAAAATCACAGCACCGTTGCCGTACTTATTTTTATTGATAATATCGAGCGCATCGTCGAGCGTGTCTGAGGTGATCACGGTAAGTACCGGGCCGAATATCTCTTCGCTGAGTGTAGCGACGAGTATCAGATTGTGACCAGTCATGCATGAGAGATAATACACACCGGTAGCACCGCATCTCCACCGTTCCCTCTAAAACTGTTGGACCTACAAAGTTACCAGCGGAGTACCCAGGAACTTGAACGTTCCTCCCGTCAAGATGAATTCGCCCTCCTTCGTCTGCACAAGATGCGATGAGGCCCGTGACACGAGCTTTGGAGGCGGGAGAGATGAGGGGGCCACTGTGTGCGGTGCAGGTCAACGTTGCGCAGGTTCAGAGGATGGTGAAAGGGTACTTACAGATCTGCACCCTCCTCAAATCCTCCATTCACGTTTAGTTTTGATGCGCGTTCTACAAGCTCAGGGAGCCATGATTGCGCTGCGCCGACAAGTACAGCTATACATGCACAGATGCACCATAACGTAGGTGTCAAACGGCAGGTTCGCACGACTTACCTACTGAAACTGCCATGCACCTCTGTCCCGCAGCTGTTCAGGCACGATCGTGTCAGCACAGTCCACATTAAAAGGGTGGACGCCTACCGCCGAATGCAGCACCAATAATGGAGTTGAGCGCAAGATTCTTATTTGCTGTGTATTACGTGAGTTTCAGTCACACACAATGAGAGGTATCTTACCATCAGGCATGATTACCGCATGATTCTTTGCGCCCAAATTTGCCTGCACACGTTTGCCGTTCTTCGTGGCCCTGCCGTATCCATCGACATGGCTCCGAAGATCATAATTTAGCTCGTTCTACTCACCTCTCGTATATATGTCTTCCTGCACGATCTCCTCCCACAAAGCTCACTGCTTTGATTGCCTCGTGATCACAAATTCTGTTGACAACAGGCACGGTCCCATGCACCACGTTTACTACACCTTCGGGGAGACCAGCACGGGCACAGAGCTCAGCAATGATCATGGCTGCACCGGGGTCCCGCTCAGATGGCTTAAGGATGAGGGTGTTACCAGTAACGGTAGCAAGGGGGATTGTCCAGAGGGGAATCATTCTGAATAGGGACGTAAGGGGAAGCCAGGGACGTGTAGAAAAAAGAGCTTACGCTGGGAAGTTGAAAGGTGCAATGCTGTAAGAGGTAAGTGTATGTTTACGTGGGATACTTCAAAACGGACCTCGCGCAGACGCCGAGAGGGAGCTTTCGGACTTCTGTGTCCATGTCTTTGCTGACTGCGGTGACGTGAGCACCATGACCAAAAATTCAAACAGCACACAAACCTTCCAGCTTCTCGCCAACGATGTTGGAGGTGATACCGATGGCAGTTTCGACAACTTGAAGACCACGGAGGACATCACCGTGAGCATCTTGGAAGCGATTAGAGAGAATACCGAAAGGACCGAGAAGGTACACGTACCGGCAACGGTCTTTCCCTGCTCGAGGACGATGCTGTGAGCAAGTGCGTCTGCATTTTGACGGATCTGATACTGAAGTCTGAATGCAACGTAAGCGGGTCAGGTGTTGGTAAGGTGGGTATTCTTTCTCAAAGACGGACTCTATGGCAAAACGTTGGCGAGCGAGAACACTCTGCTTGCTCCATGACTTGAATGCCTGACTAGCAGCATCGACTGCCTGGTCAAATTCCTCCATAGTAGTCTCAGGGACGCGTGTGAGCAGTGTTTGGGTCGACTGCCGAACAATCATTAACACTTGCTCTTACACAGTAATCTGGGACATAGACGTACAGGGTCGAGCACATCATGCCATTGTGTTGTCTTACTGTCGACGAAGGCGCCGCCAATGAAATTCTTGGTGTTACCTCCAGTTGCACTAGTACCCAGCCAAGTCGCGCTGAGATTCTCTGCCTTGGGACGTGCGAGGGCATTTAAGCCTGCTGTCGTAGCATAAGAGCGCGATGGACTACGGAGAGGAATACGAGCAAGACGAGAGATCGACATGACGGACGGATCCAACGGGAAGGCAGACCGAGTGCAGCTCTCGGAGTCTCAAGTACTTTACGGTGCCCCGCGATGATCTCACGTGACAATAGCACGTGACAAAGACACGTGGATTTGAGTACTTTCAAATTGTGAGCTCGTCAGGGTGAACTCATCTTCTCGCTGTCGCGTACGTCCTAAATGAACGCCCCAATACCGAATGGATTGCCTGCTCACCACACCGGTCGACCTCAAGATCAGTTCTACAACCAGAGCATGACAGGCATCCTCAACCATCAAAACTGGCCGTCGATGAGCCAGAACCAATATCCTCACCAACCCCAGAATCATCAATGGCAACAGCATCAGCAAAGCATGCAGATTAATGGTCGTCATACGGCCCAGCAGCAACAGCCAAATTGTAACGTGCCAGTTGCACCGAACGTGAACTCAATTCAGCACGCGTTCCCCAATCCGAGTTTTGATCTCGCGTCTGTCGTCCCACAGCAACTCATGCAGGACTTTCTTCGCCTAACAATTCCAGTCGGCCAGTCACCTAACGACGATTCCATCCTCGCTCAAGCTCTTTTCGACTGCAAGCAGTCCGGGAAGACGTACAGACAAGCTTTGGAGGGGTTACATGGTGTGCGTGTCATCTCTACTAAATCGTAACGTGCACATGCATTAATCACACTCCCTTAGGTCAATAATCACGCTGCCAACCTTTGGAAAGACTATTACCTCGACCACCACGACCGCTTCGATGTCCTCGTCGCTCGTCTAGCAGAAAAAAGCCAAACATCAAATGCAGTCAAAAAACCTTTCAATTCCAGCCGCGCATCTACCTCTACCACAAAGTCTGCTTCCCCTCTAAACAATCGCGATCGTGACTCGCGAAAAAGACAGTCTTCACCTTCCCCACCACTCCGACAAAGTCGACCCCCCAAACGCTCTACACCTACCGCCATCAGCACAACTCAGTCCCTAGGCTACCGTCCCCCAAAACGCCCCAGAGCCACCCTCAACTCCCTCTCTGCACCTCTCCTCCCAACGAACCTTCCCTCCAAGCTTATGCCGCTTCAAGCAGATATCACTTTACCCCGTCCACCGTCACGAAGCCCTACGCCCCCAACAAGAATCGAAGCTGGGACAAATGGGAACAGGTATACAGAGGAGGATCGCGCGTATTTCTTGAAATTTATCAGTTGGAGGCTGAGTCAGGATGCGAGCCTGACGAAGAAAGAGTTATGTGCGATGTTGAATGAAAAGGTGGGGAGTTGTGGTTGAACACGTGTTCAATATTGACCCTGTACAGGCCCCACATCATAGCGCACCTTCCTGGGCATCTCACTGGCATGCCAGACATGACATTGCAGACAAGATCCTGCACTCCTTTCAGGGCGACGAGGATGAGGACGAAGATGAGGAGGAAGACGAAGAAGACGAAGAAAACTCAGACTCTCCAAACGCACTATCCGATGCGGTTGAAGACTCAGAAACTGAAGTCATTCGCCAGACCACATCCATACTTCGTCGCACAAAATCGGCTGCTCGTGTCCCAAACACTAAGATGGCTGCACCCAAACTGGGCGTCTCTTCCTCGCAACCCTCCCCTTCTCCCTCGTGTGGCAATCACGATGCCTCCGCCACGACAGATAATGACGAAGCAGACATGGGAGCAATTGGTGGTTCGTTCACACCTGCGGATTGGAGGATTATAGCCAGGTATGTTGCGCGCACTCCGGGGTGGAATGACATGGTAGGTCGGGAAAGATGGGAAGGCTTTCTTGAAAAGGTGAGTACTATCAAATTATATATGCTGAATTTGGTGGATTGATCGTGTGCATTTGATGGTGTAGTTCCCGGATAGCGAGAGATCAGAAAAATCATGGGGTGAATTCTACAGGAGGAACGAAGATGGTGAGCACCTTCCTCTCGCATGTATGCCCTGAGGTTGTCTCTCATTTCACATAGCCATCATGTCCCTGGCAGCCCACTACAAAGGTACAAAGTGGTCGAGTAATACTAGTATCAAAATGCAGCAAGGGCAGCCGAGTTGGGCACGCAACCGGGGGCGGCAAGGCACAGAAGGAACAGAGGAAAAAGGATCAGATGAAGATGGCGATTATGAAACAGACGATGGAGAAAGGTAGGGGATATGCGGCAGAGAAGTTTTGCCTGTAGTCTATATAGGATGATATGCCGGTCGATATTTTGACCTTGGCAAGGTACCATACTTTTTTTTTGGTAATGATCTTTTGCAAATCTCATATGACTCATCTACGCCTATGCATTCCTCTCTCAATCTGAGCTGTGATGCTCGAGTACGCTGTGGTGTACTTGATAATCAACTATTAAGTAATATAGGGGACAGCATTAGTGATGTTTTAATTTTGGACGGTTACTGTGCATTGTGCAATGTGCGTCTATGTCTTTTCGCACAACCAACACTTCATGACAATCGCCTCAAACTGAGCTCTCATGGATCAAGGGATCCGGAACAGTTCTTCTGGCGAGACAACAGTCCATTCAAACGAGGAAAGATCAAAGTCTGAGGCAGGGACCTCAGAGCAAGGCCTCTATGGTCCAGACTCATTACTAGTAGGGGCCTCACCTCATCCACCACCACCCTCCACTCGTTTCTCGAGACTCGCTGATTCATTTAGAGCACGATCTCCTCGGTTGTATCATGTTGCTGATCGAGCGGTCAAATACATTCGGGGACCCAGGCCGAAGGTCGATCTTCCGAGTGAGTTTCTATTATTTGAATCACTCACCACCGGTATTCACGATATGCAGACCCTGTGCCCCTCCTTGGTCGCACGTACAACTTCAAAGGCCATCGATTTGCCATCGCACTCGAACCTGCCATCATTCGATTCACTCGTCCACTTACCGTTGCATGGCTTTTCGTCCTCCTCGTAGCAGCATATATCATTTCCTTTTCTTTTTTGGTCCGTGCACAATGGTATACAATCCCTGCAAGCTCTTTTGTCGGTTGTACATCCGTCTTCTGGACAGGAGACGCAGGATGCGGTCTGGACGGTAGCTTGTGCGCGCCGTTCAGTAATTCGTCTTTTGATTTTAGATGCCCGGCGCAATGTAGCAGTGTTGTCCTGCAGAACCCGCGTGTGGTGGGCGATGAATCTGTGGATTTTGTACCGCTACTTGTTGGAGGTGGGGATAGTCAGAAGACTTATAGAGCTGATAGTTTTATCTGCGCTTCTGCCGTTCAGGCGTAAGTTGTCGATCATTCGTTTTATTTTCAACGCTGCGGACTTCACTCACGTGTTTTCTACATAGCGGTTTTTTCAGTGACTCGACAGGAGGTTGTGCATCTGTTAACCTCGTGGGGAATTTCACGAACTATTTACCTACAACTGCTTTCGGACTGTCTTCCATCGGATTTCCCTCTGTATTCCCGATGTCCTTTAGATTCTCACCGTCAGATGTTCTGACTCACTGCACCGACCTCCGCACACCGGCACTCGCCTTCAACATACTTATTACATGTTTTCTCTTCCTCGTATTGCGGCCCAAAGCTATCGTCATGTGGTGGTGCCTCGTCTGCATCGGATTTTGGCACATTGCATTATTCTCCCAGCCCCAAGCGACTCCACCTCCACTGGACGTCGCCTTCGGTGCATTCCTGCCTGCCCTTTTCGTCTGCTATGGTTTCTGGCGCGTTGCTGTGAGGTTTACATTGCCTCTGTTCGCAAGCGCGCCGTTTGAAGCTATGATATGGTACCTTGCACCTTACTGGACTGGTGTTCTTACGAATCTTACCATGGACCAAATTCCTATTGATCGATTGACCGCAGCCGATATCAAGCAACAACCGGGGGGTGTTCTAGCGCTCATCATCATCGTCCTCATCCTTTTCGTCCTGGTGGTCAACCAGATACGTGTTATTCGGAAGACTGGCTGGCTGCCATACTATCTTGGGTGGTACATCATCGGAGGCCTCGTGGCGCTGGTACTGGCGTTGCTGCCTGGCCTGCAGTTCAGACTGCATCATTACATCATCTCGATGGTATTGTTTCCTGGTGTTGGTTTCCCAACGAGGCTTTCAGCGATTTATCAAGGGTTCCTCCTTGGAATGTTCCTTAATGATGTGGCTGCGTTCGGCTTTGACTCGATACTGCAGACCGCTGCTGATGTAATTATGCCCTTTTAACTGTGCATGCCCTCAATAGCTCATGTGGTGTTCAGCTTGTTGACGGCGGGACAACTGGCTCTCCCTTGCCCACTTTCCTCACGAATTCCACCACCTACAACGCCTCCGTTGCTCTCGCGAACCAAACCATTAGCTGGTACGGCATGCCTACAGCCATTGCCACGCAAGGCTGGAATGGCTTCGCATTACTCGTGGATGATGTGGAGGTGTACATGGGCACTGCACTGAACTACTCACTTGCTGCACTAGAAGTTGGCTTGCCACATTTCTTCAGGCTTGCTGTAAGTGCTTTCAAGGGACTTTCTGCGCTGGCTAAAGACTGATGGATTCTTTTGTAGTACGCAATGGAAGGTACACCTGGTGATTTTACGATGCCTGTGACCCTTTGGCCGAATGGAACTTGGGTGAACCCGCTACCCGGAGCTTCGTAGATATTTATGATCATTATTAGCTAGAACATTGTAGTTTTCGGACGCTGTCGTTGCGTAGTAATAGGAGGTTCGGGATTTCCTATCTCGTCATGACCAATATCGTTGGCTTGTCCTCGTGGTTCTCTTGTATTAGCAACGTACACAGTGGAAATACGAAGCTGTTCCGTATGCGGAATATATACGGCTGCTCATCGTAATTGTGGACTGTGCCACTGGAGTCCTGGTCTGTGGACACCAATTGAAGGACATTTATACTGATCTTCCACAGGCTCCGAGGCAGCCCTCACACTTTCTCAATCATCCTATCATCCTCTGAGTACTCTCGATCTGAACCCATGGCACCCCGTTCTTCCAACAAGTTGAATTTTAACAAGAAACGATGTACGTCCTCACCTTGAACGGTACCTAGACGCATGATCATGATCCGCTTATAGATTTTACCCCCGACGGCTCACGCCGCGGTTGGACTTGCAACATTTGCATCCCAAGACGCCCCAATCAATTCCATTTCACGACTATGCAAGCCGCAGTTCGACACGAGAATACATCTCCCGAACACGCGCGGCACATTTCCGAAGTAGAGTGGTGGCAACCACGAAACGATGACGGCTGGGGAACCCTCGAACAGCCTCCGCTAACTTCCGATGGCCTGCGCACATGGGAGATGCAAACGCACGTGGATCATGTGTATGATTTAGTGCCGTTCTGGATCCGTGGGGTAGATGCTGCTGAGAGGGGTGAGGTGCTAAGGATGGAGGAATTCCTGCAGATGATGGAGGAGAATGGCGGATGGCGGACCTCAGATGAGGTTTGGGGGATGTTGGGAGCTTTGAGGAAGCCGAATCATGAAGAAGGGAGCGATGGATGGGGGCGTAAAGATGATGTGTCTGTTCCCAAGGCTCCCACCGGTACGGACTTGACATCGGGCGACCAGGATAAAGGCTGGGGCGTTACGGAGGAATGGGCAGTCCCCCCTACCAATACTAGTAACTCTTCTTCCCACCAGAGACGAGATCTCGGCGGTACGCATCCTTTTGTAGATGACATCGCTCTTCAGGAAGCGGCAGATGAAGATAGGCGCCGAAGGATGAACCACTTTTTTGAAGTGAGTAACCTCCTGCAGGGCTTTGATAGGGCTGCAAGTTATTAAACTATTAATTTTATGCTTTTTACAGATGCCGACGGAACAGAAGGTGTTGAAGATTCAGGAGATGATCCGTTACCTTCGCGCCCATCCTGCCTAGCAGGCACTGCCTTAATGCGCCGTTTCTCGTTGTTGTTAACATGCCCGCATCGTTCGCCGACTCGTTGATGTGAAGTTTTGGTAAGTGGCAAGTCAGCCCTCAGGGGCGACTTGTCAAGTTGAAGCTGAAGGATAGGGAGCGAGCTCTTTGACCCTTGCTCGGGGCGAAGTCAAGTTGTCAAACCAAGGGCTACCAGTGGTTCATAAAACAATAGTATTCCCGTACGTAAATAAGAGACAGTGGTAAGTGTATGGATGCGAAAGTAACGATGTGAAGTTGCGGATCTATGCAATGTATTGATACAGTAGTAGAGTAGAATGAAATGTGCGCAGCTGAGCCAAATATATATGCAGGAGATCATCATCAGCACAATAATCGAAGGAATAAAGTAGTAATGTGCACGAGAGCCTATGTGCACAGGCATCGATCTTTATAAGATCCTTTTCTATAATTATTCGAATCCCTGATTCAAAACGCAGGCAGTGATGCACTTTGATTTCAGTCGCAGGTGGCAGGGCAGTCATTCTATGAATGGAATCAAGGGAAAGGGTCAATAAAAAAAGCATGACAACTTACCGGACGGGTGAATGTTAGCATGTGGTAATCTTTGGCAAAACCAGCGCCCGCATAGGCAAACAGGTATTGCCATTTGCGCTGGAAAGTATCAAATTCGGCCTTGTCTTCTAGACTAGGGTAGTCTTCGACAATCAAGTCTTGTTTGACATTGGCATCAAGACGACGTCCCCATTCGCGCAGCGTCCGTGGGTTAGTCTACACGTACTACACAAGGATTAGTTATTGAGAACGCCATGTAAAACAAAAGCACTTGCGAGCTGCACGATTTCCAACACCCTCGAGCATGAAACGCCCTTCTGAAACCAGTGTTTGCAGCGGTAATGAGCGCTGTGGCACTAGGGAGGTAAGAATTAAGCCACATATATTGGCACATGAAATCCTCAGGCCGAAATCTTTTAGTTAGCATGTGAAGTTTTTTTAGAATGCAAACAACGTGCTGATAGCCAGAGTATCGAAATTCTGGGAATATTGATGCACTAACCACAGCTGTTGCATTGCTGGACTTGAGAGCAAAATCGACATGTTTGAAGTGGCCATGGTACTAGTGCTTAGAGGCCACATGCTATACGACCGAGCGTAAATCATCAAGATGCAAACACTGGCAATTGATTACACACCTCAAGCATCTCGATGGTAAAAGCATGACAGGCCTTCTTGAAAGAAGTAGTAGGAATTTTGCAGTAATCCATGAGATGAACACGAATGACATCTTGCAGACTCGACCAGCCGCCTTAAAGTTAATGCGCTCCTCAGAAAAGGCCTTTTGTTCTTTTGACAAAGTGAAAGTGTCGACTTCGCAGCTAAACGTACGAGCAGCCTGAAAGAAATCAAGTCACAAACACCTCCTTCGGGGGCCGGGGCGCAAGAGTACATGACATCTCTGACTAAGGAAAGCTAAAAATAACACTACGTAGCGATAGATTCCCATTTATGGTTTTTACTTGGCTTTGCTACTGTGTTAGTAACTGTTTCATTAGCCTAGGTACACCGATCTCTGGCTGCCACTGCATGTGACCACAGTTCATCATTGCCATAGGAAACATAGGATCTCTGATCTATAGCGATGTCCTTCAGATTTTGCGGAATGTGCAGGTGTTTGTACTGGGACCACGCCTTATCCGTTGTGCGGCTGCCACCAGTGTTCAAGAAGTCAACGCTAACTTAGCTTCAAGTTGCGACCGGCTCCGGACGAAGCAGAAACCAGCATGACTATTGTCTTCCAGGAGTAGTACAGCCATGTGTTATCATAGAACTGGACATTAACACCTTTGGTGGTTCAGCCTGGGAGCACGAGAAGTTGTGCGAAGCTTTGTTGTGGTAAATATTTGATGTTCCAACGTCGAGCAATACTATGTCTGAACACTTTCACCCATGCTAAGGATGGCACAGATGTTGGGAGATGTAACCCCTCGAAGGATATGGAGAAGCATAGCCGATGGAAACGCGCCAAGACGGCGCTAACGCCACCACTCACGCTCTAGCATCGACCTCATTGAGATTGTCCGGGGACGCGTGCATGTTGTATCGATATCACTACTGAAATCGGTTTACCACTCACATCTTGAAACCGCGTATTGCACGGATACATCTTTACTAGCCGCCCATGCACTGGTTTGGTCATCGACGTTTCAGCTTGCTCGCATACCAGGAATATCGATCACCGCAACACCAGTATCCGCTTCAAGGGCAATATGCAAGAGTGCGGGACCGCACGTTACTATCAGTTCGTTAATATCATATTGTCATGCAGATTGGCCTCGCCATGGGCCCGATCATATTTATTATCCAGTGCACATTCCTCCTCGTGCCTGGGCTCACCCAAATCATGCACTAGTAAAGGGCCTTCGACTCCAAGCATAGCCGCGGTGAATATGGATGACTTGGCCAGCGAGGTGACTCGTCCGTGGTGTAGTTCTCAGCATTATGCATGGCCTGAGTCACACTGGTCTCCCCTATGGTTACGCTTGTGCAGCGCATGGGCGCCGTGCTAAATCCTATGTCAGACTCGGATACATCGCATCGCACTGGCGTGCAAGACATGCATAAAGGCTACCATTCGTCTTCGTGAGACCCTACAAAGATTTTCCAAGCCACATTATTATTTGTTCTTCCTGATTCTTCACGATGCGCTTCTCAACTGTTGTTATTGTATTCATTTCAATGATGCTGGGCATCATTGGAGCCAATGCACACCCCATATGTAAGCAAATTGTGAACTTCTTCCCTCCCGAGTCTAATGATGACGCAGTAGTGGTTCGTGGAGCTGATGATATTAGCGCTACGGGCATGCCACCACGACGTGTCGAGCCGTCAATGACTGTAGCTGCAAATGGCCTACCCCCAGCTTGACTGGGAATTTTCTGGACACCGCAATGAATTCTCTTGACAATCATTACTATACCTAGTTTGCGCCATAAACGATATTCCATTTCAATTATAATCCCTACCGAGTCTAGCTAGCTTGGAGAAATCTGCCATTATCACCGTTAGTCCTCATCCCTTACCTAATACATAATCACCGCTCTCAGTAAATGCATCTGCTCCAGTAATTTATTTGTTCTCTTTCGTCGGGAGTTGGGACTTTCTCGCGGATGGCGCCAGATGCTGTGTACAGCAAGGATGCCAGATTCATAAATGATGTGATTACCCCTTGAATTTTGCATTACTATCAGTTGCAATTGGTTATTAGCATCATGGGGCGCGGACGTACTACTTGTAACAGTAGCTTTGCAACGTAGGTTTGATTGTGGATGTATCAATTACTATAGGGCATATTTGAATACCAAATTCCGTTTGGAGCTTCCCGTAACTGTTTTCCTGTGCCACGTTAGACATATACAAGAGTTCGAGCACGTACTATCGTCTCGCTAGCGGACTGTCGTGCCATTTATGTGCCTCGGCTTGAGATCGTCGAAAGGGCTCGACTATCGCCAATTATGCACACCAAGTTTTCCTCCGGTTTGCGCTGAGTGCGAGTGCTCTGCCACAACCCAAACTGTCAGGGGTGTCTGTCAGAGATTAAGGTTACAAGCATGATGGTAAAGAATGCTGGCTTGACAACTTCAAAATGAACTCAGGACCGCAGGCGTGGGCGGTGGCTAGTGGTGCTAGTATCCCCAGAGTATGTGCATGTGCATCAGCATCAACCTTGTAACCTTGTGTCCCGAAACACATAAAAGGCGCGATTTTTCTTCAATCAAACCCAGCAACATTTGCTTCCAAACTTCCGTTCCCTCACAATGCGCATCTCATCTGTTGTTCTTATATCTGTCGGAATGATGCTGACCGTCATTGGAGTTGCTGCCTCCCCAATCGCTGAGGCCTCTGTTGAGAGTGAGTGGAAAATTATGAGCTAGTTCCGGCCCCGAGTCTGAAGATGATGCGGTAGATGTCCAGCGTGAAGTACCAAGAGAACCAGGAAGGGGAGGATATAACAGGGAAGCAAGGGAACCAGGAAGGGGGGGATATAATAGGGAAGCGAGAGAACCACTGGGAAGGGGAGGATATAATAGGGAAGCGAGGGAACCAGGAAGGGGAGGATACAACAAAGAATGAGCATCTTGGACGAATAGTCGAATACCGAATCCTGCTTGGAGGTGCCCATAACCTTAGTGTTCCTTGTGCTGCGTCAGATAATATACATGAATTCGAACACGTACTATCACTTCGTTATGGGATTGTAATGTAAACAATGAGCTTTTGGATCGCTGAAAGGGCCTAACCGTGGCTATCATTGGTTTCGGAGCGCTCGGCCATAACCAAAACTATTTAGAGGCCTTTTCAAGTATGATGGCAAAGCTTGGTGACCTGACAACATCAAAATGCACTCAGGTCTGCAGGAATAGGTGGTGGAGTATTTCATATGGAATGCATTGAGCCTGTAAGCTTGTCGCGAAAAAAAAACATCAAGCAAGTACGGTTCGCCTTCAATCAAACTCAGAAAGATTTTCTTCCAAGTTCCCAGTCCTTTCAAAACCACAATGCATGTCTCATTTGTTTTTGTATCCGTCGCAACGATGCTAAGCATCATGGGAGCTTGTGAGTAGTCGCCTACAATAAACCTGAATCAGTGAGTTAACTCGTGAGGAATTTTCGATCACCAACATAGGAACGTGGTACAAAGACCCCCAAGGGCGACATAGATACAGACTCCAAGCAGAATAAGGAAGCTGGTGGCACAAATGTTCATCCCAGTGATGGCATTGACATTGACAACTGCACTGCCACCAAGCAGTAACATACTCGAGACAATAAGATTGACGACCAGTCCAAAAGTCGCGAACGTGAAGTGTGCTGTATTGCCGTAAACGAACGTGAACAATCTCGAGGAAGGTGTGGCAGTACGACGCGATCTGTTTAACCCTCACAGCGAGAAATAGAATTGCAATAACGTGAACCTAATGATAGCCAGCACCTAAACCATACTGTGGAACTTTGTAAGAGTGTTGCCGCCCAGGTCCATGCCGACACAATGCCAGAAGCAATAAAACCGGGTTTGACGCTGCGTGATGCTGTATTGAACTCCTCGGAAGTGGAGATTTTGTAGGTCGTACAGCGAACTTGAAGGGCTGACAAATCCATCATGATTTGTAAATTGTCTCCAATGTTTAATTGCAACCTCTGGCTGCCACTGCATGTGACCATAGTTCATCAATGCATCATTGCTATAGGAAACATAGGATCTCTAATCTATATTAGTAGCGGTGTCCTTCAATTTCTGTGGAATGCGCAGATTTGTGTACTGAGACCACGCCTTATCCGCTGTACTAGTCAAGAATTCAACTAACTTAATTTGTGACCGGCTCCGAAGTAGAAACCGACATGACTGTTGCCTTCCAGGAGTGGTACACTCATGTGTTATCTTAGAGTGATTTATAGTACTGGACATTAACACTCGTCTGGTAGCTCAGCCTGGGAGCACAAGAAGTTTGTGCGAAGCTTCGTTCTGATAACTATCTGGTGTTTCAACGTTGAGCAATATGTTTGAACACTTGCATCCATGCTAAGGATGGAACAGATATTGGGAGATGTAACCCCTCGGAGGATATGGAGAATCATAGCCAATGGAAATGCGTCAAGATGGCGCTAACGCTCTAGCATCGACCTCATCGTTAATTTATAGATTTTCCAGGGACACATACATGTCGTATCGATAGCATTACTGGAATCGGTTTACCACTTACATTTTGAAACCATGAAGAATAGCATATTGCACGGATACATTTTACTAGCCGCTTTGCTTTGTCCATGTACTGGTTTGGTCATCGACGTTTCAGCTTGCTCGCGTACCAGGAATATCGATCATCGCAACACCAGCATCCGCTTCAAGGGCTGTATCAGGCAATATGCAAGAGTGCAGGCACGCACGGTACTATCAGATTGTCATGCAGATTGCTCGCCATGGGCCCGGCCATATTTATTATCCAGTCTACATTCCTCCTCGTGCCTGGCCTCGCCCAAATTATGCACCTTTGACCAAGCATAGCCGTGGAAAATATGGATGACTTGGCCAGTGAGGTGAGGTGACTCGTCCGCGGTGTAGTTCTCAGCCTGATCACAGTATGCATGGCCCAAGTCACACTGGTCTCCCCTATGGTTACACTCGTGCAGCGCATACCATAATACATGGGCGCCGTGCTAAATCCTATGTCAGTTGCATCGCATCGCACCGGCGTGCAAGACATGCATAAAGGGCACCATTCGTCTTCGTGAGACCCTACAAAGATTTTTCAACTCACATTATTATTTGTTCTTCCTGATTCTTCACGATGCGCATCTCGACTGTTGTTATTGTATTCATTTCAATGATGCTGGGTATCATTGGAGCCAATGCACACCCCACATGTAAGCCTAATTGTGAACTTCTTCCCTCCCGAGTCTAATTATGACGCAGTAGTGGTTCGTGAATCTGTTGGTGTTAGCGCTTCGAGTTTGCCACCTGCCGCGCCGTCAGTGACTGTAGCTGCAAATGGCCTACCCCCAGCTTGACTGGGAATTCTCTTGACAATCATGATAATACTCACTATACGTAGTTTGCGCCATAATCGATATTCCATGTTAATTATAATCCCTACCGAGTCTAGCTAGCTTGGAGAAATCAGCCATTATCATCGATAGTCCTTATCCCTTACCTAATACACGATCACCGCTCTTAGTAAATACTCCTGTAATTCATTTGTCGGGAGTTTGGACTGTCTCGTGGCTGCAAGAAGAATCGGATCGTCTTTCTCGCGGATGGATGGCGCCAGATGCTCTGTACAGCAAAGATGCCAGATCCATAAACGCCGTGATTAGCCCTGAATTCTGCATTACTATCAGTTGCAATTGGTTATTAGCATCATGGGGCGTGGACGTACTTGTAATAGTAGCTTTGCAACGTAGGTTTGATTGTGGACGTATTAACTGCTATAGGGAATACTTGAATCGTACATTCCGTTTAGAACTTCCCGTACATGCTCACCTTGGAGTTTCCCTCTGTTTTCATGTGCCGCGTCAGACATATACAAGAGTTCGAGCACGTACTATCGTCTCGCTAGCGGACTGTTGTACCAGTTCTGTTCCTCGGCTTGAGATCGTCGGAAGGGCTTCTATCGCCAATTGTTCTGTCACAACCCAAACTGTCAGGGGTGTCTGTCAGAGATTAAGGTTGCAAGCATGATGGTGAAGAATGCTGGCTTGACAACTTCAAAATGAACTCAGGACCGCAGGCGTGGGTGGTGGCTAGTGGTGCTAGTATCCCGAGAGTATGTGCATGTGCATCAGCATTAACCTTGTAACCTTGTGTCCCGAAACGCATAAAAGGCGCGATTTTCTTCAATCAAATCCAGCAATATTTGCTTTCAAACTTCTGCTCCCTCACAATGCGCATCTCATCTGTTGTTCTTATATCTGTCGGAATGATGCTGACCGTCATCGGAGTTGCTGCCTCCACAATCGCTGAGGCCTCTGTTGAGAGTGAGTGAGATTGAATTATGAGCTAGCTCCGGTCCCGAGTCTGATGATGACGCGGTAGATGTCCAGCGTGAAGTACCAAGGGAACCAGGAAGGGGAGGATATAATAGGGAAGCGAGAGAACCACTGGGAAGGGGAGGATATAACAGGGAAGCGAAAGAACCATTACAAAAAGGAGGAGGATATAATAGGGAAGCGAGGGGGAGAGGAGGGTACAATAAAGAATGATTATCTTGGAGAAATAGTTGAATACCGAATCCCGCTTAGAGGTGCCCGTAACTTTAGCTTTCCCTGTGCAGGCTGCTGCATCAGATAATGTACATTGATTCGAGCACGTACTATCGCTTCGTGATGGGATCATTGTAATGTAAGCCGTTGAACGTGCTTCGGGTCGTTGAAAGGGCCTAACCGTGGCTATCGCCAGCTGGCAGCTTCAGAGCGCTCGGTCACGACCAAAATGGTTTAAGGATATTTTCCAGTATGATGACAAGCTTGGTGACCTGAGAACATCAAAATGGACTCAAGTCCGCAGGAATAGGCGCGGCCGCGGTCAGGGCAAATGCATTGAGTACGTAAGCTTGTCGCGAAACAAAGAAAGCGGTTCGCCTTCAATCAAACTCAGAAAGAATTTCCTCCAAGTTCTTGTTTCTTCAGAGTCACAATATTTGCGTGTCTCAACTGTTCTTGTATTCGTCGCAATGATGCTGAGCGTCATCTGAGCTAACGCCTCCCCGATTGCTGATACAGAGAGTGAGTGTATTGAGTTATGTGTTGTCTCCGGTTACGGCTCTGATGATGCGATAGATTTCCGGCGTGAAGCTGGTGTGGAAGTAAAGGAAACGTATACTGTCAAGGCATGACTGAGACATGCACGAAACCAAGACGGCATGGTACTGGCAGAATTCTAGATTTGAAGAGGATGTACGTAGTTTTTTTTTCTTCAGAATAGTAACCGCGGTACCTACTCACAGCCTTCACGTGTCACTCCACACGCCAATCCACTGGACATGGCGGTCCTGACACAGCTTGTGCTGCGGAAAGGGTGCTGAGCGCCACTTGTTATTTTTAAGATCAAGCTGTTCGGTCTCACTTCCGTCATGCAACCGTCGGATTACATATAATAGTTGCCTATAGCAACTACAAGGTCCTCATTTGTTTACTACAGCCATGAAGTTGTGTGTAGATCCATACACAGCTTGCATCAGGAATGTAGCATGCATCCACGTTGGCAGTCGAGCGATTAATTGGTATCGAAGTTTCCTTTGTGGTTGTAGCTATGCCAGAGCTGTGTCTGTGACAAGCCGTCGGGGTAGCGCACCCCTAAAGGCACGTGATGGATGAATATAAGAGTGGAGTCGCGCTTGGATACAGTGCTCACTTACTCAACTCACAATTGACCATAACCCCCATCGTATCTCGTATGTCTCAGTCTCAGCTACCCCTGCCAGATGGTTGGATCCAGGAATATGACCCTCAACAGAAGCACCCATTCTGGGTAAGCACCACTGATCTCTCTTATCAGATTCAGTTCTGACCCTTCTATAGGTCGATACAACGGCAAAGCCACCACGAGCAATATGGGTGCACCCCTATGAAGACGAGCAATTCATTTCTGAGAATCCAGATGTCAAAGCAAAAGTAGAGAAGCTTAAAGGAGAATCTTTGGACGATCCCCCTCCGTACGAAAAGCGACGTCATTCATTCAGCGGGGGAGAGGCGGCCGGCCCACTTCACACCAACGCCAAGTCTTCCGGGAGTGCAGTCTCGCCATCAATCGACGAGCGCAATGAGGAGCGAAAGCGCGGCATGTTCGGGAAGCTGAAAGATAAGGCTATTGGTACGAAGGAAGAGCGCGAGGCACACAAGAAGCAAAAAGCTGAAGAACGTGCGCGTGAGGAAGAGCTGCGTCATGAGGCACGGAGACGAAATCTGGAGGAACGTGCTGCGTACATGCAGCAACATGGTGGTTATCCGCCATACGGTGGTTATGGTTACCCAGATTACTCGGGCAGCTCTTATGGTCAGAGTCGGTATGGCCCACCTGCAGGTGACCCATATGGATACAATGACGGTCGGTATGGAAGAGCGTCTGGCAGTCGGCGTGGAGGGTTTGGAGGGGGAATGGCATTACCTTTATTGGGTGGATTGGCAGGTGGACTTTTACTTGGGGATATGCTTGACGGAGGATTTGGCGGTGGCGGAGGATTTGACGGAGGATTTGGTGGTGGGGGTTTCTTTTAATTTTGTTATGATATACCCTTGTATAATATGCATGTCATCGAATGTGGGAACTATGGTACTTTGTATTTTGAGGAGGGACTCGACGTAGCTAGCTACGCATCTTGAAGAGCAACGTGCACGAGCAACTTTCATGGCTAGGGTGCTGCCTTCATCGCTAACCCCGCACATATGCATCCTTCCTTCTCAAGACCTTGAAGAGCTCCTTAAGTCTTCTGCTCTACCTTCCCTGCATCATATATTGCAGTCCTTTTCGCCATTACCACAAGGTCCGTTTGATTATTTTCGACCAACATTATTATTCAATCCCTTCAAAAAGTCACAACCCGCACCACTGCTTTGACCACTGTGCCCCATGCATCATTTGCACTTCGTTTTTCTGACTTGACAGAAATCGAGGCCGCTTGTCGCGAGGATGAGGAACAACGCGCCACCCGAACTATTGACTGGATCGGTGACCGTATCGGTAAACGATGCGCCAAATGGGTAGATGATTTCGAAAAGATGAATGATCAGGATGTTGCAAGAACACCTTGGTGGGATGAATTGAGACGTTGTGCCGAAGGAGATCACATCCCGGCCAGAGATGAGGGATGGAATCATCCAATGTCAAGTCAGTAATTCTACTTCACCTTTCTATTGCGCCTCACAGTCTTGCTGCAGTAATATTAGCAGTCTCTACTACAGCCCCAAACCCGTTGCAAGCAATCACGGCCTTGCATTCCCGAACATTAGACTTTCCATCATGGGTAGACGTCACACATCTCATTTACACCCTTATAATTCATCCCAAGAACTCTCCGCTTTCTGACGAAGAGTGTGTATTCACTGCTCATTACTGTTCTTGCTCTTCATAACATACCTTTTCAGAGCAGGTGCACTCTTCAATGCCGTCAGGAAACAATATGGTCTACACACTTACCTTCTCTCTCTTGAGCTTCCATCCCCTCCGCCACCCCCCGTATCCATCCCAGCACTCGTTCCCCGATTACCCCCACCTACTATTTCCAACGGTTCTACTGATACCGTGCGCCCTGACCTAAAGACCACACAGACGATCCCATTGAATACTCTCAGAATGTCTGAACAAGACATCCAACAAACAGCCAGATTTGCGCGAGAATTTGTCACCATGAACTTGGTCCCATGGATGGAGAAGTGCGTGATAGAATGGAACGAGGCGGTGAGTATCAACAAATCGCCTCCGTATACTTACTGAGTTCCTTCACCAGTATTCCTCGAGCCGAAGACTACCGTCACGTTTGTTTTCATCAACACGTCGGCTTTTCGGAACTTCGTCTACAACCCCAATGCACGCTTCTACACCTTCTCTGCCCGGACGTTCCAGCACATACACCGCACCTCAGTCCTCAGTATCTGGTTCTACCATCCCTCCACCATCCCAGCAACGACGCTTAGCTGAGTTTGCGACAATCCTTGGTGACTTCAAACTAGCAGTTGCCGTTTGGGAATCATTGCGGAAGGAAGGGAAAGGAGGCTCCGTAAGTATCGCATCTTATAATATACTGCTGCTATCTAACAAGGTTGCTCTTAGGATATCCTCCCTTTGCTCATTGCTCCCTCGCCAGCTGTGCAGCTCCACGTCTCTCATGCTCTGACTACCATCCACCCCCAAAGCGCTGAGCTTCATTCACATGTACAATTACGCGCCTTGCTATACGCTGTGCGATGGGAATCGACACTGACCATTGGTGACTTTCTAAGTGATACCCTCGAGGGCGAGCGATGGCTTGTCTGGGCTGCGGGCAACGTGCGTTTGTTACCATTTCTTGCCCTCGATAAGTGCACCAATTGACTGTCAGGATTTAAGGCAGAAGAACCACCAGCAGCTCTCTTATTAGCTCATGCCGCACTCCTCAGCGTTCGGAAGAATGCAAGACGGCGAGCAGCGCTGTGGTATTTCTTCGCTGCAAATCGCCTGGAGAAATGTGGTATTGTACGTCGTCTCGATTCCGAATAGTAATTTTACCGATTCCCAAACGCGTTTCCAGAAACCGCTAACTATGTATTTCCTTCGGAGAGCCCATGAATTATCCATCTCCCGACCGGACAAACTCTTGTCTCCATCATTCTGGATGTCCGAAAACAAACAACCATCAGACTTTGAAGGCTTTGATGCTGTCATGTCTGGTATTGAACATCCACTTGGTGAGTGTCTTTCTACTGCTATCTTCTTATTCCCTTGATATGGTGTATCTCTTAGGAAGATTGCTGTATACCACTGGTGACGTATCAGGCGCTGTACGGCACTTTTTGGGCCTCTTGCGGTGGTCTTCAGCATCGTCCTCTCCACTTGCTCAGCTCTCCAGTCATACTGTGGACATTACGAAGGATCCCGGTAACTCAGACAAAGTGTTCCTTGAGGACTTCCAGGTTGCGATTTCGGTAATGTACATCCTCCCGTCACCTTTATAACCCTCTGACACCATTTGCCAGCACTTGAAGTCAGTGTCCGGGGAGCAAGCACGCCTTGCGGATGTCAAGCTACCACTTCGTTTCGTTGTGCCCTCGCAGACCTGCGTTCGCTTAGCTCGAGATTCTGTGGAAGGCGAACAGTCCGAGTGGGAGACTCGGGAAGAGATTTGGTCGTCCTTCTGGAAGCACCGAGGCAAGGAGAAGCTTGAACGAAGTGGAAATGCTGCTGTGGAAGGTAATTTCCTCTGTCGTTATGCTTTCCGACTTTTATCAACTGATCTTTTGCACAGAGGCATTCTGGGTTGATATCACTCTGCACAATCCCCTCGAAACGGAAGTCACCTTGGCCAATCCAACGGTGATCGTCGAATCGTCTTCTGGAGATGCTGCCTGGATTAGAGATAACATCACAATCGAGACCACCAAGGATACTATTCTCTATGCCAACGAATCGCGCACAGTTAGTGGTAACAGTCGGGTCTTCCTGCTTAGGCTAATCGTAATCCAATTCAGATCTCCATCGCCATCAAGGCTTCCAAACCAGCATCACTGGTTATTACAGGTGTCGCCTATGACTTCCTGGGGCTTCTTCCAACGGTGGAATCGCTAGCACGCCGCGGTCGCAGGCTGCAGGATACACCTCAGCAGAGACAGACAATCACATACGCCCCTGACGAATTCTTGAAGCTCAACGTAGAAGAGGCCAGCCAAGAGCTTGCGGTGGCATTTGTGGACGATGGACCGCTTGTGCTTGCTGAAGGAGAGTGTAAGCGGATGAAACTGTGGATTTCGAATGCTGGTTCGAGGGATATTGGGGAGGTGTGGGTCGTACCTGGTCCGGAAGATCAGGTCTGGATTCAGCCTTTGGATAGCGGGGAAGGTATGTTTGATTGCTGGTTTATTACGTTCGCAAGTGTTTATGTTGAGCTAGTCTCGGCTACGGGCATAGCATGGAAAACGTGGCGGTCCGATAATAAGGTTGTTCCACCGAGACCATACAGTATAGCCCTCACAGAGAAGCTCGTGGCAGCTGGGAGCACCGAAGTCACGGTTGTTTTACATGCAGGTCGCAAGCAGAAACAGAACTTGTCGTTTCTATTCATTTACCGCGAGGTGAGTCGCTACAACATCCATCATCCTGCTTTTGTTGTGTTGAGATGTTTGATACAGGCAGAAGGCAGCCCGTTTCATTGCACGCGTGTCACGAGAAGTTATGAGGTCGTCCAATGCCTCCAGATCTCTACCGCCTCGCACCCAAGTCACTCGCCAGATCATTCGTTCTCATTAAGCCTGGACCTGACCAATATCTTATCTTCGAGTAATGTGGAGATCAATCAAGTGACAACGATCAGCGCTAACTGGTCATGTTCTTCCCTCGTTGAACTCTGGCCGTAAGTGCAAACAAATGTTTCCTGTTCCTATCACTAATCGCATTCCAGTGAGCCTTTGCGTCCATCTCAATCAACGCGTATATTTTTTAGCGCCACCTCCACCGGCGATTGTACGAGTGTGAATGCAGTCTCAGCATTCATTTCGAGGAAAATGACCAACGTGCTGCATGGTCAAGTTATCGCGCCTGACGATCCCCCGCCGTTGGAGCTCCTCTGCGGACATGTCTCCCAGGTACAGATCTCCGTCTCATCACAAGTCATCATTCATCGGCCTTCCACAGACATTTGCCTATGAACCATTCGTCGCCCACTTCATCATGGACGCACGGCGAATAGCCGTCTCTCGCACGCTCGCTCAATCACACCCCCGAATACCTACGTCATCTTACTCCAGTATCTTCCCATTGTACAACCCCCTCTCTGTAGATTTCGTCATCTTCTGGAAGATCCCCTCTGAGCAGCGTTTCGGTCATATCCTTGTTTCCGAGATTGCTCTAGGTGCAAGTCATGCTGTACTTCGAGAAGTGCTCGAGGGTGTGGAGAGCGCCAAAGTCAAGCGAAGCATGTATGCTGAGACGCAACGGGAGAAAACTGAGATGCTGCAAGCTATCCGGGATAGTGAGTGGAACGCTGAGATGAACCCGGTTGTTGTGATTGTGAAGGATGGTTTGGTGATAGAGCATGATTTCAGCCAGGGGTGAGCGCTCCTTCTTCATATCCAGTGACGGTTGTTGAGTAGCTGTTGATTAGTGTTTGCATGGTTCCCGTGGAGTTTACGATTCGTAACCATTCCTTGTCCCATCCGTCGCGCTTTGTCCTTAGACTTGACCATCGTCAACAATCGTCGTGAGTGATTTTTTGCCCCGTATACTGTCAACTGACAGCGTCTGTAGACATCATTTCCCTGCACCATATTGTGGCCGGACGACCTTCAGGGGGCTTTTGGCGCCGTTGCAGACAACATCTGTCCTCGCCCAGTTGTGCGCTACCCGACCAGGAACGTACGCACTGTCAGGCTGGCGGCTGGAGACTGAGGTGGGCGAACCTGACACAGAGGGTGGATTATGGCAAGTAAGGCACCATTACGAGCAGAGGGCGGTTACGGATGACTCGTCATCAATCGTTGTATCGGATCTCTCGCGACCATAATGTATGCATAGGGAATATATTACGGATATAACCAAACAGCGTAAGTATGACATGCACGATGTGTATACAAGATAAGGTGATCAATCTCTTTCTACCTTGGCTGGTCTCGCCCTTTCTCTCGCTCCCGTTCCTCAGCTTCCTTCCTTGCTGCGGCGAGTCTCATTTTCTTCATTTTGATATTCATGAAGGTCTGCGCAGTGATGTGGTCAGCCTGTATAAAATGACCGGATGAGTCAAGGAGAACTTACGCCGAACATAAACTGAATTGTATTGAAGAAAGGCACCCACAGCTGTTTGGCCGTTAGTTTCAAGTAATTATGGACATGGTCGGAGGACATACTTCGACAGGAATGAACTGTTGTGCAATGATCATGGACAATGGTGAAACCACCCATGATACCTACTGGATGTAAGAACACTGCCTGAAGGGACAAAAACTCCTGCTTACTCGGATGACGGAGAAGAAGCCACCCTTCACGGTGCGGATGACCTCGTCGATGGATTTGGCACCATTAATGACAGCCATAGAGGCCAAGAACACTGGATATGAGCCTCAGCGCCAAAACAAACGAAACGAGTAAAGACTGCGCACCAACCGCGTTTATTGGCGAAATCAGCAAATTGCTCGCAAGAAGTTGCCCCAGCCTAGCCTTGAGCCCTGTCTTCCCAACAAAAGCCTTCTGCAGCGCGCCGACGAGGAAATGTCCCACAGGAGCAGACACGAAGAACCCGTACAAAGCCATCTTGATGGCCTTGGAGTCAATACGTGCGCGCGCGAGAGCTTTCGTCAAGGGGGCCGCATCTTTTGGGATTTGAGGTGGAGGGAGACCGGCTGCGTTCGATCCAATAACTTCCTGGAGGAAACAAAACGTGCCTGCCGAACACGCATCCGACACATTGGACGTCATACGTTTTTGCTAGATTGAACGAAAGCTTACTGGACGTCAATGCCTTGGTGCGCAGTGGGTTTGTCGACAGCTGCGTGAGGTACCGCGCCAGCAGTGGGTGCATGGGGGCTTTGCCTGCGCTCATGGTTGGTTGCAGATATTTGCAATGAGCGTTGAGCAATGCAACCGGCGCGGACCGGCTAATGCTGTATAAATGAAGTAGCCACAAATCGATTACTGTATTGGGCATGTGCGAATGTCCCAACTTCTCGATACGAGTCACCCAGGATATGTCCAGGAAAGTGTATATAGCAAGCAACAAAAGTGGTATGTATCTATAGTAAAGTATACTATGTATTATCTGTCCAAGAGGATTAAAATGCAAGACACCGCTATTGCGATCCCTGACTAACTCTTTTTAACCCTGTAGGCTCTGTTAGCTTCTTTCCCCTCGCAAGCAATATGCGAACACATACCAGGCTTTGACATAATCCGCAAACGACACCATGCAAATTGTTTGCCAGATACCGAGACCTATCCGGGGTGTGACACCACGGTAGAGACCCTTGATACCGTTCTCCTTGTAAATGAAGCCGAGGGTGTTGAGAATAGTTAGTTTTGCCGGGCGGTTAGCATTTGCAGTAGCCTTGGCCATCGATTGCATCTGTCACGTGAAGATGTTGGCTGAAATCATAGTCAAGTCAATCATGGTGTTACACTAACCTCAACCCGGACGACCTCTATAGGCTGATTCCATGTAGCCAGTGCACCACCAATAGAGGAAGCCAAGATCTTGTCCATGGCACCAAGGCTGTCTTTTTCGCCCTTGCCGCGTACATTCCGGATTGAAGTTTCAGCAAGACGAGCAAAACCCATGCTGCCAACCGAGCATCAGATGAAAGTACCATCACATTGTGTGAATATTACAAACCGAGAGCCCCAGTTGGTGCATTGTCGCACAGCAACAGCATTGACGCCCTTGTTGATGCCCTTGATACCTTCACGGCGGTAGATGTCCATGAACACCTGGAAAGTTGACCGTTCAACACCAACAGCGGCCTCCTTGTGTCGGGTAATTTCTACAGTCTTCATACACGTCGTGAATCCTGTAGGAGACATTAGCATAATATTCGCGATCATCGCATGTAAATCAGTCCCGAAAGATGGTTAATTGAAGGCAACACAGTATTATGAACTAGCCTCAATAGATAAAAGTATGCATCACGTATGAAGAAAGCTTGTGTGAAGACCTACCCATAGTTGCATAAGCCTGAGCAACACCACCGGCCATACCACCCAAGAGACCAGCGGTAGCAGGGCTGACACCCATACCAACACCAGCGGTCTCGATTTCAGAAGCCGTGAAAAGAAGCACACCACCCTTAGTGGAGGCTTCAATCCAAGCCTATTCATGAAATCAGTATGAATTGAATACCTAGACGTTCAAGAGGTAACCACTGACCCACGGAATCAGACCTTGATACATTCCGGCGATACCACCACGGGCCCATACTGCCTTGGTGGCCTGGAGCATAGTTTGTGACCGGTTGGCGGCCATTTGGGTCTTCAGGACTTCCAAGGGTTGACCAAGGGTCGTGACCTAAATATAGGACTGTCAAATTTACTTAATACGATAAGCACTCCCTCGACTTGCCTCCTGCAAGGGCGAAGATAGGTCAGTAAAAGTTACCCAACGGAAATGAGAGTGAACGCACAAACTATGACATGAAGGACGCATCACGACGCGTACATTAGCTGATAATCACGGCGAGTTTTGAAACATACCATGTTCATGATAGCACCTACGAGAATTCACATTGTTTAGTATGTTTCATGAAGCAAAAACACGTAGACGCGCTGACCGACAGCAATGTTAGACCAGTTGATGCCTTTCTGGCCGGGTTCCCTTTGAATTGCCATCGTGTGCTAGTCGTCGCAGGAAGTGACCGGGTAGAAAAGAGAAGGTGAGAGAGGTAAAGAAAGATAACGTTGAAGTCGATGCGAATAAAAGGTTGGACGTTAACCGGTACCTTCCAAATGGGACCACTCAAGGCAGAGGCGACGTCCATTGATTGCACAAAATAGTCCCAAAATAGCTAATTTTAGAGCTGATACGGGTGTCACTTTGGGGGTCAAAATTTTACTGTAAGCGGGCGCGGTCGGAGCGCTCTACTAATCGTACGTTCGTCAATTAAAATTGCTCCGAGTCACACAAGTACGTTGCTCGTACCCCAAGGACGAGTCTATTGGTACAGAACACTGGTAAGAAGTTGGCATAATTAAAGAGTTCCATTCAAACGATGCAGGATCTACATTGGTACAGTCGCATTAGAGAAAGACATCCAGATATGTGCAATCATTAACCATAGGGGGTATGCAGTGAAAAGGAAGTTGATGCTAGACTGAGACATCTGACAGTGATAAGAATGATAGGTAAAAATGTGCGGGGAGTTTCTTATATTACGAATAGAGAGGGGTAAGGAAAGGAAGGGCAAGTTAACAATAACCCCAACAGAGCAGGATACCACCCGCAGACATAGCCCAACCACGAGGAGAGGGGATGGAGGCTGCGCGGAATCCACGAGGCTAGTGAATCCTGACGCGGAGGGTTGGTGATCGAGCCTTCATGCATTGAATGTGCCGCTTAGTTGTTCGAGATCTGCCTTTAATCTGCGGGGGAAACACGCCAGGGTATGAGTACAAGTCAATAAATGAGATCCAAAGATAACCATCCGCAGGACAAGTAAAGAAAGGTATCATAAATTATAGTAAAAGTAAAGCGGCCATCACCGAGAAAAGTCAGAACAATCAGATAAAGTCGAAAATCACGGCCAGCGCGATCACTACCCCGAATACACTTTGAAGTCCAAAGACCTTGACATACCGAGTGATAGAGTCTTGGTTCTCTTCCTGTTCTTGCTCAAGATACTGGATCTCCATCGCTTTGCGTGTGATGTCCTGGTGGACCTCGTCCAGCTTGTTCTGGAGTCCGTCAACCTCATTCCTGAGATCCCTGACGGTGCGCTCATGATCAGCCACCACGTCGTGCATTTTCATGTTGTGCGCCTCGTGCATTCTCTGCAGTTCCTCCCTGGTAACCATAGTCGACGACGAGGACATTGCCCCGCTGTTTTTCGGTGCAGCTGCAGCCGCAGCCGCAACCTGTGCTTGAAGCGTGGCGATCTCCCCCTCCAGGTCGGCTAGTTTAAGAGACAGCTCTGATTTCTGTGCTGCAAGTCTACCAATCTCCTCTTCATGAGTAGCACGGAGGCTCATCACGTCTTCGACACGTCCACGAGCTGCTTCCTCGAGCTCCTTTGTATGATTAGCAGACATTTCCGAAAGGGATTCCTTTGTGACGGTAAGAACGTCGTTAAGCATGGCATTCTCATCACGGAAGTTGGCAAGCTCTTTCGTCAGGCGATCGATCTCGGACGCCTGGTCAGCAGAGCTGGAAGCGGCTACGAATGCCGCCCGGGCATCTTCAAGCTGCGCCTTGAGGCTTTCCGCGTCAGACCGCGAAGACTCTAGCGCTGTCTTGGCTTTGACAAGATCGTCTTGCGTAGCACGTAGCTCGAGGCTCTGGTGACTCAATTTCTTCTCCAGATCGCCGACCTGCGATGTAAGAACGTCTTCATGGTCTGCTTTCAGTCCATCCACCGTCGACTGGTGGGCGCTACGAAGCTGTTCAATTGTCGCTTGTGATTCAGCACGGAGCGATTGAAGGTCTTCGCTATGTACATCTGCAGCTTCATTCTGATGCAGCAGTAGAATTAGTGTGAGTTGTGATACGGCGACAAGATGATACATGCCTTAGCACGTTCAAATGCCTCCTGCAGGAGCAAATCGTGCTCCGCCTTAAGAGCATCAACTTTAGCATTGTAGCGTGCTTCTTGACTCTACATTACCCATGAGAAATGATATTACAGATGTTAAACATGAACTCGCCTCCAGCTCAATAGTGATTCCCTTGATCTCCTCCGAAAGCTCAAGATGCTTGGAGAAAAATTCGCTTTCGGTCTCCTCGATCTGACGCTCATGCTCCTCGGCAGCATTCTGAGCTTCGATCTTTGTCTGCTCATGGGCCGCATGAGCAGCAGCGAGCTCTTCCCGCAATGCTGCAAGGTCGGCAACAATGTTGGAGAGCTCATCGTTGGCGGTCTGCAGCTCGCCACTGTGAGCTTCCTTGACCTCAGTCATCTGTTCAGCGTGTTGTTCCTCTCTGACTTTAGATGCGGCAAGAGCACTCTGAGTAGCTGCGGCGGCATGGACTAGTTCCTCCTCCACCCTTTTCAGGCGGTCAAGTACCTTCGCATGGTCGTCCTCTGCTTGCTCTTGACTCTCTTTCAACTCCAAAATCTCGACCTCCAGCTCTGAGAGCTTGTTCGCGTTTTCCTCGCGCTCCGCCCTGAGTTGCCTGACCTGTGCTTCGAGAGCGTCTGCATCAGCGGCTCGCTCGTGGGTTTCACTCAGCCTGACGTGGAAATCTTGAATTGTAGAAGCGTGAGAAGCCCTCAACGCTTCCAGTTCTGCGCTAATGGTTTCGTAGTCGGTCCTTGCCCTAAGAACAGCCTCGCGCTCGTTTTGAGCTGCTGCTGCCGCTTCGGAAGAAGATCGCTCGCTTGAGGCGCGTATAGTCTCAAGGTTCTCGCGAGCTGCAACCAGTTCAGCTGTGAGAGAAACTACTTGACTCTGGAGGTCATAAACATTATTAGTGTGGTTAGATGACGCCCACTTTGCTGCATCAAGCTGAAAGGACGTGTCTGAGACAATCTGGATGCCTGAAAATAATTCACCTACCTCCCGCTTCATGGACTCGAGTAGAACAAGGACCCGCGAATGTTCAGCGCGATCTCGTTGCAAAGTAACGTTGAGTTCTTGCAGGTCCGACACAGCAGCAGCCCTCTCTTGCTGCAGCTGCAGAAGTGAAGATTGACTTGCTCCAGCATCTGCACGAGCCGCATCTAGAGTTGCTGAAAGGTCCGCAACTGCCTGCGTTTTTACTGAAAGCGCATCCATTGCCTCTTTGAGCTAAGAGGAACCGTTAGCAATAAGCTGAAACCAAACACAAACACCTCACCTTCTGTTGCATCTCTTCTACAGATTTTCCATCATTAACTTCTCGAATGGATGAGATTGAAGTAGCCTGTCGCGTAGGGGCCACTGTCGAAGAGTTTCCCTTCGAGGATGACGTTGAAGGCGTTCTCCTCACAACATCTGATATTGAAGCACGAGGACGAGAGACAGCAGAAGCAGCGGCATTGGACCTCAGTGATGCAGTAGAACCAGAAGGAGAAATAACAGAAGAGCGCGAAGGCGCGCTGGCTTCAGCTGGAGGTTTGGAAGATGTTAGGGACGCCAATAAAGAGCCCCTCGACTTTGATGGTGGAGGGTTGCCCGTAGCAGATGGCGCCCTTGGAGGGAGCACGGATGATCGGCGAGATGGGGGAACGGGAGGACTTCTAGAAGACGCCATTGTGGGCGCTGTTTTTACTGGTGAATTGGCAGAGGGAGTGCTGATAGATTTCCTCAAAGATGAAGGAGCAGAAGGGGTGGTTTTCGCAATAGTGAGAGGAGTTGAAGTAAGGACCTTGCTCGCAGGGCTTGGTTTCGTACTAGTAGCGCCAGATCCAAACGTGCCAGAATTCAATACCTTTGCTCACATGGCTAAGATGAATTGAGTCAGACTGAGGTGAGGCAAACACACCTTCTTCACGGTTGGCGTAGGCGGTGCAGATCTTGTCGGAACAGCTTTAGCGGATATGACTGGTTTCTCCTTTCCTGTTTTCAAGACGGCCTTTGGAGGAGTAAGCTTCTTAGTCACCTCCGGCTTTGTGGCAGGTGCAGCATCCTTAGGCGTGTCACCGGGCTGCGTGGCTTCCTGCATGAATATTTGATTAATCACATCATCGTCTACTGCGCCATCGGCAGGCGAGCCAATTTCGTCCTGTGTGACTGGCTCTTCTACCACGACAAACGCCTCATGTTCATCATGAGGTTCAGGAGACACGCCATCCTCGGCAGCAAAGTTAACCGCAGTTTCGAGGTCGGTAGTTGGGGGAATGTTCTCTGTGTCGGCCATAATCACTAAAGATGATGGCGGGGTTGAAAGGAAACGTGTTGAGACCGGAATTCGAACGGTCAATTGATGAGGGAAAGAAATAAAATACAAACCAGAAAATCTAACATTGCCGATCACGGGACGCGCCCAACTTGGCGCCGGCCGGCACCGAACCATTTTTATCGGTGGGCTAGGGGACACAAATTCACATATTTCGAAGCCTGTGACAAGGTCTAAAGATCTACATCTAGCCCATACAACAAACTACTTGAGGTCAGCATACAGATTCAAAGCATTCAAAGCTGGTTCATCGAGGGAGTTATGATTATAGCTCAGGACAGAGACCTTACCAACGTCTTTAGTTCCCCTTATTAATAGCACAACTAAAAAATGCACTTACTCCTCCAGGTTCAACGTTGAAACGAGTTCCTGATGATCAAACTTGAACACAAGATATTACAAACAACAGTCGGTTGTATCATACCTAAAGCGAGTTCGAATCTTATCCATCGGGAAATGAGGACACGATTGAAGTGGCCATGAGCAACGATTAGCACGTCGCGTGTTCCCTTGCCCTCTTCGAAATATTGTCTGTGGTACTCACGAACCTGACAGAAATCAGATTTGCAGAGTATGCAACTAAGGCACCGACCTTATCGATCACAGAATCAACGCGATCGCGCATCTCCTGAGCACTCTCGCCTCCGGGACAGCTAGATTAGTCAAGTCGATCAGGAAACATTGAGTGAGACCTAGTGACGACTTACCCGTCTCTCCAAATCTCCCATTTGGGGTCTATAGCAAGAATTTCATGTTTGAACAAGCCTTCGTACTTCCCATAGTCCCATTCTCTAACGGACTCATCAATGATATGGTCCGGGACCTTGGACAGATGTTCGAATAACAAGTGGAATGTTCTGTGCGCTCTCTGACGAGGAGATATAAGGGCAACACAGAGATTCTGTGGATCGATGGGTCCTGCAAAAGCAGGAACAATATGAATCGGGCAACCAATGCAAACAAGGTATATGATACTGACGGCCTTCGCCGACCAAGATGTGTGCTTTGGACTTGATTTGTTCCTCTCCACGGACTGTCAGAGGAATGTCGCTTGTTCCAGTCTAGCGAGGTCGTGTTGACACATCGAAACGAGAATGTCTCGTGTACTTACGTGCCGTCTATCACAAAAATATATAAGCCATGACTACACCCTTATAAGCCCAAGGACCTCACCCATTCAAGGACCATTCTGTTTCACCTTTAAAGAAAATCCGAGTCAACTCTTCTACTTAGTGCCAAATATGAATAGTACTGTGCGCACCATGTCGAATAAGAAATAGCCTTGGTGTTGGAGGGGTCATGATACTAATAGATGACGGCTAACACTGGTATCGATGATCAGTGAGTGAAACTGAGAACTGTGGGTAATAAAAGGAGGCCATCCTAAATTGGTCCCGCTTAAGTGGTAGTGACTAAGTATAATAAGACTGAGTGCTGTAACTTGAAACAAATTATACAAGTCACCACCGAAGCCACAGTTTGCCATCTGTGCCATGTTCGACGACTGTAACGTCTTGCGGTTATATCTTGACGTCATTTGCTAACGATACACGTAGTCGTCGAGCACGCTGCTCCAACAGCAGGTCATTCTCGTGGCACTGCGCCTCTTCCACAAGTCCAGTACGAGGGTTACGAGCCGTCGCCTTATGACAGCGAAATTCATGCCGAATTAGAACATACTGGAGCCTTGGTGTGTGAACAAATATTAGAAGAATTCATTCACTGAATTTCCACAGGATGCTCCATTGCCGAGCCCAGTTACGGCCAACACACCATTATTCGACCTCGGACGTGTCCAATATACGCTTCCATCTCCTCTCGTGTCTTTGGCAGTCTCCTCAGATGTTCTTGCCATGGCATTAGCGTCAAATGCCATAGTTCTCATCGAGCTCTCTCATGCAGAGCATGTCGTTACGGTCCCCATCCCACGAAAAGCGACCGAATTGACTATACACAAGATCTTTCTCGACCCATCAGGCCGCCATCTTATCATCACTTCCACTCAAGGCGAGAACTGGTATTTATACCGTGGCTGGAAGAAGCCTAGGCAACTCAAGTCGTTCAAGATGGTAATCGAGAGCATTGCGTGGAATAAGGCTGCGTTATTGGCATCCACCCACTCCATGTCAACAAGAGAATTTTTGATCGGCACGCGGAATGGTGGTATATTCGAAGCTGTGTTAGATGCTGGCGAGGATTTCTTCAAATCACAGGAACGGTACTTGCAGCTTCTGTTTACCCTCCCTGAAAAGTATCCAGTCACCGGGATCAAGTTTGACCTATTTCCCCCCTCTGATCTGCGGAATGCCCTGGTTATCGTTACGACTCCTTCACGAATATATCAATTTGCAGGCTCACCAGATCGGCGGTCTGAGGAGGGTGGTCGTGTTTTCTCTTCCTTGTTCGCCGCATATCGGGAAACTACGCCGAGTAAGTATTGCGTGCTTAGCAGCATAGCTCTTTGCTGACATGAATAAGAAATATCCGAACTACCTGGAAATCTGCAGTATTCCGAACTTCATTTCTACACCCCTAACTCAGACCAGGCACTCTCCCTCCCGAAGAATCTTGCTTGGATGACTGGTGTGTTTCTTTGTGTTTATGATTTCCTTCACCTAATGCGAACGTTCGTAGCTCCTGGTATTTATCACGGGACGCTCAACTTCGACCCGAATTCTGACGACCACATCGATTCAACACAACTCCATCCATACCCATCTTTCTTACCTGGCACATCCCCTGATACCTCTCAGTCACCCCCAGAAGTCCCAGTCTCCATTTCCCTGACGGAGTTCCACTTCATCTTGCTATACAGGGACCGCATTGTTGGTATCTCCACCTTGAATGGAAAGCAGACTTATGAGGATGCCATGCCGTTGGTAGGTCATACGTATCAACGCAGGTCACATTGTTGCTGAGGGTTGACTTAGAGGCCAAATGAAGTCGTACGAGGACTTGCTGCTGACCCAGTTCGTAAAACATACTGGGCCTACACGGATCAATCCATTTTCGAGCTTATTGTTGGCAATGAGAATCGGGACGTCTGGCAGATATATCTAGCTCAGCAGAAGTTTGACATCGCACTTCGGTATGCAAAGGTCGGTAATATTACTTAGTTTGCCTTCACTGGATGCTGACTGATTAGTTGAGTGCAGACTGCGGGCCAGCGAGATAGCATCCTGTCTGCTCAAGCCCATGCATTCTTTGATGAGGGTCGTTATTTCCAGGCTGCACAGTGCTATTCTCAATGTTCTGCGTTATTCGAGGAAGTTGCATTAAAGTTCTTGGATGCTGGCGAACGGGATGCACTGCGCTCTTACTTGATTTCAAGACTCGAGCGGACGCGGAAGTCGGTGAGTTTTCCCTCTGCGATATCCAGTAATCGGGCCCTCACTGTCTTTCCATGGTAGGACTTGACTCAGCGGATGATGTTGGCAACATGGCTCGTGGAATTCTATCTGAGCAGATGTAATGAACTGGACAACCTGTGTGCTTCTGAATTGGTGACCAGCGATGCCGAAAACCTGCAAACTCAGCGTGCGATACTCGAAGACGACCTACGACAATTCTTCGATACATATAAGGTACACCATTCTATACATGACTTACTCACTTGAACATATCTTCCCCAGAGTAATCTAGACAAAAATGTTGTTTATGAATTGATCCAAGGTCATGGGCGGACTGACATGTTCCTACACTACGCTACGGCGGTCGGTGACTTTGAACGCGTTATTGCACACTGGATATTAGAAGAACAGTGGACCAAGGCCATTGATGTACTCAACCGCCAGGTAAGCATTATACTCGTGCACTGCAATGTCCCTGACTAACTGGAGGAAGACGAACCCCGAGTTATACTACCGCTTCGGTACCGTGCTGACCAGGCAAGCACCCAAGGAGATGATTGAATCCTGGTTAAAACAACCGTCTTTGGATCCCTTGCGCCTCATTCCTTCCCTACTGCAGCTACAGCATCTTCCTCGCGACCCGCTGTCTCCCGACCACGCTGTGCGGTACCTCAGTTATGTGGTGTTTGAGCAGGGTGACAAGTCACCGATGGTTCATAATCTTCTCGTGACATTCCTTGCGACTCGGCTACCTCGTTCTTCAGAAGAGGATGGTCCATTGCTAAATTTCTTGACCTCTGCGCCCTCGGATCCGATGACAGGCAAACCATACTATGACCTCGACTACGCTCTTCGAGTGTGCAAAAGAACGGGGCGCATTCAATCATGCGTTCACATTTATTCGCAAATGGGTCTTTGGGAAAATAGTGTGGACCTGGCATTAGAGAAGGGTGACTTGGAGCTCGCAAAGGAAAATGCCAACAAACCGGAGGACGACGCACCATTGCAGAAGAAGCTTTGGCTCAAGATTGCGCGATACGTGGTGCAGGATAAACAGGACATCAAAACGTAAGTGAGATCTTCGTCGGTGGGCCTTCCTGCTCATGAGTCTGCGTAGCGCAATGCAATTCTTGGAGAACACGAATATACTCAAGATTGAGGATATTTTGCCTTTCTTCCCTGATTTCGTCGTTATTGACGACTTCAAGGAGGAAATCGCGCATGCTTTGGAAGGTTACTCAGCCCACATCGATGACTTGAAACGAGAGATGGACGATGCGACTCGTACTGCGGAGTCGATCAAGCAGGACATCGCTGAGTTGAAGAATCGTTTCATAACTATCGATGCGGGGGAAAGGTGCTCCGTTTGTTCTCAGCCTTTGTTAACGAGACAGTTCTACGTCTTCCCCTGCCAGCACACCTTCCATGCAGATTGTCTGATCGGATTGGTATGTTTACTCTTGCTATTAAAGAGAGAAAAAAAGTACTGAATCGCACGGTCGTCAAGGCAAAAGAATATCTTCCTACACATGCGCTCCGGCGGATCATTACTCTGCAGACGGAGCTGGTGAAGGGAGGTCAAAAAACCAATCTTGATAATGCAGTCTCTGTCACGCCAAACGGGCATTCGCGCCAGGCAACTCAACAGCGCACACTCCTGTCTGCTAGCTTTGGAAGCCCTGTACAGAATGGTAGCAAGGCAGCGAATCTCCTCGGACGGAATCTACTTTCTGCTGGAGACCGCCTAAGAGATCTCATTGTTCCAGATGCGCTGGCTTCGGTTGTATCTGCACCGGGGTGGATACCGGGTATGAGTGGGGGAAAAAAGGTTGGGGTGGATAAAGACATTGAGAAGAAGGTAGAGAAGTTACGGGCCGAGCTGGACGACGTTCTCGCGAGCAGTTGTCCGCTATGCGAGAGTGTGGTTGCAGGGTTGGATAAACCATTCGTGAAACCAGGTGAATTGGACACGACCTGGACGCTGTAGGGACGGTACATTGTATGGACATAGTATGCTCTAATACAATATCTCTAGCAGTGGTTAACCATGAATCTTTTTTGTGCGTCCTGCTTTTCGTCGTAGCCTCGCGGTTTTTCTAGCTCCCATCTTGGTTACGATTAGTCTTGAAAGGTGGATACAGGACCTGGATGTACCTTTGCTTTATCTTCTTCCAGTCTGCGCCGCTCCTCCGCTGCGTTTTTCCTCTCGAGGGTGATTTCTCGTCTCCTACGCCACAGGATTAGATCAGTGATCCCCAACGCGATGCACAAATTGTCGCTCACCGTTGCTTCTCAGCATTTTTCTCATTTTTGAGCTCAGTTTCCAACTTCTTTGCAGCGTTGGTTTTTGTAGTCTTCTTCATTCGTTCCTCAAAGTTGGACCTGTGTCCGGCAGAACATTGCGTTCGACTAATTGCGGAATGATGTTTTGCCCAGATTGAGTGAAGTATGGTACGTACAAGGTGGCTGATTTTTGTGCCTTCCATGATTTCCCAGAGACGCGTCCATGTGATGAGGAAGTGAGAGGGACAAGCTCTTCTGACTCCATTGTGGTTTGATGCTTGAAGGTGTTCATGTCCATATTAGGATAGTGGATGAAGTATTACGTAAGTTAATTTAATGATGAGTCTCCAAGGTGAATTGTTCTCGGAGGTTACTTATGTATATGTTTTTTGATTTGATTTGATGCGTACTCTCGCGTACCGATCGAGGCCCTGTACGTACCATCGGAGGATAGTTTAATAAAATTAATTTTGTAAAGCGAATGACTTTGTTTTTTATACGTGGGATTATTTGTATTTCATAATGTGTTAGAACCAAGTTGGAAGCATATCTTACCTTGGACCAAGTTCTGCGGTCATGTTGAGGTCCGTCCATTCTCCATGGGACCCTCAAGACGACCTTCGAAGCGCCCGCTCCTATGCTCCTCATCACACCCATTTTTCCTCAATATCCGAATTTCCCGATTCCCCATCAGTCTACAGTCACGCTTACTTCTCTCCAGACAGCAGGGATATCGAACCGAATATCAGTTCATATTGTTATGATGGACCAGACACCTCCAGCCAGCGTCGGCTATCCGTGTCCAACTCCGACTACCTTGATGATCATGCAGCGAGTAGCTTGGACCTCGATGATGAGGACGTTGCGAGTGTTTTAATTAACACTGCAGATGCAACTGACGATACGGAGAATGACGACGAAGATGATGATTCCTCCCATAGGATAAGTGTTCAGGGCCCAAAGATACGGTTTCACTCTCGAGCTCCTTGGGAAACTGGAGAAGACACCATCGACGAGAACGATTCGGATCATAGTGCCATGTCCACTGCGTTTGGCAAGAAAGTCAAAAGTAAGGCTACGAAGGCTGATCTCATGCGGCACTTTGGCAAGAGTTCCTCCGCCAGACCCAGCGCCGAGTCAACCCGTTCTCAGCTTCAGTCCAATGGTTCTTTTGAAATTATTGCGGGTAATCATTCTAACTCGCGAGGTGCCTTATAGTACGTGTTTGTCTCTCTTAGTATGTGACGTTTTGACCCCCAACATTCAGCACCCTGGCCCAGGAATCATTCTCAACCTCCTCTTTGACTGTTCCCACCTCTCAACGGTTTCCTGCCCCTTCGCTAAGAAATCGCCACAATTTTTCTCTTCCCCGCACTACAAACTATCCACCCACAACTCACTATGACGAACACACGCCAGAAGAAACTCAGTCTGCCACTAGCTCCTTGCGAGAAATGGGACACATTTCTCGGCCGTCGTCCTCCACACAAGATACACCTGGACCATACTCTCCAGTTTCGGAGGTTACACGAGGTCACGAACGTAGTGATACTGTCTCGTCGTTTCATACTTCCCAATGTCGTCTGTCTCACGAGGACTTCGTACATCCCTATGCCAACCCTGATTTGGTGGCTTCTTATACCCCTCCTAGACCTGCTCAGTTCCGTTCTACCTTTGGACATGTCTCGCGAAGCAATTCGGCCGCCACCGTAATTGACTCACTAAGTTCGCGGTCCGGTGCTTTCTCATCTCCTATAACACCAGACACCTCTGCCTCATCCATACCATCACGAGATCACATCCCTTCCACAGGCATGCGCGTTCATGGCAAAGATATTTCTCCTCCCATCACAGTCCTCCACTCCAACGACCTCAATTCCGCGCAATGCGATCAGAGCACCAACTTACCGTCTTTTCACCCACCACCCGTAATTGAAGGTGTCCCAGGTTGGAATGCTTATCCTCCTGCAACTGTCACTTTGATATCGCTGCAGGAGGCACAGGCGAGAGAAAGGACCCGCAGTGCTACCGCCAATGTCATGGTTTCGTCCCCCTCTCAGGTCCATGAGACTACTTCACGCGTTCCTTTTCCTGAGCCAGACGACTCTGCCAGTATAGCGAGTACTGAGACTTCCGCTACTGGCAACTTCAAGCGGGTTCGTGCTCGCTCCACTAGTGCTGGCGCTCGTGCCAAAGGTGTCCTTCATTCAGTTGTCGCGGCATCTTTCCATAGTAAGCCTGAGCGAAGGGGTTCAGAACCCGATGTCGCTAATTCCAGCGGACAAACCCTGAAACACAAGAAGAGCGGGTTTATGAGACTCTTTAACGGGCGTGAGCGGGAGAAATGTCGCGACAAGGGGAGGAGTCCGCCGCCCCCAGTTCCGCCTTTACATGGTGTATACTCAGACTACCCTCACGTAGGGAATGAAGGTAGCAAATCGTCGCTTCCGACAATCCCACCTCGCTTGTCATCCTTAAGCTCAGATGCCGGGAGCAGCACTGCCCTCAACGAGTCTTCATCGGATGCCGAACAGGAGCTTTCCCCAAAGTTGTCCTCACCTTCGCTGAAGCGCGTCCCGCCCTCGTTGTACATATCCACTGGCGCATCAAATCACTCTCCACTCTGCACTGAACCTCGACCCACAGACCCGGCTCAGTCACCCCAGTCTGGGAACAAAACACCTGGGCGCCCTCAGCTTGGGGCCATTGACTTTCAAGCTCTCAAACTACGTCCAATATCTACGACGTTTAGCTCTCAATTTGCAGACATTGTTGCCATCTCAGAGGTAGAGCATGCGCCAGAACTCGAACTGGACACGCCGACATCTACTATCAGTTCAGTGGCAGCGCTCTCGCCCTTCACTCCTGGATTGTCACGACCCAGCGATGATAAATCATCGCCAGTGGAACAGTCCCTCGTAATCAAGACTTTGCAAGAGCAGATGATAGCGTCGAAGACGGCCTGGCAACGCCAGATCTGGGAATTGCAAGGTCAAGTGAAGAACCTGCAAGCTGAAATCGAGGACCTCCATGCTGTGAATGAAGACAACGGATATTGCGAACACTGCGGTAGGGGTGGTCTCAGAAAGGAGCATGAAGCTTCTAATGCAGGAACGAAGAAAATTGGTGTTGTCGACAGACCTAGAGGACGCACGGGCGATACCGCTCGCTTCGTCAGCAGGATCTAGGCTGGCGTCTGCCAATCACCACGACTACCCCATTCACTTATCTAGGAAGGTTGGATCGCTATCATGGTACTCGTCACTCATTATTTCTTGTTTGGGCCACAGTAAATATGACTGCTAATCAGTCGATCGTGTGCGTTTTGATATCTGGGCTTACACTATCCATCTAGCTCTTGTCTTTATGTATAACTTCTTGTTTTTCCTCCCCCATCGCTAATTAGGTATAATTCTATTCATCTTATAAACTTATCAGTAACTTACCACATTCTTTCTGGCGCTTTCCCCATTGTCGTTCATTGTTGATACCTTTGATTTGTTACTAGTTTTCTGTCCAGTTCACATATACCTCTCAATCGGCATATCTCTTTGAGTACTGTATACTGTTAGTTATGTTTTCTCGCAAGCAGATGTATGTGATATATAGAAACAGTCTAGCTGTCCAAAAGTCCTATGCATGTATATAAGAGTTCGACCAGTTCAGCTCTCGTCGTCTGCCCCCAACAGCCAGCCAAGGCCTCGTTGAAGCACTCGACTTGCTTGTTGGGAGACGTCTTCACCATCCAGCCTGCGGTGGCTTTCGTCTCGACTTCCCGACCTGGCTTGACCCTCGCGACTCTCCGAACGCTCGCGTCCACCAACTCTGAAGGGGAAATTAGATGCCACGCGGCTGAAGGCTCGACCAGCGAGGGCAGCCGCATCCTCGGCATTAAGAAGGGGAGTTGTGGGAACATGGAGATTTTTTAAGCGTGATTGCAGGGAAGAGACAGGTTTTGTAGTAGCAGGTTTCAGACGAGGGGAATGATCAGCAAGCCGTTCCTTGCGCCCCTCCAAATCCTCTTGTTCCATTCGCCGCCAAGGAATCAAAATATCGTTCAGTTTGTCTGCCGGGCACAGCTCCAGCGCACGACCCATAAGCGTGAGCTTCTGTTCAACGTCCGGGAATTCTGGATGCCGCCCAAGCTGGAAGCAGGCGAGCCAGCAAACTTCGCTGGCCTCCTGGAGTCGTGGGTCCTCTGACCCTGATGATGCAACAGCTGAGCGAAGCTTGAACACTACGTCGATCATCTTTTGGTTCGTATCAAAAGCCCGCGTAAATTCCTCCGCTTGTAATGCGGCGTCAGATATCATTGCGAGAGTCTTCACCTCTGCAACAACGTCGTCTCGGAACCCGAGTTTGTGAAGGAGGTCGAGCATTACTCGTGTATGCTTATAGGCGTCTGCATTGCTCGAAAGGACCCGGGAGATCAGGGACAGGCGGTCTTTAGTGAGTCGTATCTCAATGGGTAAAATGAGAATTCCTGGTCGAGACATGACATTGAATGAAGAGAGGCGGGATGTGGCTTCGATGAAATCTCGCTCCTTTGTTAACCGTTGAGATGGTGCAGGAACGTCCAAGCTAAAGGGAGTATATGAGCACCTGGTATCCTCCGGTATTATGAGGGCTCACCAGTCATAGGCAAGCTTCATGTCGCCAACTTTGTAATTAGCGGAGCTTGCGTTGTCGTAAAACTCGCGAGACGCGGCAAGGCAGAGATCTTCAATGTTGGAGGATTTAAGGGCTAGCTTGCTGTGCTTGGAATGAATAAAGTCTTTGGCGATATCAAATCCTGATTGACGGTTGAGCATCGAGTCAAGACCAAAAGCTGGTATACTCACGACCAGAGCTCAGAAGCCCGCTGAAAAATATGGATGACACCTCTTCTTCCGTCAAAAGTCCAAAGGCACTTGGTACACCAGATTCATTCCTCCCACAAAGTTTTAGCATGTCATCAAGCAACCATTCCCAGTCCTGCATCTCGCCGAGTTTGTCGGCGGTGGTACCAGTGCGACGAGCCATCCTGTTGGCCCAAGCACGCTGTTCTGTGGCATTGCCTGCGCTCTGGAGGAACCAGCGTAATGGTGCGGGAACGTTCCACCGCGCAAATATCTCTCCGGATTCAAGATGGACGTCAAGAATATCAAGGGCGCGCGAAAGTGAAGCGACCGGAAGAGGCTTGAAGAAAAAAAGTAGATCTGTAGCGCTACACTGAGGGTGCGCTGTGGATGGCGTCACGAATTCCCCAAGAGAAACGATCGTAGCGTCTGCTTCATCTGCTTGGTCTTCAGGACTTGGGCCAATGTCCCATGCGGGAAGGCACTCAAAAATTCGGCTCATTGTGACCCACTCGGTGAGGCTGTTGCTGCCGTAAAGGCAAGCCAGAGCAAGCTGTGCAACGTCCTCATCATTCTTGATGACCCTCTGTGGTGGAAGTAAAGTCGGTTTGGAGGCTTCAATGACTGCCGCGACAATATCCAACGGTGCACCAAGAATGTAATTATGAAGAAGACGGTCAGGAAGGTCTGGGTCAGGCTGACCAGCTCGTTCCGACCGCGACTCCAAAACGAAGAGATAGGGCATGATTAACCGCGAGATATCCTTAGCTACGGTATCTGTTGTTGAATGAGCTAGGTATGCACCCACGACTTGGGACGGTTCCATGCTTCGCCAGCGCGCTAAAGTCCAATCCTCGTCATCTTGAGCCCACGCCCGAGGAATGTCGTAAACCAACCGGGTCATCAAGCTCAGATCTTCTCCTAGCTCGTCAAGGTCTGGGATGCCTAGCGAGCCACCATGCTGCACAAGGGAAAGTGCCATGTCTAGCATCCCTGTCGATGATATGACCTGGTCGACACGCCTCCGGTACCAACCAGTCAGTTGCTGTGCAGATAGCAGCTGACCTTCTTGGGAAGTAACGTTGGCTGAAGAGGGATGCAGAGCTTCGAATTCAGCTGAGAGCTTCATTTGTGCAAGAGCCGCTTGAACCTCTGTTGACTCTACCCAATCTTCTTCCGTCCGCCATTTGTGTAACGGGCTTGCGAGCTCTTTGTCTGTGGCCATATCATAGGCTGGAAGAACGTCACAGTAGTCGGAAGGGTTAGAGTGACACGGTATGCTTTTCAGAATGGTGAAGCGGGATGGCCACAGACACGAGCGGTGATGCGTTAGAAGTGTTCGTACAGCGCCGAAACACTCCTGCGATGCATAGAAGCATGCCATATCCAAAATGTCCTCTGTCAAAAAGTCCTGTAGCGGTATAGGAGGTTGAACAGGAGTTGCTGCGTGAGCAATGATAGAAGCTTCCACTTCCTCTTTCCAAGGGTCATCCTCCCATTCTTCATCGATCCCTGGATTGTCTTCCTCGTCTCTCTTCTTCGCCAGAAGCTCCTTATAGATCTCGGCGAAGGAATTCAGTCTGTCGAGGCGTGCAAGTAGAGCAGTCCGAATGAGACACAGTTGAGCATCTTCAGGTGTGTCAGTGAAGTACGCGTTAAGCAGTTCTTTAGGCTCATTTACAGCGTCAGAACTTCCAGAAGCCCCAGAGGGTAGGAGAAGGACCTCTTTGCACCTCTGCACTGCTGCGCTCGTTCGATTGATTCCAAGCTCGATGAGGGAACGTTGAACTACTTCATCGCTCACGAACCGGTCGACGCAGGCAGCTGCCACCCACAGGTCATCGTTGGCTGGGACAAGAGTGTCCTGAACGTCGCTGACTGTGATTTCCTGGTCTTTGAGAGTTTCCCAGCGAGTATATGACGACTCAGTGGAGACCATGGTGGTAATGAGGATATGATGAACGACCTTGGGGCCTCGAGTTAGTAGTGCTACACTGTGCAAAGTACGCCACGTGCATACCACCTGCGTGTGATTACATCAAGTGAAATTGTGTGATCAAACTTTACTAATCAACTTGAATATTGGAGCCTTCAGCATTCCGAAGGAGTCACTCTGTGAAGGCTAGAATCCAGAAGTTTAATTGCTGCACCTCCATCATCTCGAAACATCCATCCTAAAATACCGTCACAGGTTGGAGGCGGTCCCCGACCAGTGACCGTAGGCGCCGCCTACAGCCCAAAAACCCGTATGTTTTCATACCATTTCTTTCTTCTCAAGAATCATGTTTACTGATCTGAGGCATGTATGAAATATTTATTGTAGTGTCATTGTGCCTATAAAATGAGTCTGTCCGAATCATTTGCAAGGCACTTATCACCGCCTGTCACCGCCTACTTTCAGAGCGAGCCCTTCCGCTTAGGCTCGTGACCAGTCCGTCTACCTTCCGCTACCCACCTGGGCAAACTATTGATAGGATTGACTTGTAGGGAGAACGCCCTGATGCTAGTGATTCAGAGGCTAGCAGGCCACTGACATTCAAGCAGCCACCTCTAGAAATATTATTGGATAGTCTTTCTAAATGCATCCTTGGCTTGCGGACATTTGTCTGAAGTTGGTGGCTGGCGCAGCGGACAAAGAGAACTTTAGTTCTTGCCTGCAAATTTTGGCAGGAGATCAGCACCCCTCCGTTATACCGAGAAATACATCTTCGCCGCATCGGAATAGTCACAGTACTCCTCAGTACTTTGCAGTGCAATACGCAACTTGGCGAGATGATTATGGTCATCAATGTCTTGCCATGTAACGTCCCAGTACCTGCAACGCATCTTGGGGATGAGCCCAAATGCTACGCGATTATCGTTAAAGTGGGTCAGCTACCTATCGGTATTCTCTATACGCCAGTATGACCCCTCGAAAGTAGTCCACCTCGACGTTGGAAAGGAGCGGTTGTCAGTAATTTTTATATGCCTTCCGCAGTGCAAAAATCTCACCATCTTGTTTTTGTCCTTGATACCTACGACAAGGATTGTGTCAAATATTTTACCCTCGAACACCTTCAGGAATGTCAGATTACCGTGTTGTGGTTCTCCTACCGCAGATTAGACTTCCTTAATGCAATCGCTCTGAAGTGGAAACTGCCTTGCCTTTGCCGTTTCACGGGTATGAATGGCAACTCGAACCATCCAAAGTCTCACTACTTGCCTCAAATTTTTGGTTGCACACAAAACACTTGGAGGACTTTCCATCACTGCTCCCCTCAACCACACACTGTGGGCCATTGAACTTCTTCTGCGTTTAGTTCAGTCGGTTATAGACCGCTACCCTGCTGGAACACCTTGCAATATTCCCACATAGTATAACGGAACTCACAGAGTCGGCCCATGAGCCCCTTCTGGGCATGCAAAATGTCCACTGATGCTCTTCTAGACCATTGTCCCTCACCTATGTATGGGAGGGCTTTGTTGCACAAGACTTTGCGGCGGATAGATATCTGGGTCACCGGGTGACGTGGCACCTCTCCCTAATCAGGTGTTATGGAAGTCTCAGTGCTTTCGGCAACTCCAAGCCATTGGGTTTTTGAATCGGGCGCTGCTCCGAACTACAAGGCTACGACATCACCTCGTCATCCCTCCCGACCCGGTGCAGCACCGCGAGACCTTGGAGTGGCATTTTCCAGGGATCCAGAGTCATGTGCAAACATGATGCAGGACATATACAAGCGGGACATGGCCGCATGTGCTGGCCATGAATCGTTCGGAAGCATAGATCACGCTGACATCATTTCGATGCCAGGAGACTCTGACTACGACAGTGATGACGAGACATTCGAGAGCGTCTCCTTAGTATCATATTCAGCATATGACAGTGAGGGGGATCTAGAAACGGCTGAATATTTCCCGTTTGTTTGTTACGATGATATAGAGAGGCCTCGAAGACGAAACGAACGTAGGTCTCGAGACGGCATTACACATTTACTGAGACATTTTGGGCACATGGATCGATGGTGTACTTCACGTCTTGCGACGAGCATTCAGCGCTCAACATAAATATGTAGGATCATATCCATACATATGGCTTTCACTTCGATAAATAGTCAGAACTTTCATCCGTAAGGTGAAACTACGATACTTTTACCAGAGTAAAGAGATGATATGCGGTCTACGCGTGGCCAAGCACTACAAAACCACTGACATATGAACGGCTAATCTAAGATGTGTGGGTCCATGAACCTCCCATACCAAAAGAAAGAAAGAGAAATGAAAACTGGAGCGATCAAAACAAGGTTTCCTGAGGCAACAATGTAAACAAATGACAGACTTTCGACGCAGCATTTTTGAGCTTACCTCGTCTCTTAGGTATTCACCAACGTCACTAGGAATGGATGCTTCGTAAGACACAGCAAACGTGATGGTGAATAGAACCTACGCTTGATGGAAGACAATTATGGCTGTTGGGTCTAGTTTCCGGGTATCTACTGTTGACCGAGCTGTGACGCCAAAGCCCTGCCAAAATGATGAGTCTGAGCCGAAGGCATCAGAAAAGAGTACGTACTAATGGTACATCATTCATACTGAAGACTACCACCCCTTGATGTTCAGGAGTATCTTCTGTTATGCGGCCAAGATGCGCCTTCACAACATGATTACCGTACAGGAACGGCATCTCTCCGTTTGGTTTGATCCAAACCTATCGGACGTCAAAGTAAATAATTGTGTTACAAAAACTACCAGAAGGGCAGCAAGTCCATAGAACACACCTTATATTTTGCATATTGTGCAATATGGTCGAGCGCTGTTATGTGCAACTTGAACTTGCCACTTTTACTGAATTTTCCGAAGCAAGTGCCAACGCTGACGAAGTTTGGCCGAGCGACCGATATGCTCATGCGCATCGACGATTCTGAGACATAGTAGACCCTATCTTTATGCAGTCTGAAACAATATGGCTCATCCTTGCGGTCGATGAGGTGGATGAGGTTCTTTCCCTAATTTTTATAGGGTCAGTGAAGAAGGGGTATCAAAACAGAGGCAATTATACGCACGATGTAGTTTGCAAGTTTTGTGAAAACTGCTTTGCTCTCGTCTTCTGTGAGGGGACGCATTGCAAAGTTGAAGTTACTTGGAGCGAACGAGGCTAAAGTGATAGTTTGCAATGAAATTGACTTTGAAATAAATAGATTTCCGAGTAACGAGGTGAGGGGCAAGTTTCGATTTCTCATCGGGAATGTCCGAAAGCACAGCTTACTTAAACAGATCTATGTTAGCGGTTAGATCAAGTTCTGGACGGATTTGAGAACACCGTGATTAGTACCTAGCTCCTTGCGCACCACGAGCCACGAAGATTGGCCCAGCTGACTCGACTACAACGACCGAATTGTTCGATGCTCCTGCCTTGAGGTCCATTCGAAATGTCCACACCCTCATTTTCGTCATTTCCACCCTCGTTCGCCTCGTTCCCAGACCTTGACCCTGGTCCGAGTAGGAATACCCTGGACCGGACGCCGAATGAAAGCTCCACAGACGCTCGGGAGAAAGATAGCATGGTTAAAAAGGACAACAGCCGACGTGGCAGCAAGAAGTTGGCAGACAAGTCTCGAAAAGACAAAAAGCATAAGACGGCGAAGCACGACCTTGAGCCGGTGCTTCCCAGGCAACACGGACATACATGGAAGGGAGTGAGTATACCGGATGATGAAAAAATCAAGGCCGAGGAGGATAGACGTCTTGCTGAGAGTGATACTCAAGAAAGTCAATGGGATTCTCGCCCAGTATTTTTCTCTGATCGGAAAGGTGACCAACTAAATGTTACCTACGGCGGTATTCACGCTGGGAATATTCCCAAGTACCATATTGTAAACCGTAAGCCATCTCTCGGATGCCCTGTTGATGTCTAAATGATGTACAAGGTGGTAGAAGTATTCTTGGTCTTGATGGGGACTGGACTATCTATCGCGGAAGCAAGGGTATAGAGATAAACATAGGAAGGAGACACAAGGTACCGTAGTCCTACGTCAAACAGATATCCATGAATGACCTTGTTTCTAGCAACCCGCCCTGACCGACTCGAGCGTGATAACATTGTTGGCAGCACCCCCGTCTCGACGCATTATTGGATCCGGGGATAGTTACAAATATGAAGAAGTGGACGGTTTCTTGCGACTGCCCTCCGACCATGGTCACAAAGCTGCCGAAAACTATCGTTCTGTAACCAGGCAGCAAGAACACCTTGATTCAGACTCTCAGTCGTCTACTCCAGATGACAGCTCAGGTGATGAGTCAGGACCCATTCTCACATCACATCAGTTATCTTTGAAGACACTCGAGCAGCAGTTAGCTGCCGATCCATCTTCAGTCGAGACATGGTTGTCACTCGTGAGACACTCATTGTCCAACATCCCCGTCACCTCGAAAAACGCGACCAAAGCTCGGGCAGAGATAACGCTTGCTATTCTTACCCGTGCTCGTGCTTCCCATCCACACAACCGGTCATCTCGCATTCTATTCCTGAATTACTTAAGGGCAGGAGAGGAAGTTTGGCACAAAAGTAAAACCAAGGCCGAGTGGGAGGAAGCCCTCAAACTTGGCGGAATTGAAATTTGGATCGAATGGCTTGAATGGCGCATTCGTACCGCTGCCGGTGGAGCTGACACGTCAGTCATGGATGCGACGCGCGTCTTAAGCGCTCTCGGTAGCTCTGAAAGCTGTGAAATTGATAAACTACGAGTCGTATGGCGAGTTGCAGTCGCATTCCAACAAGCAGGTACGGAACTACTACCGCGTTGATCATCTGTATTCCTTATCGGTCTGTTTCAGGCTACTATGAACGTACTACAGCCTTATTCCAGGCACAAGCGGAACTGTGAGTTCTGTGGAATTCTACTTCGAATGACTGCTATTTTCACACTTGCGATAGAACATTCGAGGTGCCCCAGCCATTGTACGGACTTCCCCATGAATCGCAACTGGAATCCCTCGAAGAATTTTGGGAGTCCGAAGTACCGCGCATCGGGGAGCCTGGAGCGAAAGGTTGGGGTCATTGGATTTCATGTGGTAGACCTGAGAACTCTGGTTCCCCGTTGAAGGCGATTCCCCAGATGGACGGTGACATCCAATTGAAAGATCCGTATGTCCAATGGCATTACGATGAGTCGCGCGCCGATTGCACGTCGCGTGTGCCCGCCCGCTCCGTTGACACAAGGAGCCAGTCTGACCCATACGCGACAGTTCTGCTTTCGGATATCAAGGCACTATTATTGCCCCTCCGCACGGAAGGTGGCAAGAATGCGTTCCGCCTAATCTGGTTATCCGTTCTAGGCTTGCATATTCCTGGCTTCGCGGAAACGCTATCGCAGGGATCTTGGGATGATCGATGGTCATTCACTTACCTCTGTTCTTTCCCGCGGTTGGACTCGATTTTTCCTGCTACTGCAGGACAGCGGCAGCTGATCGCTGACTCTCATGCTGGCACGCTCATAGGCAGAGAACGAGAATTTTCTTGTTCATTCGGTCCGATCAAAGAGTGGAGTCGCGATACCCTCGGACCGTTGGAGTGGGTAGGCCAAGAGAAGTGGCGCATGTGGACTGCTGTAGATCTGCAAGGGATCGACCAGGATTTCGTACGAGCTGTATTCAAGCAGCTCAGGTGCGGTAGTGAGGACCACGAGTGGGACATTTATGCATTAGCATTTGAGGCAGCTCTTAATATCAAAAGGTGCGATCCGTGTCTCTATGTGTGCGCCAATAGCACTCATGCTGGTGCTCCAGTGCTCTGAAGCTCTCGCGGTCGTTTTTATCGACAGCACGAGATTCTCTGCCGCACTGGGCAACCCACGCACGTCTTGAGCGCTTGCGCGAGCAGGTGGATGATGCCCGTAAGGTCTATCAAACGGTACTTGTAGCCTCTCAGCACCCACCCACCCAGCCTTTCGTTGGTCGGTTATGGTGGGATTGGGCTGAAATGGAATGGCTCAGTGGTGACCAGAATGCGGTACTACGTGTTATCCAGCGCTCAGTCAACATCGAGGGTGCAGGTGGTATGATGATTCTTCGTGTAAAACGCACTCTCGATGATACGATTAGCTGCGCTCACGAGCAGTGGAAGGACCGGGAGGGTTGGGTAAAACTGCGAGCCTTGATCGAGCTGCTTACCTCCTCATCTCAAGATGGGGCACTCACGATATTTGACACTCAGCCGAGCGTTAATGAGAGCTCTGATTCAAGAGAGAGCATGATGGTGGCATCTCTTATACTATTGTACAATCATTCGGTCATGCTACGAAGTCCTACTCCACCAGCTGTCCTGAGGGATCGACTACAGATTGCTGTCAACACTTACCCGAACAATAGCCTGGCGTTGGGAATGTTTCTAGAGGCTGAGAAGGGGTATGGTATCTGGGGTCGTGTACGGGCACAACTTGGACAAAGCACGGCTGATGGAGGCCCAAGGGAAAAGAGCATTTTACGGCGTATCGCAGAAGTGTGGGTTGCTGGGTGGGAGAAAGGGCGATGGCAGAGTGAGATCGAACGGACGAGGAGCGGACTTACTGCGGCTGCGGAGAGTGAGAGGTATGTGCCATTATCCTTCTCCAGCTATCGTGGGCTGACATTATTTTCAGGACGACGGCAAGCGCTATTTTATGGCGCGTCATTTTGGAATTTGAGATTCGGGTCGAGGAATTGCAAAGGGCGAAGAAACTGCTTTACAGAGCAGTGAATGAATGTCCGCTTGCCAAAGGTAAGTATACTGCGATGCTCATCAAACTATGAGCTAAAATTGATATGCAGATTTATACATGGTGGCTTTTGGGCCACTGCGTTCTACGTTTAGTGCTCGCGAGCTTGATGGGTTCGTGGACATTATGGCGGAAAGGGGTATTCGGATGAGGAAAGGTGTTGATGAATACGTTGAAAGGATGACTGGCGGAGATGAACGTGGTTCTGATAACGAAGATCTGGATGGTTCCGAGGATGAGATCGAACACGAGGCGAGGCAGAGGCGGCTACTAATGCCTTACTAGCTAATTCTAGTGTACTATTCCCGGTGTGCAAATAAACCAAGACCTTGATATTATTTTGGTTTATTTGTGACGAGGACACCACATTGCATGACAAATAGTTACAAACATTCTCCCTCGCCTTCGGTTTTCGTTAAACGCCAGGTACTGACCAGTTGTCGTCACCCAAGGCCATTGTTCGTTCATAGGTCGCGCATGTGAATATCACCCGTCCAAATCATCTGGCCGGTATATCTTCTAATCGCCCTTCTCTCCAATTACGCTCCCTACCATTAAACATCACTGACCTTCTACTTCGCCGGCCCCGTACGGGGCTCTATAGTTTATTTACAACAAATACTGTAATCCAACATGTCCACCATTCCAGCTCCCTTACTACCACTCGCTCGTGAAGAGTGGCCAGATGCAGACTTCGATCTACCAGATGGCGACCATATCCGTTCTCTCGACGTTGAATCCGACAAGGATGATGATGATGAAGATGAAGCTATGGATTGGGATATTGAAATGGACCTCGGGAAAACTGGCGGCGCAAAGGCAAAGGCCGTCGTCGCTAGCATGGCTGCCAGGTCACACTTCTCAAGGATTGCCTCTGGCAACATGATCACAATCCGTCCCCCACTCACTTGTCAGGAGGAAGAAGACGAAGATGAAGATGAAGGTGTGTCCACTATAAAGGTCGCTGCTCTTCAAATGGCTGTTGCCAAGCCCCTTCCTTCTCCCATCGACGAGGATATCGAATCTGCCTTCGCACTTCCTTCAGACCTTACACAATTGTCCCTCGCACCTCTCTCGCTTAGCCATCGCTCTTCGAAGAACTCTTTGGAATGGGGTGATCACACTTCATCATCTCAATCCTCTGATGCATATTCCTCTCTTGGGCTCGCCGATGCTTCCTCGTCATCAAACTCTGTATCCTCCCTTTCTCTACACGAAACAGAAGAAAGTGAATGCGATGAAAATGAGAGCGAGCTTGAGGGGCTAGTTGTCCCCTCCGGCCTCTTCGAGTCCAGCCAGGGCGCAAAGCATCTCAAAAAGATGCTCGAACTCAAGAAACAGGTCCTGATAACTGATTCACGTATAAAGGTTGCCAGCCCCGACCCCGAGGATGACTTTGAAACGGGTCTCCTTATCGAGGATGATGACGATTTCAGCCCAAGCAGGCTCGTCAACGCAAAGCAGAATCAGCGCTACAATCGTAGCAAAAGCGCTCCTGCTCGCGCACTCTTGCCCATACGTCCGCCCTCAAGGATGAGGGCCGACAGGGCAAAGTCACCTGTAAATCCTCCTATATCATCTGCCCGTCAGTTACAGCGCATTAAGCTTTCGTCTTCACCCCCACCGCGCCCATTGTGTACACGTGCTCTCACTTATAAGGAAGCACTTTCCGCCGCCCCTCCTCCTCCAACAAACACCTTTTTATCCCCTAAACCTGGCAGTCTCCGAGGACAAAAGTCGCATTCTGGCCTTAAACCCCCTACCCCTCCCTCGACACAACGCAAAGGGCTTACCCGCAAAGCCTCTTTGTCTTCCTTAATGGAATGCAGCACCTCTCAGGCATCAGGCTCTGGTATCGTTGGTACTGCAGGTCCATCATCAGGTAAACTCGCACGCTACGAGGCACCCACGGCTGCCTCGCGTGCAAAGTCACACACGAGCTCAGCCAGTCGTATCCACGGTCTCGACTTTATTGTGCCACCCACGAGGCCATCTACTCCTTCTTCAAATCCTGCCGCACTGCGCTTGACTATGCCAACTTCAATGCGTATGAAGTCACGACCTGCCCTGTCTTCTGTCTTCCCCGGACCTGCCACTGCCACTACCCTCCCTACACCTCAGCCTTCACATCGCGCGACATCGCCAATACCACCTCGCCCTCCTTCAATAATATCATTACGTAGTCGTGCTAATCAGACGCAGACACCACTCGTACCTTCGACATCAGCTCCTAAACTTCTGCGCAGACCAAAGCGACAACGCACATATGGTGACGGCACTGAACTAGATGCCTTTGATGACCTCCCGACGGATCGAGATAAGGAGGGAAGATTTAGGGTACAACCTAAGGCGACAAATCGTGGGTCTGTTGCCAACTTGTCAAAGTCTTCCGACAAGGAGAAAGATAAGGAGACAGGTACGATGCGCAAGAAGGGAAGAAAGGATGTCACTAGTCCAGGTAAGAACACGTGTATTTGTGTGCTCGCCCTCCTCATATACCTTCCTATTATAGATGTCTCTGGCGCACTTGCACCCGCCACCAACACCTTGAGGCGTACGAGTCGCATTGAGTTCCCAAAGGCTTCTGGCACCGAGATTTCCATAAAGAAGAAGAAAGATGCCTCATCGCCTGTGCTTGGTCACACAAGGAGAAAACCTACCCTGATCCGCCACCTCGGCAGTGCAAGCGGACCAAAAGGTACGATAGAGTCTTAGTAACTCCTAATTTGATGTTCATGGGAACGTCAACACAGTTGTGGGTGAGATGAAATGGAATCCGACAACCCTCCGTTGGGAAGGAAATGATCAAGTGCTCCGTGATTTCGATACAGTCGTCGGAACTTCCACACGCCCTGCATTGATTACACACCTCACCGGGTCATCTATTGGATCCCCAGTAGGTTCCTTTGCCGCCGGTGCTCGCAAGGTCGGCAACATGATCTTCGACCCCACACGGATGTGTTGGGTGTCAACATTACCTCCCGATGAAGAAGAACCAGATGTCTTCGCCGATCTCGCAGATGACGAGGACGATGAAGATGCGTGGGAAGCTAAGGGAGGCACAATCCGTGCCAGCCAAGGATGCGCCAGTGGCGCCATGTCAGATACAAGCTGCTCGACAAATTCAGCTATCATCATCACCGCCCCCAGCCCAGCACGCAGTCGAATACGGACAAATTCCGAGTCAGAAAGCGATCGTGGTTCAAGGGCATCCATTGTTTATGACGTGGCCGATAATTTCGTGGAAATATGTCGTGCTGCGGAAGAAAGACACAGGCAAGAAATCAAAGGATGGCGAACGTCGCGGCAGACGGATCCTTTTGGTTCGCCTGATCGACGAGAACTGTATGAAATCCGTGCCCTGGCTACCCGGAAGTATTGATATTATTTTCGTACCTTATGCTGTTCCCCAGCTGTTCCCCAGTCTTCCCTGATCGAACTGCACGACGACCCCATGCATGTCTTTGATTCGCATATCCTTTTCCGGAGTTTCTCACATTTGCCGTACAAAATTATTGGATTTGTTCCATGCCACTCCCTGGATCGTTTGTGTATCGTCGATTCGATTCATCTTTGTTCGCCTATCTTATTACTTTTGCTTGATTCTTTTATCGTCGCTCGTTCGATTTTCCTTTACGTTTCGTCTTGACTCAATGTGTATGGGATAATATGGAATACGCTGTTCAAATACATTGTGAATAGGCCGGCAATAAATTAGCTTTTCTTAGGTTCGAACATAAGCCGGGTAATCGCTTTCCAACTTTAGCCGCTGCCATTCCATGTCAACTGACAACGAATGTCCTCTACGACTGGGGAGAGTGTTCCTGTGGGCACTGGACATATCACCTGTGATTTACATTCATCAACTGTGGTCTTTTCGAAGCTCTCGTCTTCATATCCGCTCAAGCTCTTATCGCCCAGAGTTGCAGAACATGGGGTTGCTATAGTGTACGTGATGAGCTACGGTGGTGGTCTGGTTGGCGGTGACTGCATGCAACTTGTTGTTGAAGTAGGAAAAGAATGCAAACTCTTACTGCTCTCACAGGTGCGATGGATGGTGTGTATTATATGAGGATGGCTATCTAAGACCACGTCCGCCAGGGATCCACCAAAGTCTTCAAAACGCGTGCTGGAAACAGAGCATCCACGCGTTTTCGAACATCTTCTTTCCAACCGACTCCAAGTAGTCTGAGTCTGCAAGCGGTCACAACTCAATCTATGGAAGTTACCATAGCTCCAGACAGCGCACTCTTCCTCCTACCCGACCCCGTGACGTGCTTCCGCTCTGCATCCTATACCCAAGTGCAAACATTCCATCTTGCCGGGAGTGCGTCAATTGTATTGCTAGACTGGGTTACCTCGGGCCGCAGGTTTATGGATGAGGACTGGGATTTCCTCCGGTATTACAGCGTTAATGAAGTCTTCGTAGAAGGCCGCCGCGTCGTACGGGACGTTTTACTGCTAGATAACTCGCCCTATGATACCCAAACTGCGTCCGAATCCTGCTTGTCGAATCCTACTACCCGCTCACCACCTCGGACGCTCAAAGATAGACTTGCGCCCTATTCATGCTATGCCATGCTTCTTCTTTATGGACCCCAGACGCATGGTGTCGTGACTGACTTGCAGGCAAAGTATCGCACTATTTCTATTTTCAAGCGTGCTACCCCGGAGAGGTTCCTTTGGTCCCTTACTCCCGTGGATGATGGCAAAGGCACGGTTGTAAGAGCTGCTGGAGTTGATACAGAGGACGTGAAGAATTGGTTCAAGGAGGTACTTAGGGGGCTGGAAGCTGTTGTTGGGATTAATGAATATCGCAAAGCGTTCCTTTGATGCTGTAGTCGGAATCCGACAGCCTGAGAAGGATATTCAAGTGCATGTATGCTCACATTCAGGATTACCCATGACCATGATAGCTGCCGGTTCCAAGCGCACTGTTACGCGATAAGACAGTTTGATACTTATGTTCATCATCCTATTGTCTGATGTCGCATTCAGGATCTGTCGTCCCATTGACAACAGACAAGGCCGAGCTCTATGAGGCCCATGTCGACACTAGTCAAGTCGACGAGAGACGACTCCTTCGTAAGATCGACATCCGAGTCGTGCCTTGGTTGGGGCTCCTCTATTTTCTCAACTTTTTGGATCGGGGAAGTATAGGAAATGCGAAGGTGACGCTTTCTAGATAGCTAACTAGTTGAACTTCAAGACTCTGACGCGTTTTCAGTTATACCACATGGAGACCGACTTGGGCATCACAGATAAGCAATACCTCATTGCACTTACTGCCTTTTTCTTTCCGTATGCATTACTTGAGGTAAGGGGAATATATGCGATGTTTGCCCGTTGTACTGACCTTATGCAGCCTGCAAGCAATATAATCCTCAGAAGAGTTCGACCCTCGGTATGGCTCTCTTCAATGATGTTCGTTTGGGGAATTGTCATGGTATGTGTTAGAAGCTCTCTAACATCTTCGCAATGTAATCACTCCAGACAAGATGTGCCACGGATTTCTGCACAACTACGGAGGGCTCGTCAGTAAGCTTGGTATACTCTGAAAGCTGATCGCTGTCGAGCCCAATATCTATTTATAGCCTTGCGAGTACTGCTTGGAGTGGCAGAGGCCGGTTTATACCCCGGAATTGTATTTTATATCTCTTGGTATGTTGATGATCCATGTACCTCAGAATCTCACTTCGCCGTGCTGATATCGCGCATGCAGCTGGTACAAGCGGTCCGAGCTTGGTACACGGATAGCAGCATTCTTCACTTCTGCCACTATAGCGGGAGCATTCAGTGAGTACTTCCCAGTACATCCAAGGTTTTGTGAAACATCTTATGACCGTAGGCGGTCTCCTGGCCGCTGCTATATCCAACATGAATGGTGTCGCAGGAAAGCCTGGCTGGTCTTGGATCTTCATTCTCGAAGGACTCCTCACCGTGTTGTGTGCGGTTGCTTCATATTGGGTCGTCTCGAATTTCCCTGAGACAGCAGGGTTCCTGACCAAAGAAGAGAGTATGTAGTAAAAGAGGATCTCCAAGACACTTACTCGACACTGACATGAACGTAGGGGTTTTCGTCATTAGACGTTTGAGGGACGACATGCAGTTCAGCGCTGGCGGCGAGGCATTCCAAGCCCGATATATTTGGCAAAGCCTCGGGGACTGGAAAACCTATTTAGCAAGTACGTGCATTCATGTCATTGTTGTCAGTGTTACTAAGTGGACATAGTGGGTATATATATGGGATAGTTAGTTCAAAGATTCATAGCCCCATGATTGCTCTAATACGTCCTCAGTAATGGTCCATTATTTGCGTTTTCCTTATTCACCCCGACAATCATCGATGAGGTTCGTAAACTATTCACAGGTTCAGATATTATCTCTCATGTTCCTTTCCTTACTGCTGAAACTGACAGCTTGGTGAGTGCTGTCAATGTTTATCCTGCTAAAGTGCTTGACCATCGTACCAGGTTACACAGCGACAACAGCGAACCTGCTTTCCGTTCCCGTGTACATCTGGTCATGTATAGTGACCGTGATTGTGGGATTAGTCGGTGACCGCCTCGGGAAGAGAGGGTACATCAATTTGTGCGCAACATCATTCTTAAATAACTTCTGAGTCTCACTGGCATGTACACGGTAGAATTCTATTCGGAACGGGCAAGTGTTTTCAACTTTCAATGACGAAACATAGGCTATAGATCTTCCAGGTCTGGTTGGTTATATCATACTAATCACATCCAGGACTCCAGCATTGTCTTATTTTGCATGCTTCCTAGCTTCATCGTAAGTCTCACGAGATGCACTGACTCAAATACTAGCCTGAACATTTTATCCTCAGCGCTATATATCCTACAGCCCGTATGTGTTAATCCTCTTCCGCACTCGGATAGCATGGAACTGACACGGCCATGAAACAGCGAACTCGGTGTCCGTTAGTTGGTTTATTCTTAATTCTCTCACTGACCGTACTTCAGAGCATGGGTGGCAAGCAACGTCGAGGGCTCATATAAACGAGGTGTCACACTAGCCATGGCTATCGGGTGGTACGTCGATCCTTACATTAACCGGGCAGTGTAATTGACGCCAATAAAGGGCAAATTTGAACGGAGCTGTTTCCTCGAACGTTGTGAGTCCGCAAAACTAGCTCAAACTAACTGCCAGCTTATATTGGCCCGTAGTATCGTGCGCAGGATGCACCTTGGTATAGGCTTGGCCATGGCATCATGCTTGCCTACATTGCAATTGGTTGGTTATGTTCAGCAGCATTCATGTTCCTGTTGCGTAGGGAGAATGAGCGAAGGGACAGAGGAGAGCGCGATGAGGTGATCAACAGTGACAACTCTGGGGAGGATATGAGCGAGTTAGCCTTGAAGAATGGGCGATTTGAGACAATCGACGATGCACGACGCGAGAAGGGTGATGAGTGGAGTCAATTCCGATATACCCTTTAGATATTATTTAGTACGCATCGAGAACGGTAAGTAGAAGGGTAACACGAGCGTCACGTGTAATGAAAATACAAAACATATATGTGGTTGCCGTCTAGAACCCGAGTCGTAGTGAAATAAAATTCAGTGTATCAGTGCAAGAGAAGGAACTACCACTTGTAGTCTTCTATTTTCGTCGACGTCGCAACTGGTGCAGGGGCTGGATCTACAACACTCTGGGGGGATTCTTCAATCGGTGCTGGAGCGCTGCGCTCATGACCGCGGTTATCATCTAGCCACTTGTCCATATCGTCGGATTTATTGGCGAACGGGCGTTTACCCAAGAGGTCAATCATATCCTCACTATACAAACAATCGTCAGCTCAAGGCAGCCGAAATGACACTGCGTAACATACCGTGTAATGACTTCCTTCTTCAGTAGAAGTTGGGCGACCTTCTCTACGTTCTCCCGGTGGAGTGTCAGAAGCTCAGTGGTCCGCTGATGTGCTCCACTAGAATATTATTATTAGCTAAAGTTGCAGAGATCATACGAATCCACCTACATGATCATTTTCCGCACCTCGAAATCCAACATTTCGCTCGTCTTCTCACTGAATGGTTTCGTCCAACTTTCCTTCTGGCTCTCACGACCACCATAACTGACGGGACCAATGATAGTATTCATGCCATAGTTTGCGCAAGCTTCAAATGCCATGCGAGTGATCTTTTGGAGATCATCCTGAGCACCTGTCGTGATATTTTCAGGGCCGAAGAAAATCTCCTCCGATACACGACCGCCGAGGGTCATGCATATTCGGTCCAACATTTGCGGAGTGGAGAGCAGGTAGCGGTCTGGAGGAAGGTACTGCACATAAAATCATTATTTGTCAGAGACTGTCAAAGAATATCTGTACTCACTTGCGCATACCCCAAGGCCCCAACGCCACGAGGAATAATGCTCACTTTGAGGAGCGGGTCGGCATGTTCGAGGAACCAGCCGCAGACAGCGTGACCAGCCTCATGATAAGCAACGGTTTTCTTCTCCTCCGAACTAAGAACTCTGCTCTTGCGCTCCAGACCCGCGATAACACGTTCAATTGCGCTCTCAAAGTCATCCACCTTGACGGACTCGTGACTCTTGCGTGCGGCATGAAGAGCAGCTTCATTACAGACGTTCGCGATGTCTGCTCCTGAGAAACCTGGGGTAAGAACGGCAAGCTTCTGGGCAAGTTTGTCCGTATCGAGCTCCTGTGCTAGTCGGAGTGGTCCGAGGTGCACCTTAAAGATCCCATTGCGGCCGGAGACATCTGGACGGTCAATGGCTATGTGACGGTCAAAACGTCCAGGACGCATAAGAGCGGGATCCAGAACATCTGGACGATTGGTGCCCGCGAGTACTACAACGTGCTCCTGGGTTCCGAAACCGTCCATCTCCACCAATAACTGATTGAGAGTCGACTCCCGCTCGTCATTTCCACCGAAGCTACTTCCTTTGCCTCTGGCCTTCCCAATGGCATCAATTTCATCAATAAAAATAATGCAAGGTGCGTTCTTCTTTGCTGACGCGAACAGATCACGGACGCGGGAGGAACCGACACCAACGAACATCTCGACGAACTCCGAACCAGAAACAGACAGGAAGGGGACAGAGGCCTCGCCAGCAGTCGCTTTTGCTAGCAAGGTTTTTCCTGTTCCTGGTGGTCCCGATAAGATAGCTCCGCGAGGTATCTTTGCACCAAGCTTCTCAAATCTGGCGGGCTCCTTCAAAAACTTCACAAATTCCATGATCTCTTCCTTTGCTTCGTCCATACCCGCAACATCCTTGAACTTGACTTTGACATCTGTGTCCTTGTTGAAAAGCTTGGCTTTGCTCTTTCCAATGCTGAAGATGCCACCTGGTCCACCGCCTGCACCACCTCCAGCTCGTCGCGACATGTACAGAAGGAGACCGGCGAAAAGGATAGTGGGAGCGAAGTTAAGAATGGTATTGAAGGTAGATATCTCGTCGTGGTAGGCGACTGGTATCCGCTCGTGAGGAGGTATACCAAGCTCTGCCTGAGCCTCGTCAAGCTTCCGTTCAAAAGCCTCGACACTGCCTATTGAGAAATAGTAATCTCCACCGAGAGATGCTGCGGGGTACATCGCGCCAGTGGCATTGGAGTGTAATTTGACGCGGACTTTCTGCCGGTTGATAACGATGAGCTTGTCAACTAGAGCTTTATCGAGGAATGCGGTGCGGAACTCCTGCCAGGTAATTTCTCGCGAGCCCGAAGATGAAGAATTGGTTAGAGCGTAGAAGATAGCAGCGGATGTGGCGAGGAGAGCAAGTTGGTTGACGTTAAATCCATTATTAGGATTATTACCGCCCGGTGGTGGTGGTGGTGGTGATTTCTGTCGTGGAGTCTCGTCTTCGTCGGAGGACTGACGAGACCAAGTCTGCTGCTGATATCGCTTGAAAAAGCCCTCGAGTCCCTTCGGGATTTCTGGACTTCCATCTCCAGATTCTTTAGCTGCACCATTATTAGCCTTCTCCTTGCCTTTCTGCACATTTCCCTCGCCCTCTTCATTCCGCCGCGGTTTGCTGTCATTGTGATCTGACGGTGTTGCATATGTCCTCTGCCATCGTGATGCACCTAGAAAAACTAATCGAGTGTCTGCAAGCCTGGCAGCACGGAGAGAACGGGAAAGCATTGGATGACAAGATGGAATGAATGACTGAGTTCGCCGTACTAGGACGGAATTGAACGCTTGCGAAAATGTGCCGATGTGATTATGTCAGCCCTTTGGACGGTTTCTGCCGTTGGCCTGCGTCGTCGACGGCACTTACGGTGCCAAGTGGTAATTTTAGTAGGCTTTCCAAACAATCATGCATGTGGGATAAACAGTATTGACATTCCAGCTGTGGGAGTTTCTATCAATTAGAAGCCAGCAATCGGTGGAGACTATGAAAGATGAACGATTTTCAATTGGCTACATAGTAAGTAACTCGTCAATTCTCTGACCGTGTGGACGCTCGTCCCATGCGTTCTCGCGCAACCAGTGTCAAGTATGTCAAGGGTGCAGTGCCTCGCGGCAATATGCGAATTCTTGCGAAAGTGTGGAATCCCCTGCTCTTCTCTCCAGGACACGTCTTATTCTCAGCTGTCCATCCCTCGGTCATATGTCAAATCTCGTCGCTAGAACCTCGTCATCAGTGAAATGCTACAAGTCATCATCAACAGTATGTGTCATCTACCTTCACTCAACACGTGGTACCCATGATTTCCCATGACAGATGATTCTATGTCGGACCTACTCAACGATACCCTTCCAGCCTTGGCTGAGGAATTTAACCACCTAGAACACACCCAGGACTAGCGAGAGACGTCTCAATGGAATACAACAAGTTGTCATTACTGGTATGTAATGTTTAGCACATATTAACGATTTCCAAGCCATTCGTGCAACTGATCTCACTCTTGACCTCCGACGGATCCCCGTTGACTTCCATGTGGTAGCAAAGATTGACAGTGCTGAGTGCCAAACAAGCAACAAGCCTGTACATGTAGACCATGCCGTCGTTGAATGGCACGAGCGCATTGCATCTGTAAGTTGTCTCTAATAAGCTCGTCTGCAGGTATTATGTAAGTGACAAGTTAAGTCAGAAAAGCAACTGGTGGTTTTCCTGATGTTTTTCAAGATAACCAGTATTGATGCCACGAAATCGAGAGCACTGCGCATTCAGCAGGATATTCCTGGGGTCTATTTTGGGTGTCACAGAACACAGGTATCCAAAGATCCTTTCAAGTCGGCCTTTCTCATGCGCGATCAACCGTTCACACTTCTCGACATCGCACAAACGGATCTGTCTCGGCCTGAATTAGCATTGCTTCTGCCTGTGAAACTGCAGTCAGTAACCATCAGACTTCGGACGAGGTGATGCATCTAGCGGCTAGCCTGTAATTCACCGGGGTCAAGAGTGTCGTTGAGACACTATGGAAGGTCAACGATAGTACTGCGCAGTCCTTAGTCGAGGCATTCTACAAGAATATTTGCGGGGACGGCACAATGAATTCCAAACGAGCTACTCGACCGCTGCACCGAGCGGTCCAGTTGTTGGCTAGTGATAAGGACATACCCTTCCCAGCGCATAGCGTTCGTGCATATTGGCATATGATCATTTTCGTGCGTTCTCCAACCTTGTTTATCAAGATATTCTCGAGACAATGCGTGTAGCATTCAGTCATGGTCACACGCAACCTGTTGCCAAGGACTTCGATATTCCAGACTTTATACCTCCGCGATACGCACACCTAATTTCGACTTCAATTTATATATGTTCTAATTTGTGGCCTGGGAGCTAGATGTAATCGATCCTAAGGTGCAGTGATGATTTGTGAGTAAGAATGAAGTTGCATAACACTAATCTAGCATAACGCCTAGATATGATTTATGATGGACGTGATAGTCGAATGTCTGATTTGCATAACAGCGTTGAATGCACATGCAGCACCGAAATGAAGAGTTTGGTACTGGTAGACCAATCGCACACGAGTGGAGCTCAGCACGAGCACAGGTGGAGGAGAGTCACGCGAATTGGTTCCGCGGGATCAAACGTTTCGTCCTTACATATTGTAGATAGATGTAGGAAAAAACGCACAAACTAGGTGTTGCCTATATATTCCCATGTTATGAAAAGCCAGGCGGCCGCGCTCCTTTAGTCAGTACAGTTGACGTGCAGTATAAGATCATTCAGTCACACTTTTGACAGGGGTCACATCTTTCGATATGCATCGGTCCCGACAGTAAGCATCATGAGCAAATCAATTGTATTAAAAACTGTTAGCTTTCCGTACTATCCTCTTCCACCTCAAACGCACAGCAAAACACCTCCTTGTCTAACAATACCAGCCCTTTGCCATCGGGAGCCCATTTAATACTTCTTGTTTCAAATTTTGCTATGGAAACCGTTAATGATCCTGAACGCAGAGAAATAATGGAGCAACCTACTGTTCGCTGGTACACCAATGCACTCTGCCATATCTTCCTCTACCCCATTCTCTCCAATCCATTCGTCACTCCATGTATAGATACTACTACTCCCGCTACACAGGGCCAAGCTGCCTTTACGGACTGGGTTCCACTGTGCCTGCAGGACTGGCTTCGCGTGTTGAAGAACACAACGCAGTCGGGGAACAAATGGATCCGATGATGCTGGAAAATCGTACAAATGGACTACCGTGGAGCAGTTTTCTACATTCATCACGTCAAGTTATGTTCAAAGAAACAGATATCTTGGCAAACCAAATCGCACTAGCAATAACGTGCCAGTCTTATTCCATTCAAGCTGAACCGCACCCGACTTTGGGTTCGGCTTCGTCGGATCTGTGCGCTGTAAGCTGATTGTTTGTGGGCCTTGTAGTCGTTCATCTAGTTGGAGGGCACTTTGTCAGCATTACCACCGAATGAATGCGACAATAATATATTTCGCACAAGATAGAAATCCTCGACCCTGCGTAGTTTCAAGCCAATTTGACGGTTCCCGCCATAGTGTCTACCAAGATTGAGCACCTTCCACCTTGTTTAACCCATCTACTCACAGCGCCTGCTGGTATCTTACTTGACAACTCGAGCGTTGCAGCGGCAGACCAAGTTAGGCCATCAAGGATGTGGATCTAGAAATGTTTGACGATGATGTGTACACGGTAGATCCACATACCTTATCATCCCATCCTGCCACGGCAAGGAACATTCCAGCAGGATGCCAAGCTGCATTACGAACGCCGAACCCTGGATTTGGCTTGGGTGAAAAAGTCCCTTGCACATCTCCGGCAAGAGATAAGATCTGCAACTTGTACTGCCAATCAAGTGTCAGAGTGAACGTTTTGCCGACTCCTATATTTGCGATATGAGATGACACACCTCCAAAATACCCTCCCAAACGGCGATATGATTACCAGTCGGGGATAAAGCCAGCGATGACAGATTGGACGTTGGTACAGGAAAATGCTGTGAATGCCTTTCTAGTCATGAGCTATGAATGGAGAGAACGAAATCATGCTTACCCGTACTAATTTGTAACAGTCAGTTGCGTCATACACACCGATGGCGTCTTTTGATCTATGTCGCTCAGCCAAGACAAAGTAACGGGAATCCGAACGGAAAGCATAACCTGGGCTTGATTAGATAACATGACAGGTGGGCGGTGATACTAGTTCACGGTACCTTTATCAGGGTGTATTGGGAACTGTATGTAAGTGGCATTGCCGGTGACTAAAGACCAAATGGTAACTCGAAGCTACCGACGAATCAAACAAGCGACAGACGGATGAAACGGAACTATACTTACGCCCCACTGAGAAAAACAGAGAATGTGGCGACCATCCGGTGCCCACTCAGCTTTGAGGAGGCCTTCAACACCGGCTTCGATTCGGGCATTCCAATTTTCGTCCCGAAGCTTGAAAACCTCTACTATGCCTTTCTTCGCGGATGCAGCAAGGAGATATTCAGAGTCGCAAGACCAACCAGCATGAGATATCCACGCTTCTGGAGAGACTCCTGAGCTTAATGGGGTTGATTTTGAGTTGGATAGAATGGTAGCTGTGCTGGAAGGCGCGCTGACTGTCCATGTGCGCGTAATCTGTAGAGTGTCCGTTCGCCTGACAATCAAGGTGTTTTCGACGACGTTGAGAATGAAGTGAGCGCCTGGGCTAAACGACGCAAGGTTTCCGGATTGTTTGTAGATTTCTGTAAAGTCCATGATCGCTGATGTCGATGATTCTTGAATAAGTATATTAATAGTAATGAACTTGAAATGCTTATGTAATTGCGGTATTTGGAATTGGGACGCTACCGCTCGGTGGTGACTTCCGTTCCCCAGTGGACTACATCGGTTCTCCTTATCTTCAACGTGTCTTTTCTTGTGACATGGATTAATTTGTTCTCTCTTCAAATACATACTTTGTCAAGCTGCTATAACAGGAAACTCCAAGATCTACTGCGCCCTCACGGCCTCCGAGAAAGCATACGATGACAGGCATGTCATTCCACACGATGATACTGGTACTTACTAAGGTACGCCCACTCTCGACGAATGTGTCAGAGCAACACGCACTGCAGTCGCAGTCATGTTCTCCGATGTGGAGTCTGGGATGTGCCATCTGTTTCAGACTGATGTTCACTTCTGACTTGCAACGCGGTCTATTTCAGTCTTCAAGCTGAGTACCTAGAGACAGCAAGTCCAATATAGCACGTGCTGACTACGGCCTCGGGCTGGGAACTGCGGAGAAATCCAGGCTGGGAGATTAAGTGACACAGTCGGGTCATCGTTGTTGAGAATGAACAGGACCCGTACCCCGAGATGGAGATAGTGCCATTCCCAAACTTTCTAAATTAACAAGATCTCCAATATGCGCAACTTAAGGGTCAAACGTACACCTGACCTTCAAGTTGTTACAGCCTTTGGTTAAACTCTTAAACGCATTTAGGGGCTCTGCTCACATGCTGGGCTCTGCTAACACTAGCCCTGGCAGTGAACACTGTAACTGCGACCGGCCGGCGACCACTAGTGGGCAATCCCAGGTTTGGAGGCGCGCGCCGACCTTGAAACTTAGGCCTGTGGGCGGACACAGGATGCTCCACGTGCGCACTAGTCTAAAGATTGACATCGGCACGTCGGCATCAGTCAGGTCTAGCTGACAAAGTTTCATCGGCACCCCCTAGACACAATGTTGACAAATTTTAGACTACATCCCAACTTGCCAGTATGTCACTACGATTGTGTCAGTATGAGCAGAATACCCGAGGACCACGCCTGTAGGGTCCTGTTATCAATCACCTTTCAGCCTCTTAAAATGGCACCCCAATCTACTCGGTCCCTCATTTTCTGGCTGCAAACATGGCCGACTCATCTAGGCTATCATTTCAATCAGCCACCACCGCCAATAAACTTGCGGAAAACTCTACTGTCACTCTCGACAACAAGGTCGACCCAGACTCATTTCTAGTGCTCTTCGATGAGGGTGACCCAGCCAATCCAAAGGTACTTTCCACTTGCTGCGAGACTACCATGTCCATGACCTCACAATTTCATTTAGAACTGGTCTGTTGCAAAAAAGTGGTACCTCACTTCCGCTGCTGGTCTCCTGGTCCTCAATGCGTGCGTACACCATCTCTCGGGAAATATTAAATGCTCACCTTTTGTTTGTTTGCCCTATCTAGCACCTTCTCGAGTAGTGCCCCATCTATGCTACTACCCACTTTCATGGAGGACTTTAGCGTATCCGAGGAGGTTGCAACGTTGACTGTTTCGCTTTTCGTGTGCGGTTACTGTGTTGGCCCTTTGCTTTGGGGACCGTTGTCCGAACAGTACGGACGACGCCCAATATTTATTATATCTTTCTTCATATACATGGTCTGTCTGCCTCTCCATTCACTGCCTGCCTTTCACTCAATTACCTTTATATTTTAGTGTTTCCAAATTGGCTGCGCTTTGTCACAGAACATCACATCCATGTTGGTTTTCCGTTTCCTTGGGGGTATGTTTGCAGCTGCCCCATTAGCAAATTCAGGGTAGGGACACTCTATTCTGGTGGGAAAGTTACATTCTTACAACGCGAATCTTCTAGCGCGCTCATATCGGACATCTGGGACGCAAAGCAACGCGGCACTGCTCTCGCCGTTTTCACTGTGGCTCCGTTTGCTGGTCCAGGTGTTGGACCAGTAGTATCAGGATACCTTGTTCTAGCTGGTGTATCATGGCGCTGGCTTTTTTGGATATTGACTATCTTTGCAAGTCCTGTCTCCATGTTCTGTCAACTACGACTCACATATGTTTTTAGGCTGGTGTCTGCTGGTTGCAGATCATTTTCACGATGCCCGAGACATATAGGTGAGAGCATCTTACGGAATGTCTTCTATTGGCCAGGCGCTCATCCCATAATTTTAGTCCAGTGCTTCTTGCCAAGAAAGCTAAAGAGATCCGGAAGCGCACTGGAGACGAGAAATATTATGCTGCCACTGAAATACAACGCATAACATTCTCACAGCGCATAGAAAACATTCTTGCTCGGCCTTTCAAAGTTCTCTTTACTGAGCCGATGATGATGGCTATAACTCTGTACATGAGCGTAAGCGTGGCTATTTTCAAAATCGGCGTCAAGGTTGTTGACAATTATATCCTAGTTTGTCTATGGCTGTATATACCTGCTTTTCGAGGCCTATCCTGTGGTTTTCACCGAGGGTCACAACTTGAATGCGGGTGTTTCTGGACTCGTGTTCCTTCCGCTGCCCATTGGCGGGTTTCTTGCGGTTGCAACGGTATGTATATTTCATCCGTGTGCTTGCACATTCTTATCATGCGTTTTAGTACATTCTCTTTTTTAACCCAAGTTACGAGCGCAAAGCTCAGGAATGCGCACCAAACCCTGTGCCGCCAGAGTTTAGATTGAGGGTCGCCATGGTCTCAGCGCCATTCCTTGTTATATCGTTCTTCTGGTTTGCATGGACGTCCTTTCCTAGCATCTCGATATGGGCCCCGATGCTGTCGGGTGGATTGCTCGGATGGAGTATTTGCTTGATATTCGTATGTCGTTACAATTTGCGTGCTGGCTTACGGCTCACGACGGTTTTGAAGCTTGCCCTGATTAACTACATCATCGATGCATATTTGGCTGTCGCTGCCTCTGCGCTAGCTATAGTTACTGTCGTTCGTAGTTTGTTCGGCGCTGGATTTCCTGTGAGTGAAGATAATATTCTGTCTTCCATCGGCTCATCATTCTTCGCTCAGCTCTTCGCCACTCAAATGTACGATGGGCTCGGCCCTGAATGGGCTTCGTCACTACTTGGTTTCATCGCTCTGATCATGATGCCAATTCCCTTCGTCCTGTCAAGGTAGGTTTCATACAAGATCTGCTGTATCATGTTGGACTAACACTGAAAAGATATGGAGCAACATTGAGATTCAAGTCGAAATATGCTCCTTCTGGACCCCTACCTTCAAGCTCGCCGGCATAACTTAATAACAACATATTTCATGATATCATAAATACCCCATACATATGATACACACCGCATACTTATTAAAAATAATGCGCAGGCCTGATCGCGGCAGAGCCGCTATGGTCAGACTCAAACTAGTATGAGGAACTCGCATCGATGGATTGGTCATGATGCAGGAAGGCTACAAGTACAAATAAATGGTTCGTTGTCCCCGGACTGTATATGCGTAGTAGGAGATCTGAATATTTAAGCACCTGTATATCGAATAAGTTTATTTATTGCATGGCTGTAAGCGCGCTGGCTTCAAGTTACTAGAGTTCGCATAATCTACATAAATACTGTCTGCGATACTGAAACTTAAGCTCTTAATATCACTCCCTTTGGGTGTAACGGTTAAGCGGATGACAGTCTTGGCTAATGTTGCAATGGCTTTCCACAAATTTCTAGATCGTTCCACCATTGCAGCGGTCTCACTATTCTTCAGCGATAGCGCAAGCTTCAGCTCTTGTGTTAAAATATGTTGCTTCCGTCCGCAACGCTGACTCGTCTTCTCGGAGCTTGCTTAATGAGTTCAGCTCGATTGGCGGAGTCCTGACCACTGTTATGGAGATCGAGAAAGATGGCACTCTCCCAGATAATCTCCGTTTTGCACTTTCAAATCTGATGTGCAATTTGGCGAAATTACACATGGAGCTGAAAAATATTTTGCCAAACGAACAGGAAACAGGGAAGATGAAGACGATGACTACATGGACGTAGCCGTTCAAGGAAAAGGAAGCAGGGGGCAATTCTCAATAAATTGAAAGGATATTGCGTCGAGATTACAAAATGGCCAGCGTGAGTTTTATTGCGCTCGTCATTGATTACAGGTTGCTGACGTTCGAAATGGCTCATCCTTGCGTAGGTTTTACCATTTCTGGATAGCTTTTGGAGAAGGGCCTTAATTGACTTTTAGCTACTAGCATGCATTGCCGGGGCTCAGAGTGAGCCGGGAGCAAAATCTCGTTGAAAACGCTGGCACTCAAATTTTGAAGTTTTTTGAGGTCTCCCCCATTGTCAAGAGTGGTTCAAAGTTGACTGGAGGATTCCAAGGCTGATCGGCTAAATTACCAAGAGAATTTTTTTGAGCTCTCCCGCGCACAGCGGCGCACGTGGTCTTACACGAGTTTTGTGCAAGGCCAAGGCAGTCGAGGACACGTGTGCACCGCTACAGACTGTGAAATCATAGGGGTCACGATCACATCGCAGAAAGCACCGTGCGGGTCACCTTCCAGTCATGGTTACCTTATTAATTCTACCGGAAGTTCAACGTTCATGCACATGGGCAATCGCCAATACATAACTTCAGGCTAACTATAGCCGGCAGAAAACCATATGACATTCATGTCCATTGGAAGGGCGTTCGACTTGAGATCTGACGAGTTCACACATGCGAGGCTTTGTGAGCTAATCACGGCCAAGCCCATTGTCTGATAGGCGGGGTCAGGAGTTGTATCAGCCACGGGCGAGCGGACGCCGAGCCAAGAGTGGATGTTACGATTCTAGCAGAACAATTGGGTACGGTTGTGCTTGTGTAGGATACGGTCTAGACCAAGTCGTCGACACGAAGGTAAGAACACACGACCGTGCGAACAAGAAAAGCTTGTTCGACGATAGGAGCACGTGTCGGACCAGAAGTCGACCCCATCGTGACTGAAAACAGAATGCAGCACGCGTGACGATACGGTGGAATCAGGGCCAATTGAACAGGAATTCGCAGCAAAAGCTCGTGTACATTTCTGAGAGTTTATGGCATTTGATACAGTCACGAAGGTTTAAGCCACAGTTTAGGGCCGCAGCCTGAGTATGACCGACCACCACACCTCACAGCGGAATTTAGCTTTTCCACCTAATGTTTCCCACGCTGTAAAGAGTCCAAACAGCAACATCCCAAACTCAAAACTCGTTATACTTGCCTACCATGCCTCCCATGGCATTGACCGGAATCGTCACTAAAGCCGGCTGCATGCGCAAGACAGCCACTGTCACTGTTTCACGCCATGTCATCCACAAATTAACCGGAAAAGTACACTTTCAATCTTGCCCTACGAAGAACAAGTATGCTCACCCTACCTTCAGCGTATTGAACGAAGCAAAAAGATCCTAACACACGACGAACAAGAAGGTCTGTCGCCGTAATGCCACTCTCCGCATATATGTTGAGATGTGCAATAGTCCTTCGATTGAATGATGCCGTCTTAATACGAAACTGCCCTCCCATATCCGCCCGGAAACGATTTAAGCTGGAAAAGATCTTGAAGAGTCCAGAGACAGAGCGGGATTTGGCACATATGCAGGCTGCACAACAGTCGTAGGGGTGTGATGGCATCGAGTTAATGTGTACGTTTGCTCACTCGCACAGACAAACTTGCTCGCCAAACGTAGTCGTTTTTGGACCTAGTTTTCCATGGTCCAATCTCTGGTTGACCAAACTTCCAGAGTCTGCATGGCATCCTAGACTGCGCTTCGAGTCCTTTCCTTGTTCATATTCATCATGTAGAGGCGCTCATTCAATAAGCATTCATTTCAAATATATGTGCTACTAACACGCTTTCGACTGTCCCAGCGTTACTATGCCCAAATGATGCAAAACTTCACGTCTAGAGAGCCCTTGTTTCGAGGGTTCGGTGACATCGAGGCTGGGTTACTTGAGCTGGTACACTTCACGAATGGGAAGGAACCGCTTGAGGGCCCGGTCAAGAACGGAAAGCTGATGGGCTATCAATATCACGTATCTGATAGGGTGTATATTTATGCAATAGCAACATGTTTGTACTCGTGACTCCCCAACAGTGATCCTGACACTGCAACACGCAACTTGTAGTACCGCCAATTTCAGCAGCAAGGAGAGACAGATCATATTATCAGTTTTGATTCATGATGCTGTCCACAATCTTGCAAAAGAATGGTCAACTACTAGTCTACTAGTATGTTACAACCTTGCACCCTACGGTAACGTTCAAAATCAGTCAATCTCGACTTCAATCCATCCATCCGATATCACGACTTGCAACCAGCCTCATTGCCAGCAACGTTCCAACTGATCGTACACCTTCTATCTTGAGCGACTCGGAGCTTTCCAATCGTGCTTCTTTGGATGATCAGTCTGATCCAACTCAAGTTGGCCTGCGTCCCCACTACATTCTTCACCATCGTCCTCGTCCCGATTTTTTGAACTCACATTAACTAGGAACTACGTCTTGCACATATTTTGTGTATCTAGGCATGTCGAGGGGTATGGCACGCGCTTATTACCGCGAGGTACAAGAGGAGATTTTAGTAGACGATGAATGGGAATTCGCAGAAGGTACGATTGTCTTTGATCTTGTGTTTTGCGCGTGAAGTGACATAGTTATGGACATGGACACCCACTTCATATCACCAAGAGGTTAATTCTCCCCTCATTCCTTTCATTCCACTACCAGTAGAAAGGAGTGCTTCAAACCACTCGATCTCATCAACAGTCAGTCTCCGATTAGCTCATCTTTCTCGCATAACTGACACTGACATCAGCAATCATCCGTCTACTCCGGTCTGGAAGACCTGAGCGATATGATGTGCAATATGCCGGAAAATGGCGAGTTAACTCATCGTCAATGTGATCCGAGAGCCTAACAACTAGTTACAGTCTTGAATGGCACTGTGAACAGCATTACCTCGAGAGTTGACATTCCAATGGTCTCCCGTCCGTCGACTACCGCTGTTGGCTCCAGTCCTGCCCAACCCCTTTCAACTATGTCTGTTGGCTCGTCAGATTCAGCGGATTCGGCTTCACCTTCGAGTAGTTGGTCCTCTATCCTAGGTAAACGGAAAACAGAGGAACCTCCTGACAATTCCTTGTCTCCACGTAAAAGTGCGAGAATCAGCGATGCAAATATTAAAATCCATTCAATCGTAGGTGCTTCTCGCACTGTTTTGAGACTCTTCTTGACGAAGCTCGCAGGCTCACGATCGAAATCTACAAGCTTATTTTGACAATAAAAAAATATCCTTTGGGGTACAGTGGCTGATTGCCAAAATGGTCAGTTACGATGTTCTTGCATACGAGGACATCAATATTCCCGACTTGGATAAGCTTCGCGGCACAAATGAAGAAGCCACACCACGAGTAGCTAAGGTATTTGCATGCCAGAACTCCAAGGGCGAAGCAGAAGGATTCTTCGTTAAAGAAAAGGCAGTTTTGGTACGGTGATCCTTTGGATTGCGATGGTTGATAACTGATGACATAACAAGTCGCCTTGGAAAGAGCTTGACAGAGAACACGAACACGCTCTTGCAATGGGTGACAGCTTTGGCGGGTTTCAGCGACAGGCCGATGGTTGGTATGGAGGGAAAGTGCATTTTGGTGCAACTTTGAAGGCTATCGATAAGAAGACTAAGACACCTGAATACCGCATTCAACTCAGTCCGCCAGAGCTTGGGTCCTCGTCGAGACTAATGCGACAGTATGGTTCCAAGAATTTTCTACGCGTGAAGGTGCCGAGGAACATTCTGAACAAGCCTCAGCATGGCCTTGTGGAGTTTTTTTCGCAACACTTTCTCCTCTGTGGTCTGGTTTATCGAGCATTTTATGCAAAAGATGGAAGTGTTTTTCTCGTGGCAACTGATTATCCGACGGGATGCAGTCGAATTCCTTCTCATGCTCACCCTCCACCACCATCTCTGGAGGATTATCTCGACTGGCATAACCCTATATATCACAATACGGCTCAGGTTGGCAGCAGTTTCTGAGAGTTCGGGAAGATTACTGATGTATTTCAGAGTGTGGCAAAATGGTCCTCGCGGTTTGCATTGGGACTTTCGAACTCTGCCCCAGGTATTACCATCAGCCGGGAAAATATCATGTATCTGAAAGAAGAAGGTAAGCTATTGCTATCGTTGTTGATTATAGTGAAAACTGACTCGTGCACCAAAGACCCGGGGGGTCCGGACATGACAGATGGCTGCGGGTACATTAACAAAATTGCTTTGAAGGCGTTGCGTGAGCTCTTGCAATGGGACACAACACCAACAGCAATCCAATGTAGAATCGCTGGTGCCAAGGTAACAGACACTTGCTCGAGTGTTGTGAAAGTCGAATATTTATGTATTTTTCCTGTAGGGACTCCTAATCCTGCATCCTGATTCATCCGAAAATTGTTCTGACGTCCCTCGGGTCTGGTTACGCGAATCACAGATCAAGGTCAAGTATCCTGAAACTCGAAAACTATCGCCTGGTCACTTAACAATTGATGTACTACGGTCGTCTCACATGCGCTCTCCCTCTCGCCTTGCTGCAGAGACCATAGTGAATTTTGCTGAAAATGGTGTTCCCCACTCAGTATTTATTGATTTGATGAAGGAAGGTTTGGATGCTATCGTCGACGGTTTGCTTGATTGGGATGGCCCAGATGCTATGTATCGTCTGTGGCACAGTGTCGCAAGAGCCGGTGCCGTGGTTGGATCTAGATTAGCTCGTGAAGCTGGTGGAGAGGCTCGATCAAGAGGTTTCGCCATCAAAGATGACGATATTGAAGATGATGATGAAGACGATCTGAATGCGGTCATCGAAATTCCTCGCTCAATCGCTTGGTGGGGTGACGAGGTCTCAGGTTGCCCTTCTTCTCTTGAAGAGACGGTAATGGTCATGCTTGACTCTGGTTTCACTCCTCGCGATTGCCCAGTTCTCGCTGAGAAGCTTCGTAATGTTCTCAAGACGATGGTCGACAACTTTGTGCAACGATATAAAATCGAGGTACCCATGTCTTGTGTAGGATGGATTGTGCCAGGTGCGAGGTTATCAATCATCAAGACTTCGTTTATTTGATCGTTGTGCCACCTAGACCCTTCCGGAACATTGGCTCCTGACGAAGTGCAAATTCTCTCGAAGGATTCAAAATTTCTCTGTCCTGATGGAACCGAGTCAAATGTTGTGTTGGGTGATGTCCTGGTCAGTGTTGTTCAATTTCGCTCCTCGTCTCATCACAAACACTGAGCCGATAATAGCTCACACGACATCCTTGTAAACTGCCGACAGATACTCAGAAGGCATGTTGATCCGTCATCTACCGTTTCTTTCACATCTTAATGCTTTGGAGGCAGGTCAAAGCTGTTGAGAAACCGGAGCTCAGGCGCTACACAGATGTGATAGTGTGCTCTGTGCAGGGAACTCGCCGGTTTGCGGATCTTCTTGCTGGAGGTACGTCAAATCATACAATTATATTCATATCAAGATACCGAGTGGCAATTAGGCGATTACGATGGGGACAAGGCAATTGCTGTTTGGCAGCCGTCTATAGTGTCGCACTTCAAAAATGCCGATCTCAAATACTCTCATCCGCCTGATAATCTCTCAGAGAATTTCCATAAAAACACCCTACGAGTCGACGATTTTTTGGAACAGCATCAAGGATGGAAATTTGATGATGTGATACCCCGCCTGCAGTCATTTTTGTTAGGAGGATTGCGCGACATATCGTCAGTCGGAAAGTACTCGAACTTACACGACGTGGCAGTGTACACCCTTGGATATGCGCATAATGAAACCATTCGCTTGGCTTACATGTGGGTCATAGTTGTTGTAGTCGTGGGACACACATTGATATAACCACAGGTTTTGCAATATTCTTGACGGTGCGAAGAGTGGTTTGACCGTTTTACCGGAGGTCATGAAGAGCGATACAAAGCTCTACCACAAGCGCTCTCCAGAGTGGAAAGAGTGTGGGGAGGAGAAACCGGAAACCAACGAAATGAACGCCCAGCGTCCCAAGGGCATGACAGAATTTGTTATGGATGCAATTATGAGCCATGCCCGGAACCACCGGGACCTGAAACTGCAACAGGTCGACAGCGCTTTTTCCAGACACCATGGTCACCGAGATTCCGCTCTCGAGAAACCATGGCAGGATGCTGAGTCAAGGCTGCAGCGTGTGAAGTGCAACAATGAGCACGCTGCTTTGACAATGGAAATGGAACTCTCCAAGATACGCAAACACGTCGAAAAGATGCGTGAGGAGTACAGGAAGAGCATCCGTCGCAGTTTCTCTGGCCTTAAGATTGAACGGCGACAGGACATTCTTCGCTCCCTCGCTCGTGATTTCTCTGCTGCCCCAGACGTTTCATCTTTTCTTTTCTTCTCATCGGAGGAGGTGACAAGGCTCAAGGCTTCCTACGCATATATTCACGAATGCCCGAACTTCACTGGTCAATTCCCCTGGGATGTTGGCATGCGAGAGCTTGGTATGATCAAGGCAAGGAGCCTTGGTCCGTCGAAAACAGTCGCGCTCGGTTTCTATGAGAGATTTGTATTGACGCGAGCAGCGTTTAATTGATGGTTCAGTATGTGTTGATCTGTTATGTGTAGGCTAGATCTCTGTAGTAGCATGCACGGTGTACATTGTATGAGTAGCACTCGGAGTGATTGCGGGGTAAAATACAAGTTAATCGTTGAATTGAGTTGATCAGGAATTCCATTCCAAAGTATCTTCACTGCGGTATTTTGGCGAGATTCGTTCAAGGATTTGGCGTAGTTTGAGCCTGCTGAAGCTTCGTCTGTATCTCGACGAGCTGCGACACAACGAATTGTCGGGTCAAATTCGTCATCGGGAAAAATGGGCAAGCGACAATACCTCATTCTTCTTTTTCTCTGATCTATCCTCGCCATCATTTATTTGTGCATCTACGCGTTTTCTGTGATGTTGATAAGTCCTGCATTCAACTCGGACATGAAACCAATGACATTTCGCTCTTGATAAATTCCAGGCGCGTCTCCACATTGGTTTTGGCCTCATTCTGATCTTGAGGTACCAATACAGGTCCCACAAGTTTATAGACAACATTACTGGGGGTTAACTGCGTAAACTCCTAGAAGATGGAGTTCGTAAAACGAGTCTGCGAAGATGTTTGACAGCAGACCTTCTTGACCATCTCATTCTCGGAAAGCTGGGCATCGAGACGAGTACGACTCTCCACCAAACTTGCCAGTTCTGTTTGTATTTTCTGGTACTCCGTCGATGCTGATTGGAAACGGAATTCTAGAGACATGACGAAAAATAGACAGTCACCCTTCGCCTGCCCGATGACCGATATCACATTAACTCCTCTGATTGTTATGTAATCATTACTTTTGCTTTTGTACTAATCTTATATATATCATTTGGCACTGCGCGCCGGTGTTCCGTCAGGAATACCATTCATGTAATCCTGCTCATGTGAGCATGAAACACAATCTGATGGTGTGTGCATGTGAGCGCTAGGCACTCCGTTTTTAACCAACAGCGGTATCTTGAGCGATTTCTCGTCGCTCCTTACTACCATCATCTTCCTCTTTCCCTCCGCAAGATTCCAAGTCCACATTCACCGCAATGAAAGTTGATTGGAGTAAGATAGATCAACCTGACCTCTTGTTCCAGCAATTTCCAAGTCGACGATCCCAAGTCTATGGTACCAAGGGTGTCGTTGCTTGTTCTCAACCTCTCGCAGCGGAAGCTGGACTTGAAATCCTAAGGAAAGGCGGGAATGCAGGTGAGTGCCGGTGTTCTCGATCTCAGCTTTCACCGACGCTGCGCGCTCTCGTTCGCAGCTGATGCTGCTGTTGCAACCTCTGCCGCTCTTAATGTGACCGAGCCAAGTTGCTGCGGCATAGGAGGGTGAGTCTGTTCCAAGAGCCAGTGCATAATTCCAATCTGAGAGTAAAATAGGGATGCCTTTTGTCTCTTCTATGATGCCAAAACGAAAACTATAAAGGCGATGAATGGCTCTGGCCGCTCTCCTCAGAAGTTGTCGATCGATTACATGCGTCAACGAGGTGTTAAAGGCGGCCAGATTCCTCTTAGAGACCTCAACTGTGTCACCGTCCCAGGTTTGTTTCTTGACTCATCTGATCACACGACGAATGAACAAGCGAGCAGGTGCTGCTGCTGCGTGGGTCGATACTGTGGAGACGTTCGGAAGTGGAAAACTCACCGTCGCTGAAGTTTTGGCGCCTGCGATTAGACTCGCCGAGGAAGGGTCTGTGATATTTATCCCACTCATCACCAAGTTTATTGACTACTCTTGGTTGTAGAGTTCCAGTATCCGAAATTCACAGTTATAATGCCAGTTCAACTTTTGTTTACGTCGGGCAATTTGCTGATTTGTCCACAGTGGCAGCACTCGGAAGAGTTGATACAAGATGCGTCACCGAGCGGACATGAAATGCTTTTGAATGGAAAAGCACCTCTCCCAGGTCAAATCATGCAGTTCCCCAACCTTGCCAAGACTTTCCGCGCTGTCGCAGAGCAAGGAAAGGATGGTTTTTATAAAGGTCGTATCGCAGAAGCTATAGTGGAGCTCGTTCAAAGCAAAGGGGGTGTTATGGAGCTCGACGATCTTGCAAAGCACGAGACATCATTCGTAGAACCGATCAAATACACTTATGCTGGAGATGTTACTGTTTATGAGGTGAGCCGTCGATGGTGTGGTTTACGGGTAGATGCTGACTTTATCATAATGTAGTGTCCTCCCAATGGTCAAGGTGAAGATAAACGAGTCTCCATTGAGCGTAACTAATGCTCATTGCTAGGCATCACTGCACTGGTTGCTCTTGGCATTCTTGAGCAAATGCAGATACAAGGAAAGATTCCGTCCCTCCTGGAATTAGAACACAACTCTGCCGAGTATCTCCATGCACTCATTGAGGCTCTGCGGTGCGTATTAGTGGTCGAATGCTCAATCATTGTCATTTACGCCTCTTTTATTTAGCCTCGCCTTTGCGGGTGAGATCATTACATCGCTTGCTTTTGTTTCGTAACTGACAGGCAGCAGATACACAATACTACGTGACTGACCCTGAGTTCAACAAAATACCGGTCGAGGAACTACTAAGCAAGGTTAGCATTCGAGCCTGGATTGCTCCGTCGTAACTAATCTAGGCTATAGGAATATCTATCTAAACGCGCAGCTCTATTCGACCCTCAAGCTAGAAACACCAGCATCGTCCACGTGAGCCCTGTTCGAGGATCATTCGCATTTAATGTACTCACAGTCGGGTAGGGAAACCCAGTGAACTCATCTGATACGGTTTACTTCACTGGTATGATAGATAATGCGGCTTTATGCAGCGTCCATTTACTAAACATTTTCATGTTTCAGCTTCGGATCAGTGGGGAAACGCATGTAGTTTTATTCAGAGCAATTATGCAGGTAAGGCATTCAGTTTATCCGCGAGTGCATGCGCTGATAATTTGCAAACAAAGGATTTGGGACAGGAGGTGACATCAATCCGCGCCACAGTTTAGACGACACTGAATTTTTTTATGTGAAGCTGTACCCAAGGGATGCGGCTTTACTCTTCAAAACAGGGGCGCTGGATTTGTTCTGCAGGAAGGTCACCCTAACAGCCTACAGGTATATCATACAGCAAACTTAACGGTGCAGCCCATTGAATTGTGCCATTTTTGTAGGGCGGAAAGCGGCCATACCACACCATCATCCCTGCAATGGCATTACGAGGAGACGATCTGTTCCTCTCCTACGGTGTGATGGGTGGTTTCATGCAGGTATATACTCGCAGCCCTCCAGTGCCCATGGATATGGTGGTTAAATAAACATCATTTAGCCCCAAGGTCACATCCAGGTCCTACTTAACATTCTGCGTGGATTCACCGCCCAAGCTGCCCTTGATGCCCCTCGATTCTGCATCTCAGCTGGAATGCCTGACCCAGATGATAAAGATCCTGCTGCCTTTGGCGTGGCCAGCGGTGGAATCAACTTTGAAGACGCTATTCCTATGTCAACTATTCAGAAGCTTCGCGGTATGGCTTTTTGTTTTGTTGGCATCCCTGTTCTGAATGAGTCGCTTTAGCCATGGGTCATGATGCCAATTCCGTCAGCGGCTGGGGGAGGGAGATGATGGGCCGTGGACAGGTCATTCAGAAGATTGTTGATGCGTCTGGGAAGACTGTTTGGGCTGCTGGGTGTGACCCAAGGTCGGATGGTCATGCCGTAGCGCAGATTTAGAGACCTCCCTTGAAAGGAGGCTGATCCATTGTACTAACACACCAGACAAATAAAGTCCAATAAAATCCCGCAAAAATTTAGCGAATTATGTACTCTAACAGGGGGTATCACTCATAAATCCTCTAAATCACATTCTCCTCTGTCGCTCACTTCCGACTATCATAACACTGTTAATCAAGAAAACTCGAAGAACTCAAAGCACTCACCCGCTTGCTGACTTCGATACTCGCGAAGAGCGCGGGTCCTGTCAGGCCCTTGAATCTCTCGCCAACCAGACAAGGGCACGACTATAACCGTTGCATTGTCTTCCCCACCCAATTCTTCGGAGTATGATAAGATTTGCTCGGCAGCTTTCTTCGGGCTTGGTGCACCTCGGGCAACATCGACTATTTCTTGATCGGATAGTATGGATGACACACCGTCGGAGACGATGATCATGTACGCCCATTTAGTGCCTATCGAGGATGTAAGAAGTTACGACAACACTCCACAGGAAGTATAACACCTTCCAATAGCATGGTTCGAACATCTGGTTCTGGAGTCACGCCGTACGGCTTCCATTTGAGATCTCCGAGACTAAGACGAACATCAGTAAATCACTAGAAGCAGGTGGTTGTGCTACTCACGCTCTCGTATTTGCCAGAGCACCCATCCAGCTGCAAGGTCATGAGCAGGAGGCGATAATAGAAAACGTTGCTTTGCCTTACCGAGACTCGCCAAAAGAATCAGTGATAAGTGATGAACCCATCATCCGTCGGAGACGTGCGGCCTCCATAAGGGTATCGGGGTGGTGATTCTCGGTCATCGGGCAGACAAGACAGTCATTGGTGCCACAAAGGAGTACTCGAGCATCGCTATTTGCATGTTCTCTAAACGCATGTCTGTGTTTATTAAAAATATGACTAACCCAGCGTGAGCGACTGTCAAAACGAGATTCGTGGATGAGAAGAACGGGCGGGTATCAAGGGAGTGGAGGATGGCGACGGACGCTGTCGCTCCACATGTTTTGGCTTCACTCTCAATAGAGAGGAGGCGGTCTAAACTTACCCCATTTATAAACGTAAATGGAAGAGAAATTGTTGCTCACCAACTTCAAAGAATGCCTGAGTAGCACGTGCCTCGAGATCTAGCGGAGGCATTCCATTGGAGTGATTTATCCAGGGAGCAAGGGCACCCCCACGGAACCTCTTGAAATAACCCCCTTGGTCTTTGATCCACAGATACAACTCTGGAATGTGAGCCTTGTCGACGGATTCGAATAGCCCATGTAACTCCTGGCGCAAAAACTGAGAAACGGTAGACCCGCCATGTCTGTATGGTGTCAACGGGCGGTATGTGTCAAGACGTATACGATACATACCCATCATAAAGACCGACAAAGACTACCTGACGTGCTAACGGATCACTGATGTTCTTCGGGGTCCAATCGATGCCGAGTATTTTCTTCAAGCCTGCCTGTAGCCCGTCAGGATCCAAGAGTAGTGATGCCAAAGCATAGTAATCTTCCTGGTGACTGCGCGAACAGAGACTGAGCCTTAGGTGCGCAACGAGGGGTGAGGAAGAGTACTCACCCGCGAGTACCTCTTGAGGTTGCCACGCCTATGATGGTGGGGGAATGAAGTGGTACACGGGCTGCGCCACCTATACACGGTAACTTGTTCGTTCAAACCACAAAGTGAAGAAGAAGCGAAGCTAACCTGGCGTAGAGAAGCGAACAAAGTCATGATACTGGCGTGAGGGAATGATTGATGGGGACAATGTTGTATTTAAGACTTTGGACGACTGGAATAGTAATGACGGTATTCGTTGCATGCTATTGGTGTAAGGGGATGACAAGCATTGCCTCAATACATAAAGCTTAGAATTGAAGCAAGAAGCCACGGCTATATGCAACTTGAAACCGTAATAGCTTATAGTCAGTCACTAAGTATATCTGGTGGTGGGAAAAACAGCTGGCCACAGTCACAGTCGGTTCCAACACCGTTGAATCGGTAACATGAGGTAGTACTAGTGAACCTCTACAAGTTCAACAAACCCGGGTCTTTTGGTCCAGCCCCGAAAGTCGGCGACGTTATGCAACGTTCAACAACTTCTGATACGACATCGCCGTCATGGTTACCCAACTCGCGCACGTACTAGTTTCATGATTATTACTACCACCCTGCTGATAGTGTGTATCACCAGGACTGCCAAGTGCATTTTGCCGCATGATGATGGTCGAGGACGACTCGAGGATGGTGCCTCAGGCCTCAGGCCAACGTTGGAGCGACGCACGCGATCCTTGGCCTTGATATTTGAATATTAATTCTCGCTTGAGTCATTGATTGTCACCATGTATTGATGCACGTTGGGGAAGGACATCACCAAAAGTTCGCGGATGGTCCGCCAAATTCGGCAGGAGTTGCCCAAAGTAAAAGCGATCACTGTGTTGGCACATGCAAACGTTTTATAATTCGGAATGCCCGAGCGTAGCTTCCTACAGTCGATTTGGGCCACGTTCTTATGTAGACTTCTCGGTCTCGAACTTCTCTCATAATCACGTATATTTGCTATAAAGTATGTAACTCGACTGTTTCATTTTTCTTCTGACCTCTCGCCATGCTTGCCGCCGTTCTGCTGCTTGCTCTACCGTTCTGCACTGCCAAGTTGGCATCCAGTTATGCAGGATCAACCCTTGTTGATTCTTATCCTCCCCCCGGTGCCACCAACGCCCCTGCTGTTAACGCTTACTACTTCCCGGATGGATCTCAAGTCGGTTATGCAGGTCCAACACCTAGTCAGTGATCATGCTAGTGTTGTATTTCATGTGGTCTAATTAAACATATCAGCTGGTGCTGAACCTGCGGCCATTGTCACTGCCATTCCGTTCTCTAAGGTCGAAAACGCATATCCCTTGTCAAGGCCCAATTCCGCAGACGGCGCAAATCCCAATTTCAATGTGATGCGTCAATGGGGAAACTTGGCTCCTATGTACTCCGTGGAGTCCTTTGGCCTTCCTGATGCATCCCCCATCATCCCAGAAGGGTGTGGCCTCAACGCAGTCCATCTCTTAATGCGCCATGGCGCTCGCTATCCAACCTCTGACTCCGGATCTTCTCACTTTGCCTCTAAAATTCATGCTGCTGCATCGAAAGAAGGCTTCAATGTCACTGGCGATCTGAAATTCTTGGCAACCTGGAAATATAAGTTGGGCGCAGAGATCTTGACGCCCTTCGGCCGCGACTCGCTGTACGTTTGTTCTCCTTTACGATACTTCTATTGACACTCCCCTCCATCAGCTTTAGCAATGGGGTTGCCTTCCGCTACAGATACGGCAATTTGCTTAATGCCTTCACGGACCTCCCAGTATTCCGTACCACTTCCGAAGGTTTGCTCGCATCGAAAGCTCGTTTCGTAATTCGCTCTGATTGTTTGCTTATGTCGTATAGATCGCATGTTGGATTCTGCGTGAGCAATGCATCCATATTTCTGCGTTCTCTGTGTCTCATAATGCTATCGGTAGCCTGAACTTTGCTGCAGGCTTTTTTGGTATCAGAACTTACGAGACCGACTATCACCAGGAGATCATCATCGAGGAAAATAACTTCAACAACACCCTCGCTCCTTATGATGTATGCCCCAATGTCAATACGGAGGATGTCGGCAACTTCGGTGGCATTCAGTCTAAGAAATGGGCGGATATCTATCTCAAACATGCTCGGAAGCGCTTGCAACCAATGATTCAAGGATTTAATTTGACCACCTCACGATTGGTTGATATGCAAGAACTCTGTGCTTATGAGGTAATCGCATCATTTACACGGTCTTCATGGATTTCTGACATACGGCAGACGGTGGCCCTCGGATATTCCAAGTTTTGTGGCCTTTTCACTGAGAAAGAGTGGGAAGGGTACGAGTATTACGTCGGTATGTGTTCTCAAATGATCCTTGTTGAGCTCGGCGGTGATCTCTATTTGCAGATCTTAGTGAGTACATTGAATGGTGAATTTACAGCCTGAGCGACTAATGAGTTCATTGTGAACAAAGATTTCTGGTACAGCAGTGGACCAGGTAATCCAACAGCAGCAGCGCAGGGCCTTGGCTATGTTCAAGAACTAGTGTCGCGCCTCACTCACACTCCCATCAATGTCTGGAACAGTAGCACCAACGGCACTCTCAACTCAAACAACATCACATTCCCTCTTAATCAACCTATATATGTGGACGCTACCCATGACACTGTCATTTCCAGTAGTACGTTGCCATTTCATTCCCAGTGCAAGAGTACTGACGGAAGGGCTCAGTCGTCACCACTCTGAACTTTACCAGTCTAGCTGCAACTGGTCCTCTTCCAACCGATCATATACCCCCTCACCGTGTACGCAGTCTCATAGACCACCGCTTACCTCTATTTCTGACCAGTCACATCAGTCATACATTGCCAGCCAGATTGCATCCTTTTCGAGCCAGCTTGTAGCGCAGGTACTCAGTTGCCCAGCCTCAGAAGAGCCAACTCATATCCGGTTCCTTCTGAACGATGGTGTGGTGCCACTGACGGGCATTTGTGGTTGCACGGAAGATCCGAACGGTCTCTGCGCACTGCCTAGTTTCATCAGTGCGATGCATGAACGAATTGGGCAGATCGACTATGCGCACGATTGCTTCGTCAACTATACCATGCCCGATCCCGACAACATCATCGATGGAAGATACCCTAGTTGAAAGGATGATTGGGTATTTGGTCATATAAGTATACCCACAAGTGGCCGCCTTTTGGAGAAGGTTGATCAACGGGTGATCAACCTAACAGTACTGTACGGTTCACCCGAAATTAAATAAATTAAATCAAATTAATTTGAGAGGGATCACACAAGATACTGATGGCTAGAAGAGTTGGATTTTCCCTGTTACATTCTTTGCTGCGGGCTGATTCTCCATTTAGCTGACGGTTTTTGGGCTGCGCATCTTGCTGGACATCTGTACGTATTCAATTGGTGGTCGTATGGGCATATACTGCCTACTAATGAATTTGCACGACGTGTGGTTGCAAAGGTACTGAGTCTCAACCCTTATATATCATATACTTTGGGACCAACTCGAATCTTCTCTTCCACTGGTTACCTCCCTGGCTTGTCCTCTGGATGCTGGGATTGAAGATGGTGTGGAGAAAGTCTTCAGCCATTTGCGTAACTATCACCTACTACCATCTCGTGCCATGGGTGGAATAATAGGCGGTCACGGACAACCCAGGTGGCTGATAATGAAGCGACGTCCTGTAGGAAGGACTGACCATGCGACAATCGTTGGTTTGTACCCGCTTTCTCTCTTTTTTTCCATCTTCTTTCCACACTCACCCTCTGTATGAGTCATTGGTGGTAACTGTTCAAACCGTTTGCGTGGAGGCTGGTGACAAGTTCTTGACCGACAAGTGGTAAAGACTCACTAAAAGAGCTGTTCAAGAATGCCTGTATGCGAGAGGGGAGCCGCTATGGACTTGGAGTTGGGCGGAGAGACAAATCGAGGGAAATAAGGACATAAAATGTGTCTATGTGTAGCTACCGGTTTTTGTTTTGAACACAAAGAATATCAGATATATTAACCAGTAATGATATCTGATCGAAACAAATAGTGATGACTACGTTTGAGAAGCTATTTGGGCTTAAAACCCGCAGGGTTTTACGACCCGAAACACCGTTTCGAAACCTGTGAAGGAAGTCCCGATGAGCCGTGATTCCCAAATATAAGGAGCCCTGCAACGCGTCATGGCGCAGCGTGGACTCCCCATTCTAAGGAGAAGGGCTAAGTGTTGTAAACTCACCTTGTTAACGCATTATCGGCATTGTGTAGCGAGTGAACGGTTCCAGCGCCTGCGATTCCTGCAGGTAAGGTCCTGTTTGGACAGCGAATATTATAATTCAATTCAAAATTCGACCATCATGTGACACTGCACGTGATGTATTTGGTGACCTAGATTCCGCCGACTGTTCCGACTGATTCTGATTATTGATTAACTTAATACTACTGAATTAGATCTTGCACTGCAACCATCACCGCAACTAAGCATGGACCTCGAAGCACAAAGTGACTTGCGTCGGAAACACCTCATTCTTCTTGCGATAACAATCGCTATCGCTCAGATCACCTACTACTACAAGTTGCTACTTACATCCCGCGCTGAAAAAGTGCCATACCACACATCAATCTTAACAGGGAAGGCATGGGTGATTGAACTGATTACTGGTCACCCAGATCGTATCAAACATAATTTTGGCGTCCATCTTGAAGTCTTTGAGAGCTTGGTGCAGACTCTTCACAAGCATGGATTTGTTCAGTCGCGCAATGGCATCTCGGTCGACGAGCAACTTGGTATCTTTCTTTACACATGTGTGACTGGACTTTCATCTCGCCTCGTTGGGGAGAGGTTTCAACACTCTCCAGACACCATAACAAGGTAGTACATTCACATCTATTGATCTAATTCATTTAATATGACCATGTTCTAGATATTTCAAGCGGATGCTCTTTTTCTTTTCATCCCATCCGTTCTACACATCGCAAGTTAAGTTTCCTAACGAAAATACACCAATCTCCGCAATGATACATGACAACCCGTCATTCCGGTTCTTTGATCGATGCATCGGTGCCATAGATGGCACCCACATCCGTGCATTCACATCACTCGACGACCATGTCGTCCTGCGCAACCGAAAGGGATTCTTGTCCCAGAACTGTCTGTTCATCTGCGATTTCCAGTTTCGCTTTACATATTCTCTCTGTGGCTGGGATGGCTCAGTCGCTGACGCATCACTCTGGAATGACGCACGCAAAACCGACTTATACATGCCTGCAGGGAAATATCTTCTCGCAGATGCCGGTTTTGGCACTTGTGACGCACTACTGATCCCTTATCGAGGCGTGCGCTATCATCTGAAGGAGTGGCGTCAGGCGAACCTTGCGTGAGTTTTCTCTGAGTCTCCTTAGTACTTAGTGTGATTAAATTATATGTACAGGCCCAGAGATCCTAAAGAGCTATTCAATCTACGACATGCTTCGCTACGCAACGTTATTGAACGTATTTTCGGAGTCCTGAAGCGTCAGTGGCGGATTTTACAGGTTGCGCCAGAATACAGCATGGAGATTCAAGCACGGATCCCAGCAGCGCTTTGCGCTATCCACAACTTCATTCGCCAGCACGATCCCGACTTCTTCGACCCCGAGGAGGATTATGATCTCGCGGAGAATGATGATACTCATGGTGCGGTATTGGGCACACTTTCAGAAGGACAGCCAGATGCTGGGGAGAGAAGGGAGGCAGACAACCGTCGAGATGGAATCGCTGCAGCGATGTGGACCGATTATCTTGCGGAGCGCGCACGTCGGGGGCTGCTGTAACTGTAGAATAGCCTGCTATACAGTTTTCATAGGGATCGAAGTTCAAAGTACTAGTACGTAGTACACAACAGTCTATCATGTAATTTGGTAAACGACAATGAATGTATCATGCATATCCACACAGCTGGCGCCGCTTCTGCTCCAACCAGGCACATCTTGTCTGCTCATTTAATGAGCAGAAAAGGACCGCCTGGCTCTCATGATCCGCTAAATAGTTAGCGATAGCCAGCTGCTCTTCAACACTTTCAAAAAGATCGCTGTTAGCATATTGGTTGAGGAGGGCGATAGCCTGCACGAGCCCGGCCATTGAAACTTGCTGGGGTGGTGATGGTAACTGCTGGGGGGCTGACAGCCCCATGTTCTTCTGCATCTCACGAACTACAGTGACAAGATCCTTCATACTTTCCGCGCCTTCCTGCTGAACTTTCAGCGTTGCAGATGGAGGACGACTCCGTTTCGAGTGACTGGAGCCTGCAGCGCTTTCAGGAGAGAGTGCGCTATATTTGCGCTTTGCTCCACTAGTATCGCTGACACTTGTCCATGCTCCCACTGAGGAGCCAGCAGAGTGAGAAAGATAGGTGGATGGGACAGATGGTGAGATGGATTCCGGATCCATACCCTGACTTGAATTTGCACTGGCCAGTAAGCCTGTGTCTGGAGTGCGCATGGTGGTGAAATTACGGTTAGGGGTCTGGGGGACGATAAAGCCAGTGGTAGTAGATGTGGTGGGACTTGGTGTGGGATTCAAGTTGAGGGCGGCACTAGTACTGGTGGAATGGGGTCGGAAGACGTATTTGCCTTTCCCCTGACTAGAAACCAGCTGCTCCATAAGGGCGAGGTGGGAGAATCCTTTGTTCCTGAAGGGCTTTGCGGTGGGATGGTGCTGCCAAAAGAGATGACATTGAGTACATGTATTAGAGCTCCTTTGTACGATACTCACCTTGATGTATCTGACCCAGACGTCATCATCTTTCAATGCAATACCTGCCCCATTTTCATCACTCCATGTGAATCCCGATGTATTCTTGATATCAACTACAGCATTATACAATGTTTTCAACTAGAAAGATATTGCACTGATGTTAGTGCCAGCGCCGATAAGAAATTTGAGTTCTTTTATGTAAACATACCGATGTCCATTTGTTCTTGCACACTGTCCCAGTCTTTACTGCACCCCTTTGATCAGGGAATTTCTTCTTCAGATCTTCTGCTGCTGCATTGAAAGCAGGTGCCTTGAAGCCACCATCACCTGAGGAAGAAAGAGCGCCCAGAAGAGACTCAAGCAATGCTGTTTCCTCCTCCTTTGTCCAGATCGCAGCAGCCTTGCGGGATGTGCCAGTCCCCTCAGCTTTCTTATCAGCAGGACCTTGAGACCGAAGGGAGCGTGTAGAACCAGTACCAGACTTATCAGACATTGTGATGGAATTAGTGTGCCACTCGACACGGTGAACCCGAGGTTCACAGCTGGCTTACGTGTAGTGTCACATGATGGTCGAATTTTGAATTGAATTATAATATTCGCTGTCCAAACAGGACCTAAGGCGCCAAAATTAATGCGTGCTTGCGTAGATAGATGGTGAACGCTTCGCTCGACCATCTACCCATTGATTTAACTACATCGAAGGGGACTCCTCTCAGCAGATACTCCAAGGTACCTCCGATGCGCAATCCATGTCCTTTCAGATTCCCTAGCTCAGCCCTCTTGATTATCCCGCTAATCCGTTTCCAGAACTCTGATCTAGTCAATGGTCTCACACCCTTCTTGTGTCTCCAAGCAAACAAGTGTCCGCCTCGTGACGGCTCGTTGACCAAAAAATGATTGAGTATAGCCGCTTTGGGGTCTGAGCCATCCTGTTGTTGCGCCCAGTATACGCCTTCACCTGTCAAGGCCGCTTTGGTGCGCAGTAAGAATATCTTGGTGACCCTGAGCCCGTGTCTGTCCTCTACATCCATCTGTAAGTCTGAACGTTTGACGTGCTTCGTTGGATCGAAAGTCTTCATCGTTCTGACTGTGAGCTCTCCGATACGACACAATGCGTAGAAGGCGCTCGTTAGACACGCGAATACTGCGGCGTCAAGAGGCGTTGACGGATCAAGGTGAGATCGAATGTCCAGGATTAATTTAATTGTGAAAGGATCACGCTTGGCGCGTTTAGAGGATTCTGGTGCTAGCTCCGAAGCTCCGTCTAACGACGCCTTCAGTTCGTCCTGTTGAACTTCCCAGAGTTGACCGTGGAGAGTGTGCCAAGCTTTCACTGCATAAACGTAGTTTGTTAGGGTTTTTCCGGAATATGTTCCGGCGCAGCTCGCTATGAAGTTCAGCATGGTGCGGGTGTCTACCGGACATCTTTGGCTCTCTGGTATGTTCCGTTCATCGCAGAATACGTGGAAAACCAAGAGACCTGCCCCATAACATTCTCTCGTCCCAGGCGCCCAAGACAGATTCATCACCGTTAATACTCTCTCTAAGTCTTCGTCCGATATAGTTAGGAACTGACCGTCTGCTCCTGTAGCTGTCCTGGTTTCGAACGGAAACCAGAGCTTCAATCTGTCGCGTGCTAAACAGTGCGGACGGTGTTGTGAGGGTACTGGTGTTAGTCCCGTTCTGTATGGTAATGGTTTTGCTATTGGATCAAGAGGAAGAGCTGCACTAAAGCGAGAGATATTGGTCGGCGCGTTGTTGCCTCTGGTGGATGTGGTAGAGTGCGTCATCGACAATTCCTGAGACCTTCTCGACGGTGCCGTGGGCACCGTCGAGAGAAGATTCTTCGAGGGTATCTGGTGAAATTCCATCCGTATTGTATTCTCCCGGGTCTGTGGAGGCAATGAATGGGTTAATGATGAAGGGATTGAGTGCGCTGGGGATGGGAATGTCCGGTAGCAAGTGTTCTGTGCTGCCGTAAACACCTCTGGACGGATCGTCCGCTGGATTGGCTTTGCTGGCGACGTAGGTAGGGTGGAATGAATACGATGTTGTGGAATCGTCGATAAAAGTGAAGATCCTGCGGAAGACTTCGTTGACTGCCGCGTTCCTGCTGCGCCCGTTTCTCCAACCTTCAATGACTCCTTGGTTGTCTCCGAATACCTTAAAGTTACGTTGTGTCCCTCCCATGCTGACAAGGTAGAGAACGAGTAACTCAAACCCGACTGCTTCTGCCCACCCGATGTCCCTTTTTCCGTTAAGGGTCTGCCACCCTTTGCGCAATCGCCATGCTCTCCACTTAAGGCCAATGGTGATGGCGATTCCGAATCCAGAGCTTGCATCCGAGTACGCTTCTGGATTGTATAGCGTGAGTGGTCTCGGTATCGAGCGACCGACGAAAGAGCTCTGCAATAAAAGCTTCCACCAGGCGAGGTCAGCTTCGAGCTTTTTGATGGGTCTCCTTGGGATAAAAGGTTTGATGAACGCAAGGGATAGCATCGCTTCGAGCGACGTAAGATAAGCACGCCCTTTCGGCATGACAAGCGTGGTATGCAGCAACTTACCGTAGAGTTGCTGCGTGTCATTGAGCACGTGTGTGTCGCGACTCTGCCACACTCTGATCGCTTCCAAGTACTTTCCTTTCTTCTCTTCATCCAAATAAACCTTATCCCTCTCAATATCCCACATGAAGCCAATGTACTGGTTAGCATAGGCAAAAGCCTTGTCCTTGAGACGTTCCCATGGTATGTCAAGTTCTTCTGAAAGGTCATCGACGTCTGAAAGGTTGAACGAGAACCTTGCATCTTCAATCGATCTTGCCGATGCGCCGGAAAGATCCACGATCGGGAATCGACAATCTTCGTCGAATTCCTCCAAGGTCCCATCTTCGAACACGAAGCCTCCAAACCAAGTCCTACCTCCATCCTGATGCTTCCCTCTGTCATTAATGTCCCTGTGCCATTCTCGTCTTTTCTCGTTGTAGGCTGCGATGTGCTCTTTGAGTATCCGTATGAATAAGTGGTCATCGACCCATCTAGATGCGGGCCCGATTCCCCGTGAGCGAAAAAGATCCAGACCTGCGTCGGCAAGAGAACCGTATGCCCCTGCTGATGGCCGTAAGCCAAAACACATGCACGTGTCGATGCAAAAAAGGTCCTCTGACACGCGCGCGACGGATCCAGGCCATTGTGAAGGGTGAATTGGGACCGTGCGATAAGCCTCTGATACATCTCTAATGGCGATTTGTGAACCTGGTGGTAAACGGCTGAGTGTGAGCGCTGTGACATGGAAGGTGCCCCAGGTGCTGGGAAAGTCGTCCGGATTAATATGAGAGTTGATAGAGGGGTTGGGAAACTTCGCGGACGTAATATGCGGGAATGAATAATTTTGGATGATACGATAACGCCCGGGGCGTCCTGGTTTAGGAATGATGGAGAAAGGGGAAGATTGAAATGGACCGATGAGTTCTTCGACGTCTTTGGCTCGTAGCGGCCCAATGTACCTTCCTTTCTCAAGTTCAGTTCGCACGATTGCCTGAAATTCTCGTTGATATGTATTAATTGATTGTTTGTTTGGCGGTACCTGCGTGATGCTAATGCTAGGAATATCGAGACGAAAACCTTTGCGCAATCCTTCAGGAATGTGAGAGTATCTATCCATAAGTCCAGCTGCTGCGAGCCTGGACTCCCATGCTTCAGGATTGTACGGGGTGAGCGCTTCACGCCCTCTGTGCTCGAGGACACGTTTGAGCACCGTGAGTGGAGGCACCACATCCTGAACAGAAATGACGTCGGTCGTGAGTGATCTCTGAACAGCCATTGACTCTTTGCCAGTCGCTGCATATGGGTTTTCCGTCGCGCATGGTGAGGATTTTTCTGATCCGCGCAGAGAGAGTCTCGTATGCATCGTCCCAGGTTCTGGTCGCTTTGCATTCGATAATCCTGTGCGGATTTCATCCGAGACATACGGCGCAAGCAGAGAGGACTCCTCCGCTTGCGCCTGCTCGAAAATCCTGGCGTGGCTTCTTTGACTTGCTCGAGTGATCTGGAGAGGGAGAACGCTTGCGCGACTCCTTCCAGTCACGATGCTTCGAGGAGGAACTGGTGTTGTGCTCCGACTGTGACGCAAGGTCGTATTGTAGTGAGTGGGATGTAGCATGTCGCGAGTGGGGTGTAGCGCGTAGCGTGTGGCAAACGATGTGTAGCGTGAAGCGTGCAGCGTGTAGCGTGTAGCGTGTGTAGCATTTTTTAGTTCGATGTTGATTAAAAAAGAAAAAACACATTGTTTAGTTTAATTGTTGCTTATTATTAAATTAGATTCTGACCTTGTAATCACGCTCATTGTCTCTCTTACTGCGCTCGTCCCAATATACCCTGTCCCTCGTGTCTTTGAGAACCTTCTCGTTGACCTCGGAAAGATCATAAGGTCCAACAGAGGACTTCGCTGCGATGTGCCATCGTCTTCGTTGCTCCGCTTGATATACTAAGAGCGTCTTTTGCGCTATGGGGTCTCTGAGTGAACGAAACTTGTGAACTTGAATGTTCATCCAGAAGCGAGCCATCATCCGGACCCTGTCCTCTGGCCATTCCGCCTCTTCGATCGCGGTCAGAAAACAGGGACAAGCTTGACAAAATTCTTCAAACGGTAAGTTCTCATCATTGACCACCGAGCGAGCGCTGCGTGTGGAGGCCGATGAGACCCAGGCCGTAGAGCCATCTGCCAGAGTTGAAAGGATCATGGTGTCGTCGTCAATGGTCTTCTTTATGCTGGCCTCGTCCAGGCCGTCGTTAGTGAAGTACCATAGTTCAACGTACTCACCTTTGTCCAGCTTCTTTAGGGCGTAAGAGCATGGTGTGATTGCCGGTTCGTCCGGAATCCCAGTCTGAAGTATCGGAATGAATTTATGCTTATTCTTTTTTCTCTCCTCCTTGCGCGCTGCTTCTTCCTCTTCGACCCTTGCTTGGTCGAGTCTCTCCTGTTCATCTTCGTCTAGCCTTTGGCGTTGCTCTTGGCGTTCCCTATCCTCATCTACTTGTTGCTGCCAAAGTACCTTGATAGCGTTATTATTTGCCTCCCAGATGTTCCGAAGCAATTGCATTGCTTGAGCCTCAGTGGTGTTTTCATTGACTAGCTGAGCGCGGATGTTGGCAAAGACATCCGATGCGTAGTCCGGACAAACGTTGAGATTCGGGTCGTTTCTAATCCTCGGCATGTTTTGTATAGCACTAGTTCGAAAAAGCAGATATACGAAAAGAATGCGACGAACGGAGAGCGCAGTCTCGGAGTAGAGGAATTGCGAATACTAACGAGTTAGTAAGAAGCAAGAAAGGTGAGAAAACAAAAGAAGCGTGTCGCCACATAGACCTAATTCTATTTTCATCCTCGTACCTCGGACTCAAATAGAATACAACCCATCGAAAGCTGGAATCGATAGAAAAACTATAAAATTACTTCCTTTCTCGGGTACTTGTGCTCTTCAAGACGAGTCTTACGTGGGTGGCAAAGGATGTCGATCGCAGCGCTTTGAAATTCGAGGAAGGTTGACGCGTCGACGCACTTGTGATATGCACGTGAGCGACGCGCCAGCACGTGAGTTGGACCACGAATACTTGATTCGGGACGTTTTCGTTTCATTGACTTTATGTTGTTATATCGAGTTGGTCTGACATCCATGCAGTTACTTCTCGTGCCATGAAACAAGTACAAGTGTTTTTGAATCTGCCGTATCTGCCACGCGCTCACAAAACACGATGGTTCTACCAGTTCTGCCGGCAGAGCTTCTACTTCTAGTCTCACAACACCTATAGTTCAACATTCAGAACGTTCGACCTCCGAGTCGTCCGCTGTGTCTAGATTCAAAATTATCCGCCTGGCCTGGTTACCAGATGTTGTAAATGGTTTTCTCACTATCTTTCTCAGAAAAGCGACAGTTGGTGTAAACTTATCAAGCCATGCTCAGTGCCGTCGTTTTGCTGCTTGCTCTGCCATTCTGCACTGCAGAGTCAGCGTCCAGCTATGCAGGATCAACCCTTGTTGATTCTTATCCTCCCCCCGGTGCCACCAACGCCCCTGCTGTTAACGCTTACTTCCCGGATGGATCTCAAGTCGGTTATGCGGGTCCAACGCCTAGTTAGTGACCATGCTAGTGTTGTATTTCCTGTGGTCTAATTATTAAATCAGCTGGTGCCGAACCTGCGGCCATTGTCACTGCCATCCCGTTCTCTAAGGTCGAAAACGAATATCCCTTGTCAAGGCCCAATTCATATTCAGCAGACAGCGCAGACACCACTTTCGATGTGATGCGTCACTGGGGAAACTTGGCCCCCATGTACTCTGTGGAGTCCTTTGGCCTTCCTGATGCATCCCCCATCATCCCAGAAGGGTGTGGCCTCAACGCAGTCCATCTCTTAATGCGCCATGGCGCTCGCTATCCAACCTCTGACTCCGGAGTTTCTCACTTTGCCTCTAAAATTCATACTGCTGCATCGAAAGAAGGCTTCAATGTCACTGGTGATCTGAAATTCTTGGCAACCTGGACATATAAGTTGGGCGCAGAGATATTGACGCCTTTCGGCCGCGACTCGCTGTACGTTCGCTCTCCTTTACGATATTTCCACTGAGGCTCCCCTCCATCAGCTTTAGCAACGGGGTTGCCTTTCGCTACAGATACGGCAATTTGCTTAATGCCTTCACGGACCTCCCAGTATTCCGTACTACTTCTGAAGGTTTGTCTGCATCGAAAGTTTGTTCCACAATTCGCTCTGATTGTTTGCCTGTGTCGTATAGATCGCATGGTGGATTCTGCGTGAGCAATTCATTCATATTTTTGCGTTCTCCATGCCTGATCACGCTATTGGTAGCCTGAACTTTGCTGCAGGCTTTTTTGACATCAGAACTTACGAGACCGACTATCACCAGGAGATCATCATCGAGGGGGTCAACTTCAATAACACCCTCTCTCCTAATCATGTATGCCCAAACTCCAATACGGCGGATATCAGCAAATTCGGTGGCACTCAGGCTAACAAATGGGCGAATATCTATCTCAAAGACGCTCAAATGCGTTTGCAACCAATGATCCAAGGATTTAATTTGACCATCTCACGATTGGCTGATATGCAGACACTGTGCGCCTATGAGGTGATTAGACCATTTACACGGTCTTCATGAGTTTCTGACATCCTGCAGACTGTGGCCCTGGGATATTCCAAGTTTTGCGACCTTTTCACTGAGGAAGAATGGGAAGGATACGAGTATTACGTCGGTATGTGTTCTCAAATGATCCTTGTTGAGCTCGGCGGTGATCTTTATTTGCAGATCTTAGTGAGTACATTGAGTGGTAAACTTGCAGCCTGAGTGACTAATGAGTTCATTGTGAACAAAGGTTTCTGGTATGGCCATGGACCAGGTAATCCAACAGCAGCAGCGCAGGGCCTTGGCTATGTTCAAGAACTAGTGTCGCGCCTCACTCACACTCCCATCAATGTCTGGAACAGCAGCACCAACAGCACTCTCGACTCGAGCAATATCACATTCCCTCTCAATCAACCTATATACGTGGACGCTACCCATGACACTGTCATTTCCAATAGTAGGTTGCTATTTTCTTCCTTTCTAATGCAAGACTGCTAACGGAAGGGCTCAGTCGTCACTGCTCTGAACTTTACCAGTCTAGCTGTAACTGGTCCTCTTCCAACCGACCATATACCCCCTCACCGTGTACGCAGTCTCCTAGACCACCGCTTGCCTCTATTTCTAACCAGTCACATCAGTCATACATTGCTAGCCAGATTGCATCTTTTGCCAGCCAGCTTGTAGCGCAGGTACTCAGTTGCCCAGCGTCAGAGGAACCGACTCATATCCGGTTTCTTCTGAACGATGGTGTAGTGCCACTAACGGGCATCCGTGGTTGCACGGATGACTGGAATGGACTCTGCGCGCTGCCCAGCTTCATCAGCGGAATGCATGAGCGAATTGGAGAGATCGACTATGTGCATGATTGCTTTGCCAAATATACCATGCCCCAACCCGACAACATCATTGACGGAAGATACCCTAGATGACGTCGTATATACCCCTCACGCGATAGCCATGTGTTTGTGACATCTCACGTGCTTATTTCCGTTTCCATCATGACCGGGTAGAATATCAAGCAAAGTTTCAATGTTCCACGCGTTATGCTCGACCCTAGTTTTTCTAAAAACTTTCTTAGGTTGGGATATACGACGGACCCTTGATATTCTCACCATAAATTTTCCCTTGAAGTAACTCGGGGCCGGCGGATTACCTAATAATTCAAGAGGAAACTTTGTCATGATCGATCGGCAGCAGTCAGGACAGCTCAACGACAGCTTGTTTGTCTCATTTGATTCCAGATCTGGGAATTTAATTGCAAAATGTTCAGCCCCTGAGGCCTGAAGCCGTCCTGAAATCCGAAATGCGGACGCGGCGGTGCTTATTTTATTATAAGTTGCAAAATGGGTGTGGGCGCAACAATTTGTTCACTCATCATTTTTCTTCTTGAACAACCAGATACTATGGCCAATCCGCTAGAAACAGCGACTGCTTTCGACTTCGATGATAGACTGGGCCTAGTCTTCATCGTAGAGGCCGCATCACTATCCGTACTGGCTATCACAACTCTCCTGGCATACATCACTGTACGTATCTTGTTCAATTTTCAAGCTCGCAGACTTACCCCAGGCCTGTTATTAGTATAGCGCTGTCACAATTCGAATGGGTGCTACACGCAGATGGTCCACCGACACTCACGTTCATTATTATTTCTTAAATCTAATGGTCTTTGACCTCATTCAAGCAATAGGTGAGCCATCGTTGTCAGTACCGCTACCACAGTCTTCTGACAATCTTTCAGGGGGAATGTTCGATATCGCATGGATTGATGCTGCTGTGGGTTTACACTTTGTATCATGACCGCTCAATAAATTTGATTTCAATCTCCAGGAAATATATCCCGGCACCATATGCACTGTGCAAGGTATCATCATTCTTGAGGTAGAACCTGAGAGCGCCAATTCACCACAATTATCGCAGGTGCCTTCAAGCATGTAGGCAATACGGGGGCAGCTTTCAGGCGAGTCCGATGTATCGTTCAAGTTTTACATCTAGATGCTAACCAATTTTCCAAAAACAGCACAATTGTAACTACTTCCCGATATGGTTCTTGGAATCCCTTCTCATTTCTGCAGACTATCGCCTTGCACACGATGCAGGTACTGATATTGAGGTGGAGTACCCCTCCAAAAGGAGCACTACTTGGCTCAGCTATTATATGGATAATTGTTGGCCTGATGGTCGGAATACCGAACATAATCATTGATGATTTCTATGGACCAACCGGGCATTGTACGTCCGCAATTCAGTGAGAGTGCTCATCCACGCCGCTAAATAATTTTGTATTTCACAGGGTGCTGGATAGAACGTAACAACTTCCAACGAATAGGTCTCCAATACATGTGGATGTGGTTTGCAGCATTCATCACTATCGTTGTCTACATCTTCCTTGCTCTTGTGGTCAAACGGATCGTTAGCATTGATGGATACAAGATTCGGTGGGCGTCCTCCGAGATCCGCAGTATAACACCGTCCGATGGTTCTGATCCCCGACAACGGGGCGACGAAGGAGCCATCGCGCTACGAATGCTCTTGTGAGTTTGGCGATGACCCACAGTCAGTAAAACGTTTCTAATCTTTACTTTTCCAGCTACCCTGCAGTCTACATTATCACAGTAGGTGGGATTGCTCATATGCTATTCACCCTCTGATATTTTTGACAGGTGTTGCCTATCACTGCTGCCCGCTTCACGGAGTTTCACACAGGCAAAGTGCCATGGGGAGTGACGGCTTGGGCAGACACCCTTCTTCTCTTGTCTGGATTCTTCAACACAATCCTATATACGCTGACGCGCCCAAAGCTCCTTCCGCGTAGACGTCGGTCGCCCTCCCGGGTCGTTCTAACATCCACGGGCTCAAATCAATTTGGTAGGACTAACCGATTCCAAAACCACAAGCACTATCCCTATGATACGAAACCTGAAGACGGAGTGCTCCCTTCTACGAGTTTTGAACTCACAGAACCCCCGCGCTCCTCGTCCGAGTTGCGCTTTGCTCGCCCTGAGATATCAGATATTAAGCAATGATTGTTTTGTATTTTTATGCGACCCCATGCTGTGCGCTGCTTCATACTACACAGAGTCTAAATTCCGTACCTGTATTGCAACACTTTTACTCAACGCTGTAAATAACGTCTTTAATGACATATCGCTATTTGATGGTCTTGTTTGTGGGGTAGAGTCTCCAATAGCAATGACCCGGATTTAGCCACTTCAGTGGTGGCAGTGTTGCTACTACACACGGACCGGACTGACTCGGTGGTCTCCACAACCTCGTCAACACAGACATTACCATGGGGTTGAGCCAGTCGGCACCCAAGATCACTGCTCATGATCGGGCGATTCTCGAGTGCGTGGGCTTTCATGATTTCTCAACCAAACGGTAACGCCCAACAAGAGCATCTACTGCGCAGTCTCAAACTTCAGCGCGATAAGCTAAAGCAGTACCAGAAGAAGGTCAGACCACACTCGTAGGGGTTTTGCGTCTATAACCCTTTAATACAGATACAAGTCGTGCTCGACCGCGAGCATGAAATCGCGAAAGCCCATCTCGCTACCGGTCAGAAGGACCGTGCCGTCATAGCCCTCCGAAGGCGCAAGTACCAGCAGAGCTTGCTGCTGAAGACCGACAGTCAATTAGAGAACCTGGAACAATTGGTCTGTCTCATTCATGTTGCTCAAATGTACGCTGAAACCCAATGTTCATTGTAGGTGTCGACTATCGAGTTTTCTTTGGTCGAGGTTTCTGTCCTTCACGGTCTCAAGCAAGGAAATGAAGTTCTTAAAGAAATCCATCGCGAGATGAGTATTGAGAGCGTTGAGAAGCTCATGGATGAGACGCAAGAAGCGAGAGAGTATCAGCGAGTAAGTCATATTCCGTGCTTCTTGTGCTGTTTTGAGGATGGTGTACAGGAAATCGGTGATTTGCTGGCGAATCGATTAACACATGATGAGGAGGACTCCGTCCAGGCGGAGCTCCTGGCATTACAAGGGGAAGCGGTCAGTGCGAACTGTCGGATATTATTTTCCCCCTTTCACATGATATCTAGCTTGGACAAGCTGAACCTAAAGTGCACCTGGATTTGCCATCTCCACCTAGGTCGTTGCCGCTTGTTTCAGAAGGTCAGAGTAGTTCACGATTGTCGGACGGCCTTTATCCTCATTTCCATTTAGAAGCCCAGCAAGTACTCCAAGAGACTAAGAGGGAGCGAGTTCCCTTACCTGGTTAGCACCTGCTATTTAGCACGCATAGTATCACAGATATTTTTATTTTGGCATTACTCATATCCTCATTCGTGGCCTAGGCCTTCTCCAGACATTTACAGATACTACGACACTACAGTAGGATGACAGTTAATGATACAAATATTAGACGTCAGACTAGAGCAACAGTATCGGTCTACTACCAACTGTCAAAGTTTCCGAACCCTATTTTTCGCTTTTTTTTGGCATCGTCACCGACGTCATTGGCTTGTACGCCAGGCGTTACCTGATCTAACGGCCTCTTGACGCCGAGATACTTGCCCACTCCCACCCCCACACCTCCAGCACCCCCACCAAAGGCCGAGTCCCCAGTACCAACTTTGACCCCAAACCAATTAATATCATCCCCTTGAATCTTGTCAGGTTGTTTCTTGGCATCATCTTGTGCTTCTGCACGCCGAGCAAGTTTTCTTGCAAGCCGTGTTTTGTATGCTTCAAAGGGATCCTGGTGTCTAGAAGGGAAACTATATGAATATAGGTCTGAGCAAAAAAGCAATGCACGTACATAATGACTTCCGTTATCTGCACCGGCTTCGCTGGGCGCTCTGTTCCATCTTTACGAGGGAGTTTTTCCAGAGCATCGAGGACGTCGTCTCCTCCAACTAGCTTGCCGAAGACAGTGTGCTTGTTGTCAAGATTTGGTGTAGCTTTGAATGTGACATAAAATTGCGACCTGTAGTGGCACTCGTCAGTGAAACGGAAAACAAGGTAAACCGGCAGACGCACGTATTCGTGCCAGCGCCCTTGTTGGCCATGGCGACGATACCACGACTATCGTGTTTAGCGGCACCTCTCATGTCATGCTCGTCTCGGAAAGAAGTACCCCAGTGTGACTCTCCACCAGAGCCTGTACCAGTAGGGTCACCTGTTTGCACCTACGGCGACATGAGTATCTAATCTCGCGAGACGACGAATGAAGAAGTACCATGAAGCCAGGAACAAGTCTGTGAAAGAGGCAGTTATCATACTTCCCTGCTCTTGCAAGCATGAGAAAGTTGTAACAAGTTTTCGGTGCCTGTGAGGGAATGTTAGCGACGTCAACAAGAGCAAGTAGCACCGACCTTGTCGCAATACAACTCCAGGTTCAACGAAGCGCCCAAACTGGTCACAACCCGGACATATGCTCTTCGTTTCCCAACGTCTTTCTCTTTCCCCTTGCCCTTGGGAGGGTTCGACATTTCTTCGAACATCAGTTCTTCCTAAGCTACCATCAACAAGAATGCTCGTCACAGCCGGTTCTTTTTGCGCACCTCGTCCCACAGTAGTTGTGAACTTCGTGTCTGAGGATCCACAGACGTTGAAGTCAATGATGCACCGGGTGCACCGCTAGAATAAGGAGAAATGTTCCCTGGTATAGTACTCAGGCTGCATCCTGCCGCGAAAAAAATGGTGGAGCTCACAAGGGACAGCGGCTTTACCCTTCACTTCAGAGATCACTTTAACAGTAGCTGGTTTGGGTTTCTCATCCTTCTTTACAATGGCAGTAGCAGTAGTATTGGTTGTAGACAAAGGTGGGAGACCATGAGGGTTTTGCAATGTGATGACGTCCTCCCTGCAAGAGTAATGCTGAGTCCAGAATGATAGAGAAAGATTGGAAAACTAACTTCTTGAATTTTGCATCTTCAAGAAGATCCTTGCCGCCTTTGATACTTTCTGCAAGGAAAACATTTCCTGTGGTTGCAATTGCTACTATATGCGAGTGCTCGCTGAATGGCTTGAATGAGATTGGATCATGAATTTCGCCAGATGTTTTGCGCGAATATTGGAGTGATATCAGGTCAGCGGGTGCGAGGGGCTCTTTTGTAATGGGATTTGTATTGTTATGCTGCCTTTGAATGGAAGCATAAGACAAACGTCACCTTGCAGGAAGAGAGGACGACTTGCTTTAGCCAAGGAATAATGTTTACGAGATCAAACACGAAGCCTGTTCCATCCGCATTGCGGGCGCATACTGGATGACTAAATGGCTGGAAAGAAAGCGCGCAACAGTCGAATGGCGTCTGCACTCGAGGGTCCGATCCTTGAAGCTTTCTGTGCAAAACATGAGAACTCCATAATTTAGGCGTAGAACAGACTTACGCTTTGTACCCAGATGAAGCAGAATGTTGTCCGAATTCGCCGGCATGTTCTGCATGTGTGATATAGAGTTTGTTGGAATTTCCGTGGCCCATGTTGCAGTTGGTTTGTGATGGAGTGTACAATAACCTTGAAAGTGAGCGGACCTGGTCAAGCTTCCGAATCTAATAAACGTAAATAAGATAAGTCACAAATTGGAGGTCCGAGTCTCCATCTTCTTTCATCGTCAGCTTGCAGATGCTACGTCATGCCACCACAAAAGCAAGGCGAACTACTGTCGTGCTTGATTTCCTTGCGCCGACTGCGTTCGGATACCGTCTCGGTAGCTCCAAAGTGCGACCTTCGGTGACAAAACTATCCAAAAGACACGACACGGAGAGGCTCGCAGAATTTCCAGTCTCTGTATGCACACAAAGCCCGGCAATTCTTTGTCAAAACATCAAACAACGTATCAGCTTACTGAGCCAGTCAGGCGCTGCTGCTGTCTCCGACCCAGATATTAACTTCTTTGACGAAAAGGTTGTCGAGCTTCGTCTCGCTCTGAAGGCTGGTGACATCGCGCGAGTAGGAGAGCTATGGTCGCAGTTGGAAGATAGAAAGTTACTGCGACTCCTCGGTCCAGAGTTGCGTGGGTTTTCCGAGCGCGCTGCTCAGCTGTGCTTCACGGGCAACTCTGAGCCTTGGCACGCAGACGAGAGGAAGGTCATCGAGGGCATAGCCATTGCTGCCGCCTTTGAGGGTGCAGTCAATGCCCTCACGACTTGTATGATTGCACATATAAAGAGAGGCGACTCGCAGGCAGCCCTTCACCTGTACAGACGTTTTCTGGTTCACTCCAGCAACCAGACCGTGTCTGAGCCCCTACCATCCCCAACGCAGGAAGATGTTGAGGATAAGAATGGGCTAGCTCTCAATTTTCTAGGCGACCAGCTATCCCACCAATCCAATTTCTCACTCATCCTCGCAGCAATAGCCGCACATGCACTCGAAGATTCATTCGAGGGCGCACTGAAGATAATGCTCGACAATCCTGTACGCATAAATCAGTCTGCTCAGAAAGAGTTCACGGCATCGTTTGATGACATCTCGTTCCGGACAAAAGTTCAAAGTTATGTTCGCCGGGCTGACATCGCAAGACTCATCTCTCGCCAACACTCACTCAGCACTCATATCACAAATCTCTCAAGGGATCAGGATCTTTCACAGATCCAGAACTTATACCGGGCAATCATCGACGGTTTGAATGGTCCAGAGCCATATCTCGCTACCCGTGATTCCCAGAAGTCCAACCAAAGACCTGTGGTAGTCCAAGAGATCGTCTGGGCAGCATTCTTGACAGGGTTTTTGCGGTGCCACCGTCGGGACCTGGCGGAGAATCTCTGGAATGACATGCTTAAATGTGGCATCCAGCCTGGTGTTATCACCTGGACAGCGCTCTTGGATGGGTTTGATAGCATGGGAGAAGCTGATGCCGCTTCCACCAGTTGGGATAACATGGTTTCCCAAGGGATTCGACCGGGAATTTTGACATATCGCGCTGTCATCTCGACCTTATTTAACGCTTGGAGACCAGACGACGCTACTGAGAAATTTGCAATATTTAAGCGGGAGCTTGCTAACGGTTCGTTGCCGAACACTGCGGACGCATTGCCTGTATACAATACAGTACTGCACGGTCTTCTCAATAATAGACGACCGGGTGACGCCGATGCGTTGCTGCAGAATTTGCGGCAGAATGGCCCAAAGCCAGACATCGTTTCCTACAATACTTTCCTGCGTCACCATGGCCGCAGAGGCGAATTCCGTGCGGTGTCGGTGTTACTCGAGCGTCTCCGAGAAGATGGGCTGACCGGCGATGCGTTCACGTTCTCCTCTGTACTTTCAGCTCTTCTCAGGGTTGGGCGTACTGACGCTATCGACATTATTTTGAATCTGATGAAGAAGCAAAATGTGGTGCCCAACGTCGCCGTCTTCAGCGCGATCATAGACCAACAGCTTCGCGAGCCATGGGAGGAAGGTCTTAGAACAGCAATGGAGCTACTTCAGAGGATGGAAACGAATCCGGATGCCCAACCCAATGACGTGACATACACAGGCGTGCTTGCATCCTTGCACCGCCAGGTATGGCCCAACACCGCCCTGGCCGAGGAAAGCAGGAGATACATCCTTAAAAGGATGAAGGAGCGAAACATCCGGTTTAATCGGGTGACCTACCACATACTGATCAAAGCATGTTTGGAGAACCCAGAACCAGAAGGATTGCAAGGGGCATTGGGCTACTACAGGGAAATGGCAAACCGGAGAGTCCCGACGAATTATGATACATGGTATATTCTACTACATGGGCTGATTTCGAGGGAGGAGTGGGCAGTTGCAGATGAGATGGTAGATGACCTCCTGAGGTATATCAAACCGGTTGGGGCATTGGAGAGCCTGGTTGGTAGAATCCAACGTCGGACAGCTTGGAGGATGAAGTTAGGACCAAAGTTTTATGCCTGACATAGACATACCTACAATATAATACGCATCATTCATCGCGAGAAGAATGTCCATGCCAAAGGCTTCTCGCCCATGAAAAATGACTTGCCGAGACCGACACGAGTATAACGATCATACACTGCAAGACACATTATTCGTAAGTGTAGACAGGCTTGATACGTTTGCACATACGCCAATAACTACACCTCCTGCCAAAGTACTTGCCCACCCATGGCAGTAGTAAAACGAGTACAAGTTGCTGAAGCTCTTCTAAACTCTCGTTCCACTCTTTCTGGGCCAAACGGTAGTCTTCATCAGAATCATATGATACGTTTGATGAGGAGTCTGAAGAATGGTCCGAGCGTGGCATGCTTTAGTAGTCTGCCTTTGCGGTGTCTTGACGCAATGTTCTCCAAATGAAGTAGTCTAAGTTGATGGTGTTACCAGTGGAGTCACTTGATTCAGAGTGGCGTTGTACGTACGACACACCGCTTTTAGGCATCGACGCTTTCTCTGCTTTCCCTCCCTACTTCTTGTTATCAACTGTTTCCTACCATCACCAGTCCATGCATTATGGTGGATGTTGCTCCTCTGCCCTCTCGACGCAAATTAGTCGGGCAACCTCTCCTTTACGCTATTTCTGTATTCGCTAGTTTGGGTGTTTTCCTGGTACGCTACGTCACGAGGAACGAGGCATAAAAAACTAATCATTGGTGCTGCTTTCTAGTTCGGATATGACCAGGGGTTCGTTAGACACATCTCTCACTGGATTACTAGCTACTGAGTCCATGTGGCAGCGTCATGTCAGGTATCATCACCGGTCCCTATTTCAAACAGTTTTTCAACAATCCCGGTCCCATTGAAGTTGGTACCATGGTCGCAGTTCTCGAGCTTGGGGCACTTGGTATGTTTTAATGACCGGTTTTGCGCTGTATAATGACATCCACAGCCACGTCGATTGCTGCTGGTCGTGTCGGCGACATAATTGGCCGGAAGGGGACCCTCTTCACTGGAGCTATCGTTTTCACCATTGGTGGTGCTATTCAGACATTTACCACAGGTTACTACATCATGATCGTTGGTCGAGTGGTAAGCGGCTGTGGAGTTGGGCTCTTGTCGTAGGTCCTCAAGGTTTAATTTTTGTGCAAGTGCTCAGCGCACTTTTCAGGACGATCGTTCCTATATATCAAAGCGAAATTTCTCCACCTGATCATGTAGGTCTTAAACTTTACACATTTATGCTACTAAGTTGGTTTGCAGAGAGGCGCGCTTGCGTGCATGGAATTCACCTGCAATGTTTTCGGCTATGCAACCTCTGTTGTGAGTCGTCTTTGTCTGTTACATTTATCAAGGCAAGCTAACATTCCCGAAAGTGGGTGGATTATTTTTCTTCATTCATCGAATCCGACCTTTCTTGGCGTATTCCCCTTTTCCTGCAATGCGTCATTGGAAGCATCCTCGCTGCGGGAAGCCTGGTTATTCCTGAGAGCCCTCGGTATGCCATCTCTCATTGTTACGGTAGTATGCACTGAGACTATCCAGATGGTTGATTGATACTGACCGAGATGTTGCCGGGATGAGTATTATCGTGGATCTGCATGGAGGAGATCCTGATAACATCATCGCTCAAGCGGAATTCCAAGAAATCAAGGACAAAGTCATTTATGAGGTACGCTATTTGTTGATGCAGCTATCATCATTTTTACAATTCAACGCTCACAGCGTGAACTTGGGGAAGGACGCTCGTACGCTGTGATGTGGAAGAAGTATAAACGACGCGTGTTGCTTGCCATGTCTTCCCAAGCATTTGCTCAACTGGTAAGCTTCTGCCGTTTTACCCATATCATGCCGTCATGAACATATTTTTCCCAGAATGGAATCAACGGTAATGTGTCTGCCTTTGTGCGGCTTTCATGAAACTAATGAGTCGAAACGACATCCAGTGATTGGATACTACGCTCGTACGCATTTTATCTCGCACTAAAGTGATCTTTGACTGACCAAAGTCCGTGTTGTTTAGCATCTGTTTTTGAAGGTACGGGTGGACGAATATTTTTGTCTGGCAAAAATCTCATTGAAACGCAGAGGCCGGGTGGCTTGGCCGTGATGCTGTGTTAATGACGGGTATCAATGCGATCATTTACACCTTGAGCACCTTACCCCCGTGAGTGGCATCCTACCAACGGTCCCGTTAGGAAAGCTAAACACTCCTATAGCTGGTATCTCGTAGACCGTTGGGGTCGTCGCGTTATTCTACTTTCTGGTGCCGTTATTGTTGGTTCCTTTTCTGATGAACGGCCTTCAGGGTGCTCACCGATACGTAGATGGGCATTGCCCTGGGCTTGACTGGCTGGTGGATGTACGTTGACATACCAGCTACACCCAATGCTGTGGTTATTTGTGTTATCGTCTACAATGCTGCATTTGGCTATAGGTAAGCTTTCTCGGCACATTTTTTGAGCCTTCGATATGATATGATTATCTTAGTTGGGGTCCCATTCCATGGCTCTATCCCCCCGAGGTGATATTCTTTCAGCGATAGGCTAATAAGATGCTGAATTTGCTTCAGATCATGCCCCTCACATTCCGCTCCAAAGGTGTATCGATATCAACTGCAACCAATTGGTGAGCTCGAAGCATCTCTCACATGTCAACCAGCTGACACGACCAGGGCATTCAATTTCATCGTCGGAGAGACAACTCCATACCTCCAAGAAGCCATTACATGGAGATTATACCCTATGCATGGGTTCTATTGCGCATGCAGTTTCATTCTCGTTTATTTCTGTAGGTAGATGCTCTTGCATGCCGTTTTCGATGCTCACTGATTGAACGTAGTATATCCCGAGACTAAAGGTGTTCCTCTCGAAGAAATGGACGCTGTGTTCGGTGAAGGTACAATTTTCCAATTCTTCCAGTCGAACGGTATTGAATGTATCTTTGCAGAGGAGAGGCTGGATTATGAATCCGAGCGGGCATCTCTGATGTCCAATGCCCGCAGCCCTTCGGTACGTTCTGGCTCCCGTCGAGTCACAGAACGTGGATGGGTTAGCCGGCTACTCTATCGTAACGACAGGAGCACATACCAGCCCATTGGTGAGGGCGATGAATAGGAACTCGCGAGGATTGAAGGTGACCACGTGAAGGCGCACGAAGAAGATTTCCATGACACGAGGGAGCAGCTCTCGCCCTCCTCTTCTTCACCCACGTCTCCTGTTACTGCTGCGGTTGATAATTGAAGTGCTGTTTGATTGCGAGACAGTATGCTAGTGTCGCATGCGGCAATGTTACTTCTCTGGCATGTTCTTTCATTTACCACCAGCAGTTGTGCCTTTCAATCCTCATGATACACTACGTACTGGCTCACAATTACGACTTCACTTCGTTGACACCATTCATGTATCTTACTGGTCATTACTGTACTTCCCACCACAATATGATGCGTTATATATATCACTCTGGTAATGTCACGTGTCCGCATGAGTTTTCCTTCACCTCCAGCAGTCGCGCTATTATATCGCAGCTGGGCGCGTCAGTCAGTCTGCAGGAAACATGGACTACTTCGCTATATGAGCCGTAGCTTGGAGACACATACCAAGGAGCCACTGCACAAGAACAGCACGGGACAAGCTCCACTGGGTGTGACCTTCGAGTCCCTTGGAGTGGGGACACCGATTGCAGCGGCCCTCCGTGTTGCATTCCCCGATGTTCAGCAACCCACGACAATGCAGCGCAAGATGATACCTGCTGTGGTGGGTAAGCAAGATATTCTCTTGCAGGACTTCACGGGTACTGGAAAGTGCGTACTTGTCGCTGAATGTTGACTCAAACTAACGTCCTTCGAGGTCATTTGGATTGCTACTTGGACTCCTGAGCAAACCAAGGATATCTAGATACGAAATGAAAAAAGGAAAGGCTCAAGCAACAAAAGGAATTACAACTCTCCTGATCGTTCCCCACCGTGACCTTGCATACCAATTTTTGCACTGGCTACACCACATGCTGACGTCTGCGGGTGAACCTGGTCCATATTCGCTCGCTTCGATTGCACAGGTGCTAGTCCGCGGCTCACCACCCAAAAACCTCACAAGCTCATCTCCTCGGATCCTGGAGGCGATTGTGAACCCATCGTCACCTGGAATATCCGTGCTCCGGGATCATCCTCCGCATATACTCATTGCCACACCAACTGCGCTTATGGACGTGCTTCGCAAGGAGCCGGAAGTGCTCCAGTTATCCACGTTATCGACTGTCGTCGTCGATGAGGTGGACTGGCTTCTGCAAATGGCGCCCCAGAAAAGCAAGTATACCACAGAAAAAGCAGCGCGGTTAAGTCAGAAGCATCCTGAAGTTCTGAAGACTGTGCTGGATGTCCTTTATACAAGCACTAAAACGAATACCTCACACATTTTGCGGGAGCGTCTTCTAGAGATGAAGTTGGCCCCAATTGATCGGCCGCAACTAATCATGCTCAGTGCAACAATGCGAAATAGGTTGAGGACGGCTTTCTTCGGCACTTACGGGTGGTTTAGACGGGGGAAAGTGCTCAAGCTTATCAAAGCTTCGTCTGCCTCACGTCCGGCTCACGGTCTTAATCGCACGATCACACATCATGTTCTTGTCATGTCGCAGGATGGCTGTGTGAAAAATATAGCTGGTGCTCGCAAAGCTCGAGCCCCCACGCCCTTGGACTCTTCCGAGTATGTGAGTTCTGCTGAGGAACAGGACGAAGAAGAAGAGTTGATTTTTGATGAAGATGATGAAGCACTGCTTGATGATGTAACTGACATAGGTGAGGATATTTTATTTTTATATTTTTATTCGGTTATCGACAATTTGATTTGCGATTAGATATGCTACAAGCTCCTCCTGTTTTTACTCCAGGGATGCTTGAAGCCGTCGCATCCGCATTCGCTCTCGACGTACCAAACATCGCGCTTCTCGTCTTACCTGCAACTACATCCGTTCGACGAGTTATTTTTGAGCTGAATCAACTGGGAGTGAATGCCCACAGTCTTGATCTCGTGGACAATGAAGCCGGTCGAGCACACCTTCTGTCTAAGGACAGGGATATTCCCGATGAGAATCCTACATTACTTGTATCGACGCTTGCAACGACCCGAGGGATCGATTTTCCTGCGCTAACCCACGTTTTTCTCCTGGGACTTCCGGAAGAACGCGCGGGAGACGTTTACCAGCATGTCGCAGGAAGAGTTGGCCGATTTGGCCGCCGAGGGAAAGTAATCACTATTGTGGAAGGACGCCGGGAGAGTGAGGGGAAGAATGGTAAAGTCTGTGTCAGGGATGATTCGAAGAAGATGGATATTATGCTGAAGAAGCTTGGTATTAGTACAACCAAGCTGGAGCATTTTGACTGACAGAAGCAGCAGGCAGAAATATTTTGCATTTGTCCCATCGTGACCGTGCCCGTCGGTAGATTATATATCCCTAGGGAAACCCAACCGTGGTATTCGGGGAGTAATGGTGAACATGAGTTTTGATGTGGCGCTTGTGTGTGGGTGATTGAACGAAAGTTGTGACGGGATTATTAACGGCGGTATTGTTGGTTGGTTGCTGTCTTGCACGCGGATCAAACCAATCATAGGTCCAAATAGGACCACTGAGTGGCATGATGTAACCTTAGTGTGAATGAATCCATGAATAGCCTGGTGGCTGACTTGCTAGCGCCGAGGGCCACTAGCCTGGCCTAGTTCTCTCCCTCCACGTAGAGGTTAACGTATACCCCCCCAGGTTGTAGTTCGGTTAAACCACTCTCATTGTTCTTCGTGCTCGACCATGGCGAGAGCACCACCTGGCTTATGCCTTATGTTATGTCTTCTACTTTGCTCATCCTTCTTTTTTCAGGTTTCGGCTCAGTCTACAAACCAGACCTCTGCGAGCAGCGGTACACCTTCACCTACTGTCTCTGCCAATGTTACAACGTTCTTGACGACTAGTTCATACACGTTGACATCCGTCAGTCACTCAGGGAACATTGCAACCACCATCACCACCGTATTACCCACAGTGTACAATGCGACATCCACTATTCATGCAAATTCATCCACACCAACATCCTCGGCTTCAGCCTCACCCACCCCAACTCCCATCGTCCTAGCTACTAGGATCACTCCGGCTTTCGGTGTATTGGGAGCGATCCTCATCATAACTGGACTACCAAGTGCGTTTTGGGGCCACAAGAATAGATGGTAATTTCTCTCATTTGTGGATCTACCATTTTCTCACTCACTATGTAGGACATCCTTCTTCCTCATTGGTTTCTATACCCTTTCATTGGTCTGTTTCGTCCTTATCGTCAAGTTCGGCATTCTTCCCGCGATCAACCCACCGAGCAACACACTCCAGGGCATGTTCGTATTAGCCTCCGCCGTTGCTGGTATCATGGGGGGCGCGTTCACAATCTTCTTTTGGAAGGCCACTAAATACTTTATTGGCGCATGGGGTGGTTTCGCTTTCGGATTATGGATACAATGCTTTAAAAATGGTGGTCTTATTACCCCTGTTGGCATGAGATGGATTCTGTATATAGGTAACTGTTTCCTCCGTAGTCCACCTTCCCCCCTGCTAACTTGTCACTCAGCATGCACCGTAGTTGCATTTGTCCTCTGCACAATACCCAAGTTACATTGGCATATGCTTCTGGTTGCGACGGCCTTTGTTGGCTCGTCCGCGTTTATACTCGGTGTGGATTGCTACACCACAGCTGGCTTGAAAGAGGTTCGTGTCACTTTCTATAGTCATTTCATAATAGCTCACACAAGATGGTAGTTCTACGTCTGGAATCTAGGTTTCACCTCCCTGTTCCCCAAGTATGTCAGTAATGGCATTGCGTTCCCGGTAACCCAAACGATGGAAATTGAACTTGGACTCATCGGAGCGATCGCTCTTATGGGTGGAGCCGTTCAGCTCCGCATCCTCCGCATCCTGCAGCGCAAACTGAAGGAAATCGCTGAGGAAGAAAAGAAGCGGGATGAAGAGGCCGAAATCAATGCTGCCGGTAAATTCCGTGAGCTCTCAACGGAGCAGGAGGAATGGGAGCGCGATCACCCATCACTTGGAATGCATGGCCGGACGGCCAGTGGCTACTCTGGGACTCCTCTCATGAAGGACTTTCCCACTCGGAGTTCTCAAGATGGGCGGGCTTCCGTGTTCACGTTGGTTGGCGGGCGTGGTCGCTACACGTCGGGGGTGTCTGAATTCATGGCTGCTCCCGCGCCTGATGAAGATATTAAGCGGGTCCCACGCGAGTCTCAAGCGCCCGGTGCCTTGCCTGCTCTTGATCTTGGCCTTGGAATCCAACATGATGTCCCCTCTGGGTTCATCACGGATAACGATCCTGATAGTAGTGACACGAAACACAGCGATGTGAAGAAAGCTATGTCATCGGAGTTGGAAGATCTCGCACGCAAGGAGGAGCTTCTTGCCGAAATTCAAACCATCAGACGCTCAATCGATGCACTCAGATCAGAGACCCCTGGCCTTGACTCGGACGACTCCCGCTCTCATCGTATCTCTCTGACCTCTCGTCGCACCCTCAGCTATGACCTTGACAATGCTATTGCTCCCCGTCCACACACTCGCCCACCCAGACAACCAGATCCACGCGGCCGTGCACAATCCATGGAACTTTCCAAGCTTATAGATACGCCTCCGCTTGGTGCATCTATTGGCCGTCCTACAAGTGTTCCTCTGCGCGATGATGGCTGGGACTCGTACGTTCGTGACCGTAAGCTCCTACAACCACCGGCTGGGGTAACTGCACCCATCCCAACGAGCCGTGTGTCCACGACAGGATCATTGTCTGCACAACAACGCCTACCTATCCCACCAGCTGTCACTGAAGCCCTCTCCCAAAGGAAACAACGGGAGATCTTACTGGACCCTAGTATTGGCCCAGATACAAGCGCAAAAGATACGTCGGACGAGGATGCGCCCATTGCGACGCTTGTATCAGCCCAGAGGAAGCCCAAATCATATTTCAACAGCACGATTCCAGCTGTGTTAGCACCCTCGCAGCCTCCTGCAGCTGCTGCACGTTATGCTCCTGCCATCCTCTCCAGGAGCACGTCATTGCTACCTGAGCCCGAGCGAAGCAACATACCGATCGTGCTCCCCCCCACTCGACCATTGAAGGCTGCGGTTGCTGAGCCCTCCAGCAATATTCCTATGATCATTCCTCGCGGACAAAGCACAAACATCGCAGCGCCAGTTGCCAAGAAGGCAGAACCTCAGCGTGTTGCGACGTTTGAGGAAATGGAGGAACGGCATCGGGAGAAGATGCGGGGTCTCCAAGCTCCCATCACGGAGGCTGAGAAACAAAATGCGGAGCTCCAGGCTGCCAAGGATCGTTGGGAACGCTCAAAGACAGCGGAGCGGGAAGCGGTCAACAGACGGCAGGCTGAGAAGGCCGCAGGGATTGCACGAGAAGAGAAGGAGAAGTTGCGGCGCAGGTCAGAGGACAAGACAGGGCCCGAGGATGACAAGAACCTAGAACGTCGACCCAAGGGAATACGCGCTGACAAGCTTGCTGCGATTAACGGTGTCAACAACCCATCGTCGTCGAAACGCCAATCGGTACTGAGAGTGGAGGATTGGCAGCGGCACCAACAGGATGTAGAGCTTGGAGTTCGCCCCGAACGTGCTGCTGGCGCAAAGCGAGACTCTCGTGGGATGAAGACTGAGGCTAACGCCACTGTTCCATTCCCTGGACAAAGCCGCCCTATGGACAGACGTCGTTCCGCTGGGGTCCCTCGGGACCCTCCAAGTTGAGGGACTGGGCCTGAGATGGTGTCAGATGTCAGGTGTTACGATCACGTCACTCATTTTCTAAGACACGTTGGACGTTCGGCTTCATGGACATATTTTTACGCCCGTCGTTTCATTAGCGTATTCGCGCGTATCTTGCAACTTCGACAACATTAATATTGTTTTTCTTACCATCAATTACCCTTTTGCTTCTTGCATTATGCATATGTAGGACCATCGTAATACATATCGCACGACGATTCAAATCTGCGTATGTTTTGTAGGTAGTTTCATCCAGTACCTGCCCCTCTTATGCACAGTCGCGGAGTTTGTAATATCCAAGTTTTGACTTTCATGCTCGACATCACCCGTAGAAGAGGCCCACCATGGCCATCCGTCGTTCGAATACCGCACCTCAGGCTTTCGAATTTCAAGTTCGACCTGGTCTAGCCAGGGCAAAGTCTACCGTAGATGGCTTCATTCCCCGCTTAGATCAAACATCGGTAGCCGCATCATCCCACCACGCCTTCGTGGCGACGGCGGCCTCCCCGCTTGTATCCCCGCGTGATAGAGAGGACCCATTCAGTCTTACGGGGTTTTTTCCCGTCTCATACGAGGGGGAAAATTGGGAATGGTTACGACAAGAGCAAACATTTGAACCTGCTGAGGACGAAGTACAATCGGAGGGCTCGGTTCGTGTCGTGGCTGAAGATGAGATAGAGGAGACAATCAAAGGAGAGGATAAAATGGGCGTGTTATCAGTACTTAGTAAGTCCGATCTAACATGAGCGCTTGAGCTGTGCATGAAGTTGATATGTCAAAGATTTTACACAGCTGGATGATTTATGCCTCAAACAGGGATCTACTTGGTGGCCTATACGATGGGCATTACATGCGATGTCTAGTATAGTTTAGATTTATTAATGTTATTATTATTATTTATATAAAATTCTCACGATTACACGTGTTTGTAATTGTTTTTTCTCACGTCTTAGTTGAAATCGTTCTTCTCTATTTTCCCACCTCTCTTCCTCGATTCCCACAGCTGGCTACCAACATCGGGCGGGAAACTGTTATGAGGACTTTCCATCCTTACTCTTCTTCACACATCCAAATGCCCGAAGCTGCTCTTCAACAGCAGCTGAATAAAACTTCAAGCACTTCATCACCAACATCACCCGTACAATCTACTTTGGATTTACTTGTAAACCCTACCTCTTCTCCTTCTCATATACTTGCCAATAAAATTGGTGAACAGTTTCAGCATACAAATCATATTCAATCATCATCAAGCAGCAATGTCATCTCTAATTCACAACCTCCAGTAACTTCCGCTCCTCCTTCTATTCTCTCTAACAATCCCGATCCGAACGCGTCTCTTCAATCTCTACTTGCCGCGAACCGAAAAGATTCAGCAGCTCCAGATTCATTACATCAGTGGGGTATTCCCCCTGTCCAACCTTCACCTCAGCCCCATCATTCTTCCCCTCATCTTCCATCCGTAACAGCCCAGGTAAGTACAAAGTACATCACTATAGTGTACTACTCATATGTATATCAAACAAGTCTTCAAACGGCAAGAGTGGTAAGCGCAAACTCGACGAGACAGAGCCTGAAGATCCGCATCCAAAAATCCGTCGGCCTATTGTTCGCGAACATGTGGCGCAGCAGCACCAGCATCCTCTCCTTCAAATGACAACCGTCATGTGCTTGCACGCTGCTGTTGCACAGAAATCTTATGGTAGCGAGAAACGCTTCCTTTGTCCTCCTCCTGTTGTGCACATTCAAGGTCCTGTATGGCAAATGCGCTCTCAACAACTCGCCATGTCAGTTGTCTCCGAGCAGGGTGAACGATCGTTGGACCAAAAGACTAATTTGGACAATAACATGACCGGAAGCTTCAAATTCTTGCACGTGACAGGCACAGCAAAGGCAAAGAGCTTCCAGCTGTCCCTCGACATAATAGAACCTCCTCCTTCTGCTTTGTCAGGCGAGAGCAGCGCTGATGGTACTCCAGGACGTGTTTGGGCCACCTTTGATTCAGCTCCTGTAACCATTATATCTAAACCCTCGAAGAAGACAGCAAAAACGCGTAACATCTCTTCCTGTATCCTCGCGGGAGGTCCTGTGTCTCTTTTCAACAGGATCAATTCACAGACTGTACGCACCAAGTATATGACCATCGACAACTCTCAGCTCTGTGCAAGTAATGTCACTTGGTCTGCGTTTAACGTGAACGTAGTGCGACGCCCCGATGACGCGCCGCCCACCAATGGTGTGTGCTCACGTGACTGGAAAGTATTATACATGTTTACTCACGTTCACGTTCAGCCGGTCCGCAACCTGTCACTTACGGATGTGAGGTCGTCCTTTCCGACACACTGTCTAATATCGCCACGTCACCCCTTATCATTCGCAAAGTAGACAAAGGTCGCGTATCTGCTGAGGATGGTGGACCTGTGAGTCAAATGCAGAAAATTGCTCTGCAAAGAGTGAATCAGGATGGTACGAGACATTATTTGTCTGCCGCCGGTCCCATACCTGGTGCTCCGAACTCTACCCCATCTGTCCCAGGGGCACCGGCTCAGGGTGGAACACACCCCCTGATCTTTCAATCGCCTCGCATACGAGATGAGATGAAAGATGGCGTGCGAAGCTTGATCGATGAAGTAGATGACTATTTATGTTGGACAATTGTGGGCATTTGTGAGTGCTTTTCATTGAGCAGTTTGGATTGCACTAATAACGCTCGAATAGCCAAGTTCCAGTATACATTCTTTGATGCGTTTGGTCAGCATAGTAACTCAATACCCGAGATGCCCATCACACCCTTCCCGACACTATTCACGGCGCCAGTGTACCGACCAACGAACAATATACTCGAAATGACCGTGTCACACTTCTTCTATGAAGACCCAAAGACACGAACTCAAATGCCACTGACCGTGTATTTAGGTGGCCTTGGTCCTCTCAGAGCGCGTTTCTATCAGGCTGCTCCCCCAGGACCATTAACTAACATCGCCGCTTTCGGTTCTGCCATGCCCGGTTCATCTAGTGAGGTAGTGGTGGGTGGAGGTGAAGACGTTGCAAGTTCTCCTGCCGATGCTGCGTCACGATATCTCACTCAGCCCCCTTTGCACACCATCGTGACAGTGGAGCTACCATCATTGGCTGAAATTATTAAGGCGCTTGAAGAGGACGTGATGACTCCGAGCGTAATGACCCCAGACGGTCTCATTCATCGGCAATCACCGCAACACAGTGAACATGGAACGCCGCTTGACGGGCCCAACGGAAGTAGTTCACAATCACACCCTCCACCTTCCATCGCTGGCCGGAGTCTTCCCCTATTGTTCATTCGCGCCTCGGATGGTATTGGTTATCACTCTGGACGAACAATCAGTTGCGAAAACGTATTTCAGGCTATGGAGCTAGGGTCGATGGCACCTGGCGGTGTCCTAGCACCGCCAGGGGGATCAGCGGACGCTACCTGGCTCGCTGCGGCGCAGGCTGCGGCTGCGGCTGATGGAGGTTTGCATGGTTGGACGTTAAGAGTGATGTAACATTGATTCAGATATGCTGTCGTCGATTCTCGTTGCTGTTGCTCTTCGTTTGCTCTGTCTTATCTTTCAGATCATCGCTGTCGTCAAACTCCCAGTTCCCGTACCTACCGTTCTTTCTACCGATTCATTTTCTTGAGTGGATTTCTGTAAGCCAGACATGCTGGCAAGATTTTTTTATCGTATTGTCAATTCATGATGGGTCCATATTTGTTAGTTTAATCACAATACTTGCTAGCTATCGTCCGATATAGTCAACGTAAAGCCTGGAACGTTCGTGTCAAAATTGCACTAATAGGCGGCGGCCTGACATGGATACGACCAACACGAGGAGCAGGCGATTGGTGCGGGTTGTCAATTAAGTGGAAATCGATTAGATCAATGCAGGGATCAACAAAGGATGGATAAATACACAGATGTGTGGACATTTGGTTGACATTTGGTAGACATTGCTCCCTCAACCCTGCCATCATCAGGTAAGTCACCGAACCCGAGCCAAAACAACATCGTATGATCCGCACTGGTTTTTTTCTCGCTAGCACCGCTAAAAGACTTATATCGTCTACGAGTGCTGATAATATCCTTTCTTCCTCAGATAATCGATTCCTATCCAACGTTGCCAGAACCAACAAGATGTTCACCTACGATGGTATCCGATCGCAGCTCGAGTGGAACTCCACCTTGAGCGTCTCCAATGCCCCCCAACCCACTGCTGACACCAAGTTCCTTCGCAAGGTCAGTTGTTTCCTAACCATCCATGCTTTATCTAATCACAACCTTCCAGACCTCGATCATCGCAACTATCGGTGCGCTATTTGTGCGATCGTCGATGTTTAGTACAATGTTGATCCTCTCTAGGTCCGAACACGAACACCGTCGAGAAACTTGGCGCCCTGAGACGCGCTGGTGTCAACGTTGGTCAGTGATGATCATACATACAATTTCTACGACGACTGACTCGCTTCCCTTCTCTCAGTTCGCATGAACTTTTCCCATGGTTCATATGATTACCACCAGAGTGTCATCGATAACACCAGAAAGATGGTTGCGGGTAATTCGAATTGTCCGATCATACGACTGTTGGGCTGATACCCGATATTAGCGGATCCCAGTGGACGACCAGTCGCGATTGCTTTGGACACGGTAAGGCTCATGCGCTCGTGTCGGAAATTCATGCTGATATTCGGCTGATAACAGAAAGGCCCCGAAATCCGCACGGGTTTGATGAGAGATGGAAAAGATGTATGCGTCTGATCTTTATCGTTGACGCCACCAGGTGATTGACATCATGTTTCACCTTGCTTCTTTAGGTGCCCATCAAGGCTGGCCACGAATTCATCATCTCAACAGAAGACAAGCACAGCGAGATTTGTGACGACAAGGTCCTATGGTTTGACTACGTACGCAGGGAATACTCGTCTGTGCGTTTCACACTAACATATTTCTGTAGAAAAACTTGCCAAAGGTCACTGCTCCCGGCAAGCTCATCTACATCGATGATGGTACGTTTATCTGTGATTCCTTTGAATTATTTTATTCATTTAATAACTGCCTAGGTATTCTCTCTCTGCTCGTCTTGGGTATTGAGGGCCCCAACGTTCGCGTACGTGCCGTGAACAACGGCACCCTCTCTTCTCGCAAGGGTGTAAACCTTCCAAAGACTGAAGTCGACCTTCCTGCTCTCTCTGAGAAGGACAAAAAGGACCTGCTTTTTGGTGTCAAGAATGGTGTTGACATGGTCTTCGCGTCATTTATCCGCCGCGGCCAGGATGTTAAAGACATTCGTACAGTTCTAGGGCCGGATGGTGCAAACATCAAAATCATCGTGAAGATCGAGAACGAGCAGGGTGTTGAAAACTTTGACGAGATCTTGCGAGAAACTGATGGTGTTATGGTTGCTCGTGGTGACCTCGGTATCGAGATCCCCGCAAGCCAGGTCTTCTTGGCACAAAAGATGATGATTGCGAAGTGCAACATCGCTGGGAAGCCAGTCATTGTGGCAACCCAGATGCTCGAGGTACGTAGATTGCTCATCGTGCGATAGTGCGTTCACTGAATACACGCTACTTATAGTCAATGACGGTATGTGTTAATCGACCTGATTCCTTCTGAGCATTGCTCAGATCACGCACAGTACAACCCCAGGCCCACTCGTGCTGAAATCAGTGACGTGGCCAATGCTGTCCTTGATGGTGCCGATTGCGTGATGTTGTCGGGAGAAACTGCAAAGGGAACTTATCCCGTAGAGTCTGGTGTGTGTTCTTCGCATGATGATTATGACATGACTGACGCCGTGTGAAGTTCTCATGATGGCTGAGACATGTTTACTGGCCGAGGCAGCCATTTGCTACCCACCTCTGTACGACGAGCTACGAGGCATCCAGCCTCGTCCCACCGAGACTGTAGAGACTGTGGCAATTGCTGCAGTCGCTGCTGCTTCAGAGCAAAATGCGAGCGCCATTATTGTACTGTCCACAAGCGGAAACACTGCTCGTCTGATCTCCAAATACCGCCCTAGGATACCTATCATCACGGGTAAGTGGCCTTTTATTGCTATCGATATCTCTAACTCGGCCACCTTTTCAAAGTCACTCGCAACGAGCAGACCGCGCGCCAAATCCATCTCCACCGTGGATGTTATCCATTCTGGTACCCTGAGCCGCGCGGAATCCATGAGAGTCAGTGGCAGAAAGATGTGAGCATGCGCCCATGTTTGATTGACTCTAAGTTGAAACTGATATATTTTATCCAGGTTGACAACCGTATCCGGTTCGGCTTGAAGAACGCGCTTGCGTTGAACATCATTAAGACGGGAACTACCGTCATCGCTGTGCAAGGCTGGAAGGGAGGTCTTGGCCACACCAACACCATGCGCATCTTGTCGGTCCCTACTGACCCTGCTGATTTTGAGCTGCAATCCCTAGGAGCAAACTAGATGATTGAAGTTGACTGTCGAGACTGTGGACTTTGCTGTAAAGATACTGTAGCATGTATTAAGGGGGGTTTATCATGCGTCTAACAATGTACGATTATGGGGTTTCTATGGCTCGAGACTGAAAACTCTGGTTAACGGCGATTGGATGTTTGCGTGAGTAGATTCATGTCTTCTGCCATCAGCTGCGCATCTTCGTGGTAGAATGACAACTTTCTCAATTCATAACGGTAAAATATCTTCCTTGCAAGTTACTTAATTGTACGCGATGACCTGATGGGCCCACTTTCTTTACTCCACTATCATAGAAAGTATTGACGTACTGAGGCCTGTGGTTCTCATCCTTCCTTCATTTCTTCCTTGACTATCCCACAAAACTCAAAATTACTCCCTGAACGGGATGGCAGCTCGTTATTTCACTGCATTTCAGCGTGGTACTACTCGCGACCGGCCCTTCTATGATCCCCACCTTCCTTCTTATTCCTCTGCTGTTCGCGAAAAATTGGATCTCCAGTCCAGTGGTAGGCAATGGCTCATGCCTATTACAGGATCAACGCGCCGAATACGTCTCCAGTCCCTGAGCCCCGCGCCTCGTTCCAGATTAGCCCGAGTTGGTCGACGAAGAGTTTTCGTCTGTCGATGTGTTGCTTTCCTTGCTGTAGTCTGTGCTATGGCAGTGATCGTCCTCATGTTGTTGGGTACCGAAGAGTCACACTGGACACCTCCGTTCAGGGATTCAACCCTCGTGTTCGGCAGAGAGAACTTGCAACACATTTGGAAGTGGGAGATCGAGAGCGGACATTACCCCAGCAATGGGAAGAGTAAGTGACAACGTGCTTTTGGGTCTTATGCCAGATGGAGCTGACGTGCTTTGAGTACCCGAGCAGATTGGTTTCACCTCCGCTATTTTGAATCCAGCCTTGCCTCCAGCAAAGGCACACACACTCATTTCACCCTTTACGCC